>NC_141333.1:27862772-28446657 GCF_037954235.1 Aulostomus chinensis | reverse complement strand
TCTCGCTGAGAAAACACTATTTGTGACCTGTGATACAAAAATGCCATAACTTTTGTTCAAAGTGAGTTTTCAGTCAAGTTTCAACCTGAAAGCATAGAAAGATGCATAAACTTGAAGTTACAGCTTGATTTCAGTGAGTTTTCATCAAAATACAGGAGTTCTGCATGAAGTGTTCATTTTGGCCTTCTCTCGCTGAGAAAACGCTATTTGTGACCTGCGACACAGAACAGCCATAACTTTTGTTCAAAGTGAGTTTTCTGTCAAGTTTCAACCTGAAAGCATAGAAAGATGCATAAACTTGAAGTTACAGCTTGATTTCAGTGAGTTTTCATCAAAATACAGGAGTTCTGCATGAAGTGTTCATTTTGGCCTTCTCTCGCTGAGAAAACACTATTTGTGACCTGTGATACAAAAATGCCATAACTTTTGTTCAAAGTGAGTTTTCAGTCAAGTTTCAACCTGAAAGCATAGAAAGATGCATAAACTTGAAGTTACAGCTTGATTTCAGTGAGTTTTCATCAAAATACAGGAGTTCTGCATGAAGTGTTCATTTTGGCCTTCTCTCGCTGAGAAAACACTATTTGTGACCTGTGATACAAAAATGCCATAACTTTTGTTCAAAGTGAGTTTTCAGTCAAGGTTCAACCTGAAAGCATAGAAAGATGCATAAACTTGAAGTTACAGCTTGATTTCAGTGAGTTTTCATCAAAATACAGGAGTTCTGCATGAAGTGTTCATTTTGGCCTTCTCTCGCTGAGAAAACACTATTTGTGACCTGTGATACAAAAATGCCATAACTTTTGTTCAAAGTGAGTTTTCAGTCAAGTTTCAACCTGAAAGCATAGAAAGATGCATAAACTTGACGTTACAGCTTGATTTCAGTGAGTTTTCATCAAAATACAGGAGTTCTGCATGAAGTGTTCATTTTGGCCTTCTCTCGCTGAGAAAACACTATTTGTGACCTGTGATACAAAAATGCCATAACTTTTGTTCAAAGTGAGTTTTCAGTCAAGTTTCAACCTGAAAGCATAGAAAGATGCATAAACTTGAAGTTACAGCTTGATTTCAGTGAGTTTTCATCAAAATACAGGAGTTCTGCATGAAGTGTTCATTTTGGCCTTCTCTCGCTGAGAAAACGCTATTTGTGACCTGCGACACAGAACAGCCATAACTTTTGTTCAAAGTGAGTTTTCAGTCAAGTTTCAACCTGAAAGCATAGAAAGATGCATAAACTTGAAGTTACAGCTTGATTTCAGTGAGTTTTCATCAAAATACAGGAGTTCTGCATGAAGTGTTCATTTTGGCCTTCTCTCGCTGAGAAAACACTATTTGTGACCTGTGATACAAAAATGCCTCAACTTTTGTTCAAAGTGAGTTTTTGGTCAAGTTTCAACCTGAAAGCATAGAAAGATGCATAAACTTGAAGTTACAGCTTGATTTCAGTGAGTTTTCATCAAAATACAGGAGTTCTGCATGAAGTGTTCATTTTGGCCTTCTCTCGCTGAGAAAACACTATTTGTGACCTGTGATACAAAAATGCCATAACTTTTGTTCAAAGTGAGTTTTCAGTCAAGTTTCAACCTGAAAGCATAGAAAGATGCATAAACTTGAAGTTACAGCTTGATTTCAGTGAGTTTTCATCAAAATACAGGAGTTCTGCATGAAGTGTTCATTTTGGCCTTCTCTCGCTGAGAAAACACTATTTGTGACCTGTGATACAAAAATGCCATTACTTTTGTTCAAAGTGAGTTTTCAGTCAAGTTTCAACCTGAAATCATAGAAAGATGCATAAACTTGAAGTTACAGCTTGATTTCAGTGAGTTTTCATCAAAATACAGGAGTTCTGCATGAAGTGTTCATTTTGGCCTTCTCTCGCTGAGAAAACACTATTTGTTACCTGTGATACAAAAATGCCATAACTTTTGTTCAAAGTGAGTTTTCAGTCAAGTTTCAACCTGAAAGCATAGAAAGATGCATAAACTTGAAGTTACAGCTTGATTTCAGTGAGTTTTCATCAAAATACAGGAGTTCTGCATGAAGTGTTCATTTTGGCCTTCTCTCGCTGAGAAAACACTATTTGTGACCTGTGATACAAAAATGCCATAACTTTTGTTCAAAGTGAGTTTTCAGTCAAGTTTCAACCTGAAAGCATAGAAAGATGCATAAACTTGAAGTTACAGCTTGATTTCAGTGAGTTTTCATCAAAATACAGGAGTTCTGCATGAAGTGTTCATTTTGGCCTTCTCTCGCTGAGAAAACACTATTTGTTACCTGTGATACAAAAATGCCATAACTTTTGTTCAAAGTGAGTTTTCAGTCAAGTTTCAACCTGAAAGCATAGAAAGATGCATAAACTTGAAGTTACAGCTTGATTTCAGTGAGTTTTCATCAAAATACAGGAGTTCTGCATGAAGTGTTCATTTTGGCCTTCTCTCGCTGAGAAAACACTATTTGTGACCTGTGATACAAAAATGCCATAACTTTTGTTCAAAGTGAGTTTTCAGTCAAGTTTCAACCTGAAAGCATAGAAAGATGCATAAACTTGAAGTTACAGCTTGATTTCAGTGAGTTTTCATCAAAATACAGGAGTTCTGCATGAAGTGTTCATTTTGGCCTTCTCTCGCTGAGAAAACACTATTTGTGACCTGCGACACAGAACAGCCATAACTTTTGTTCAAAGTGAGTTTTCAGTCAAGTTTCAACCTGAAAGCATAGAAAGATGCATAAACTTGAAGTTACAGCTTGATTTCAGTGAGTTTTCATCAAAATACAGGAGTTCTGCATGAAGTGTTCATTTTGGCCTTCTCTCGCTGAGAAAACACTATTTGTGACCTGTGATACAAAAATGCCATAACTTTTGTTCAAAGTGAGTTTTCAGTCAAGTTTCAACCTGAAAGCATAGAAAGATGCATAAACTTGAAGTTACAGCTTGATTTCAGTGAGTTTTCATCAAAATACAGGAGTTCTGCATTAAGTGTTCATTTTGGCCTTCTCTCGCTGAGAAAACACTATTTGTCACCTGTGATACAAAAATGCCATAACTTTTGTTCAAAGTGAGTTTTCAGTCAAGTTTCAACCTGAAAGCATAGAAAGATGCATAAACTTGAAGTTACAGCTTGATTTCAGTGAGTTTTCATCAAAATACAGGAGTTCTGCATGAAGTGTTCATTTTGGCCTTCTCTCGCTGAGAAAACGCTATTTGTGACCTTTGACACAGAACAGCCATAACTTTTGTTCAAAGTGAGTTTTCAGTCAAGTTTCAACCTGAAAGCATAGAAAGATGCATAAACTTGAAGTTACAGCTTGATTTCAGTGAGTTTTCATCAAAATACAGGAGTTCTGCATGAAGTGTTCATTTTGGCCTTCTCTCGCTGAGAAAACACTATTTGTGACCTGTGATACAAAAATGCCACAACTTTTGTTCAAAGTGAGTTTTCAGTCAAGTTTCAACCTGAAAACATAGAAAGATGCATAAACTTGAAGTTACAGCTTGATTTCAGTGAGTTTTCATCAAAATACAGGAGTTCTGAATGAAGTGTTCATTTTGGCCTTCTCTCGCTGAGAAAACGCTATTTGTGACCTGTGATACAAAAATGCCATAACTTTTGTTCAAAGTGAGTTTTCAGTCAAGTTTCAACCTGAAAGCATAGAAAGATGCATAAACTTGAAGTTACAGCTTGATTTCAGTGAGTTTTCATCAAAATACAGGAGTTCTGCATGAAGTGTTCATTTTGGCCTTCTCTCGCTGAGAAAACACTATTTGTGACCTGTGATACAAAAATGCCATAACTTTTGTTCAAAGTGAGTTTTCAGTCAAGTTTCAACCTGAAAGCATAGAAAGATGCATAAACTTGAAGTTACAGCTTGATTTCAGTGAGTTTTCATCAAAATACAGGAGTTCTGCATGAAGTGTTCATTTTGGCCTTCTCTCGCTGAGAAAACACAATTTGTGACCGGTGATACAAAAATGCCATAACTTTTGTTCAAAGTGAGTTTTCAGTCAAGTTTCAACCTGAAAGCATAGAAAGATGCATAAACTTGAAGTTACAGCTTGATTTCAGTGAGTTTTCATCAAAATACAGGAGTTCTGCATGAAGTTTTCATTTTGGCCTTCTCTCGCTGAGAAAACGCTATTTGTGACCTGTGATACAAAAATGCCATAACTTTTGTTCAAAGTGAGTTTTCAGTCAAGTTTCAACCTGAAAGCATAGAAAGATGCATAAACTTGAAGTTACAGCTTGATTTCAGTGAGTTTTACTCAAACTACAGGAGTTCTGCATGAAGTGTTCATTTTGGCCTTCTCTCGCTGAGAAAACACTATTTGTGACCTGTGATACAAAAATGCCATAACTTTTGTTCAAATTGAGTTTTCAGTCAAGTTTCAACCTGAAAGCATAGAAAGATGCATAAACTTGAAGTTACAGCTTGATTTCAGTGAGTTTTCATCAAAATACAGGAGTTCTGCATGAAGTGTTCATTTTGGCCTTCTCTCGCTGAGAAAACGCTATTTGTGACCTGCGACACAGAACAGCCATAACTTTTGTTCAAAGTGAGTTTTCAGTCAAGTTTCAACCTGAAAGCATAGAAAGATGCATAAACTTGAAGTTACAGCTTGATTTCAGTGAGTTTTCATCAAAGTACAGGAGTTCTGCATGAAGTGTTCATTTTGGCCTTCTCTCGCTGAGAAAACGCTATTTGTGACCTGCGACACAAAAATGCCATAACTTTTGTTCAAAGTGAGTTTTCAGTCAAGTTACAACCTGAAAGCATAGAAAGATGCATAAACTTGAAGTTACAGCTTGATTTCAGTGAGTTTTCATCAAAATACAGGAGTTCTGCATGAAGTGTTCATTTTGGCCTTCTCTCGATGAGAAAACCCTATTTGTGACCTGTGATACAAAAATGCCATAACTTTTGTTCAAAGTGAGTTTTTGGTCAAGTTTCAACCTGAAAGCTTAGAAAGATGCATAAACTTGAAGTTACAGCTTGATTTCAGTGAGTTTTCATCAAAATACAGGAGTTCTGCATGAAGTGTTCATTTTGGCCTTCTCTCGCTGAGAAAACACTATTTGTGACCTGTGATACAAAAATGCCATAACTTTTGTTCAAAGTGAGTTTTCAGTCAAGTTTCAACCTGAAAGCATAGAAAGATGCATAAACTTGAAGTTACAGCTTGATTTCAGTGAGTTTTCATCAAAATACAGGAGTTCTGCATGAAGTGTTCATTTTGGCCTTCTCTCGCTGAGAACACACTATTTGTGACCTGTGATACAAAAATGCCATTACTTTTGTTCAAAGTGAGTTTTCAGTCAAGTTTCAACCTGAAATCATAGAAAGATGCATAAACTTGAAGTTACAGCTTGATTTCAGTGAGTTTTCATCAAAATACAGGAGTTCTGCATGAAGTGTTCATTTTGGCCTTCTCTCGCTGAGAAAACACTATTTGTTACCTGTGATACAAAAATGCCATAACTTTTGTTCAAAGTGAGTTTTCAGTCAAGTTTCAACCTGAAAGCATAGAAAGATGCATAAACTTGAAGTTACAGCTTGATTTCAGTGAGTTTTCATCAAAATACAGGAGTTCTGCATGAAGTGTTCATTTTGGCCTTCTCTCGCTGAGAAAACGCTATTTGTGACCTGTGATACAAAAATGCCATAACTTTTGTTCAAAGTGAGTTTTCAGTCAAGTTTCAACCTGAAAGCATGGAAAGATGCATAAACTTGAAGTTACAGCTTGATTTCAGTGAGTTTTCATCAAAATACAGGAGTTCTGCATGAAGTGTTCATTTTGGCCTTCTCTCGCTGAGAAAACACTATTTGTGACCTGTGATACAAAAATGCCATAACTTTTGTTCAAAGTGAGTTTTCAGTCAAGTTTCAACCTGAAAGCATAGAAAGATGCATAAACTTGAAGTTACAGCTTGATTTCAGGGAGTTTTCATCAAAATACAGGAGTTCTGCATGAAGTGTTCATTTTGGCCTTCTCTCGCTGAGAAAACGCTATTAGTGACCTGCGACACAGAACAGCCATAACTTTTGTTCAAAGTGAGTTTTCAGTCAAGTTTCAACCTGAAAGCATAGAATGATGCATAAACTTGAAGTTACAGCTTGATTTCAGTGAGTTTTCATCAAAATACAGGAGTTCTGCATGTAGTGTTCATTTTGGCCTTCTCTCGCTGAGAAAACCCTATTTGTGACCTGCGACACAGAACAGCCATAACTTTTGTTCAAAGTGAGTTTTCAGTCAAGTTTCAACCTGAAAGCATAGAAAGATGCATAAACTTGAAGTTACAGCTTGATTTCAGTGAGTTTTCATCAAAATACAGGAGTTCTGCATGAAGTGTTCATTTTGGCCTTCTCTCGCTGAGAAAACACTATTTTTGACCTGTGATACAAAAATGCCACAACTTTTGTTCAAAGTGAGTTTTCAGTCAAGTTTCAACCTGAAAGCATAGAAAGATGCATAAACTTGAAGTTACAGCTTGATTTCAGTGAGTTTTCATCAAAATACAGGAGTTCTGCATGAAGTGTTCATTTTGGCCTTCTCTCGCTGAGAAAACACTATTTGTGACCTGTGATACAAAAATGCCATAACTTTTGTTCAAAGTGAGTTTTCAGTCAAGTTTCAACCTGAAAGCATAGAAAGATGCATAAACTTGAAGTTACAGCTTGATTTCAGTGAGTTTTCATCAAAATACAGGAGTTCTGCATGAAGTGTTCATTTTGGCCTTCTCTCGCTGAGAAAACACTATTTGTGACCTGTGATACAAAAATGCCATAACTTTTGTTCAAAGTGAGTTTTCAGTCAAGTTTCAACCTGAAAGCATAGAAAGATGCATAAACTTGAAGTTACAGCTTGATTTCAGTGAGTTTTCATCAAAATACAGGAGTTCTGCATGAAGTGTTCATTTTGGCCTTCTCTCGCTGAGAAAACACTATTTGTGACCTGTGATACAAAAATGCCATAACTTTTGTTCAAAGTGAGTTTTCAGTCAAGTTTCAACCTGAAAGCATAGAAAGATGCATAAACTTGAAGTTACAGCTTGATTTCAGTGAGTTTTCATCAAAATACAGGAGTTCTGCATGAAGTGTTCATTTTGGCCTTCTCTCGCTGAGAAAACACTATTTGTGACCTGTGATACAAAAATGCCATTACTTTTGTTCAAAGTGAGTTTTCAGTCAAGTTTCAACCTGAAATCATAGAAAGATGCATAAACTTGAAGTTACAGCTTGATTTCAGTGAGTTTTCATCAAAATACAGGAGTTCTGCATGAAGTGTTCATTTTGGCCTTCTCTCGCTGAGAAAACACTATTTGTTACCTGTGATACAAAAATGCCATAACTTTTGTTCAAAGTGAGTTTTCAGTCAAGTTTCAACCTGAAAGCATAGAAAGATGCATAAACTTGAAGTTACAGCTTGATTTCAGTGAGTTTTCATCAAAATACAGGAGTTCTGCATGAAGTGTTCATTTTGGCCTTCTCTCGCTGAGAAAACGCTATTTGTGACCTGTGATACAAAAATGCCATAACTTTTGTTCAAAGTGAGTTTTCAGTCAAGTTTCAACCTGAAAGCATGGAAAGATGCATAAACTTGAAGTTACAGCTTGATTTCAGTGAGTTTTCATCAAAATACAGGAGTTCTGCATGAAGTGTTCATTTTGGCCTTCTCTCGCTGAGAAAACACTATTTGTGACCTGTGATACAAAAATGCCATAACTTTTGTTCAAAGTGAGTTTTCAGTCAAGTTTCAACCTGAAAGCATAGAAAGATGCATAAACTTGAAGTTACAGCTTGATTTCAGGGAGTTTTCATCAAAATACAGGAGTTCTGCATGAAGTGTTCATTTTGGCCTTCTCTCGCTGAGAAAACGCTATTAGTGACCTGCGACACAGAACAGCCATAACTTTTGTTCAAAGTGAGTTTTCAGTCAAGTTTCAACCTGAAAGCATAGAATGATGCATAAACTTGAAGTTACAGCTTGATTTCAGTGAGTTTTCATCAAAATACAGGAGTTCTGCATGAAGTGTTCATTTTGGCCTTCTCTCGCTGAGAAAACACTATTTGTGACCTGTGATACAAAAATGCCATAACTTTTGTTCAAAGTGAGTTTTCAGTCAAGTTTCAACCTGAAAGCATAGAAAGATGCATAAACTTGAAGTTACAGCTTGATTTCAGTGAGTTTTCATCAAAATTCAGGAGTTCTGCATGAAGTGTTCATTTGGGCCTTCTCTCGCTGAGAAAACACTATTTGTGACCTGTGATACAAAAATGCCATAACTTTTGTTCAAAGTGAGTTTTCAGTCAAGTTTCAACCTGAAAGCATAGAAAGATGCATAAACTTGAAGTTACAGCTTGATTTCAGTGAGTTTTCATCAAAATACAGGAGTTCTGCATGAAGTGTTCATTTTGGCCTTCTCTCGCTGAGAAAACACTATTTGTGACCTGTGATACAAAAATGCCATAACTTTTGTTCAAAGTGAGTTTTCAGTCAAGTTTCAACCTGAAAGCATAGAAAGATGCATAAACTTGAAGTTACAGCTTGATTTCAGTGAGTTTTCATCAAAATACAGGAGTTCTGCATGAAGTGTTCATTTTGGCCTTCTCTCGCTGAGAAAACACTATTTGTGACCTGTGATACAAAAATGCCATAACTTTTGTTTAAAGTGAGTTTTCAGTCAAGTTTCAACCTGAAAGCATAGAAAGATGCATAAACTTGAAGTTACAGCTTGATTTCAGTGAGTTTTCATCAAAATACAGGAGTTCTGCATGAAGTGTTCATTTTGGCCTTCTCTCGCTGAGAAAACACTATTTGTGACCTGTGATACAAAAATGCCATAACTTTTGTTCAAAGTGAGTTTTCAGTCAAGTTTCAACCTGATAGCATGGAAAGACGCATAAATTTGACGTTACAGGTGGATTTCATGCAGTTTTCCTCAAAATAAAGGAGTTATGCATGAAGTGTTCATTTTGGCCTTCTCTCGCTGAGAAAACACTATTTGTGACCTGTGATACAAAACAGCCATAACTTTTGTTCAAAGTGAGTTTTCAATCAAGTTTCAACCTGAAAGCATAGAAAGATGCATAAACTTGAAGTTACAGGTGGATTTCAGGCAGTTTTCCTCAAAATACAGGAGTTCTGCATGAAGTGTTCATTTTGGCCTTCTCTCGCTGAGAAAACACTATTTTTGACCTGTGAAACAAAACAGCCATAACTTTTGTTCAACGTGACTTTTCAGTCAAGTTTCAACCTCAAAGAATAGAAAGACGCATAAAAGAGAAGTTACAGGTGGATTTCATGCAGTTTTTTTCAAAATACAGGAGTAATGCATGAAGTTTTCATTTTGGCCTTCTCTCGCTGCGAAAACACTATTTGTGACCTTTGATATAAAACAGCCATAACCTTTGTTCAACGTGAGTTTTCAGACAAGTTTCAACCTGGATACAATGAAAATTAAATTACCTTGACATGACACGTGGATTTCAGTCAGTTTTCCTCTAAAGAAGAGAGTTCAGCAAGAAGTGTTCACTCCAGAGGACTCTCGCTGGTAAAAGGCATTGTGTGACCTGTGATCACAAATGCTGGAACTCTTGATCACACTGACCTTTCAGTGAACTTCAAATCTGAAAACACAGAATGATGAAAACTTTTGAAGTAACAGGTGGTTTTAAGCCAGCTTTGGTCAAACTGATGGAGTTCTGCATGGAATGTTTAAAATGTCTTCTTTTGTTTTGAAAACAGTCTTCGTGAACCGTGATCATCAAAGACGTAATTTTTTTTCAAAATGTCTTCGAAGTGAAAGTTAAACCTGAAAGCATAGAAAGATGCATAAACTTGAAGTTGCAGGTGGATTTCAGTGAGTTTTCCTCAAAATACAGGAGTTATGCATGAACTGTTCATTTTGGCCTACTCTCGCTGAGAAAACACTATTTGTGACCTGTGATACAAAAATGCCATAACTTTTGTTCAAAGTGAGTTTTCAGTCAAGTTTCAACCTGAAAGCATAGAAAGATACATAAACTTGAAGTTACAGCTTGATTTCAGTGAGTTTTCATCAAAATACAGGAGTTCTGCATGAAGTGTTCATTTTGGCCTTCTCTCGCTGAGAAAACACTATTTGTGACCTGTGATACAAAAATGCCATAACTTTTGTTCAAAGTGAGTTTTCAGTCAAGTTTCAACCTGAAAGCATAGAAAGATGCATAAACTTGAAGTTACAGCTTGATTTCAGTGAGTTTTCATCAAAATACAGGAGTTCTGCATGAAGTGTTCATTTTGGCCTTCTCTCGCTGAGAAAACGCTATTTGTGACCTGTGATACAAAAATGCCATAACTTTTGTTCAAAATGAGTTTTCAGTCAAGTTTCAACCTGAAAGCATAGAAAGATGCATGAACTTGAAGTTACAGCTTGATTTCAGTGAGTTTTCATCAAAATACAGGAGTTCTGCTGAAGTGTTCATTTTGGCCTTCTCTCGCTGAGAAAACACTATTTGTGACCTGCGACACAGAACAGCCATAACTTTTGTTCAAAGTGAGTTTTCAGTCAAGTTTCAACCTGAAAGCATAGAAAGATGCATAAACTTGAAGTTACAGCTTGATTTCAGTGAGTTTTCATCAAAATACAGGAGTTCTGCATGAAGTGTTCATTTTGGCCTTCTCTCGCTGAGAAAACGCTATTTGTGACCTGCGACACAGAACAGCCAAAACTTTTGTTCAAAGTGAGTTTTCAGTCAAGTTTCAACCTGAAAGCATAGAAAGATGCATAAACTTGAAGTTACAGCTTGATTTCAGTGAGTTTTCATCAAAATACAGGAGTTCTGCATGAAGTTTTCATTTTGGCCTTCTCTCGCTGAGAAAACGCTATTTGTGACCTGTGATACAAAAATTCCATAACTTTTGTTCAAAGTGAGTTTTCAGTCAAGTTTCAACCTGAAAGCATAGAAAGATGCATAAACTTGAAGTTACAGCTTGATTTCAGTGAGTTTTCATCAAAATACAGGAGTTCTGCATGAAGTGTTCATTTTGGCCTTCTCTCGCTGAGAAAACACTATTTGTGACCTGCGACACAGAACAGCCATAACTTTTGTTCAAAGTGAGTTTTAAGTCAAGTTACAACCTGAAAGCATGGAAAGATGCATAAACTTGAAGTTACAGCTTGATTTCAGTGAGTTTTCATCCAAATACAGGAGTACTGCATGAAGTGTTCTTTTTGGCCTTCTCTCGCTGAGAAAACACTATTTGTGACCCGTTACACAAAAATGCCATAACTTTTGTTCAAAGTGAGTTTTCAGTCAAGTTTCAACCTGAAACCTTAGAAAGATGTTTAAACTTGAAGTTACAGCTTGATTTCAGTGAGTTTTCATCAAAATACAGGAGTTCTGCATGAAGTGTTCATTTTGGCCTTCTCTCGCTGAGAAAACACTATTTGTGACCTGTGATACAAAAATGCCATAACTTTTGTTCAAAGTGAGTTTTCAGTCAAGTTTCAACCTGAAAGCATAGAAAGATGCATAAACTTGAAGTTACAGCTTGATTTCAGTGAGTTTTCATCAAAATACAGGAGTTCTGCATGAAGTGTTCATTTTGGCCTTCTCTCGCTGAGAAAACGCTATTTGTGACCCGTGATACAAAAATGCCATAACTTTTGTTCAAAGTGAGTTTTCAGTCAAGTTTCAACCTGAAAGCATAGAAAGATGCATAAACTTGAAGTTACAGCTTGATTTCAGTGAGTTTTCATCAAAATACAGGAGTACTGCATGAAGTGTTCTTTTTGGCCTTCTCTCGCTGAGAAAACGCTATTTGTGACCTGTGATACAAAAATGCCATAACTTTTGTTCAAAGTGAGTTTTCAGTCAAGTTTCAACCTGAAAGCATAGAAAGATGCATAAACTTGAAGTTACAGCTTGATTTCAGTGAGTTTTCATCAAAATACAGGAGTTCTGCATGAAGTGTTCATTTTGGCCTTCTCTCGCTGAGAAAACACTATTTGTGACCTGCGACACAGAACAGCCATAACTTTTGTTCAAAGTGAGTTTTCAGTCAAGTTACAACCTGAAAGCATAGAAAGATGCATAAACTTGAAGTTACAGCTTGATTTCAGTGAATTTTCATCAAAATACAGGAGTTCTGCATGAAGTGTTCATTTTGGCCTTCTCTCGCTGAGAAAACGCTATTTGTGACCTGTTACACAAAAATGCCATAACTTTTGTTCAAAGTGAGTTTTCAGTCAAGTTTCAACCTGAAAGCATAGAAAGATGTTTAAACTTGAAGTTACAGCTTGATTTCAGTGAGTTTTCATCAAAATACAGGAGTTCTGCATGAAGTGTTCATTTTGGCCTTCTCTCGCTGAGAAAACACTATTTCTGACCTGTGATACAAAAATGCCATAACTTTTGTTCAAAGTGAGTTTTCAGTCAAGTTTCAACCTGAAAGCATAGAAAGATGCATAAACTTGAAGTTACAGCTTGATTTCAGTGAGTTTTCATCAAAATACAGGAGTTCTGCATGAAGTGTTCATTTTGGCCTTCTCTCGCTGAGAAAACACTATTTGTGACCTGTGATACAAAAATGCCATAACTTTTGTTCAAAGTGAGTTTTCAGTCAAGTTTCAACCTGAAAGCATAGAAAGATGCATAAACTTGAAGTTACAGCTTGATTTCAGTGAGTTTTCATCAAAATACAGGAGTTCTGCATGAAGTGTTCATTTTGGCCTTCTCTCGCTGAGAAAACACTATTTGTGACCTGTGATACAAAAATGCCATAACTTTTGTTCAAAGTGAGTTTTAAGTCAAGTTTCAACCTGAAAGCATAGAAAGATGCATAAACTTGAAGTTACAGCTTGATTTCAGTGAGTTTTCATCAAAATACAGGAGTTCTGCATGAAGTGTTCATTTTGGCCTTCTCTCGCTGAGAAAACACTATTTGTGACCTGTGATACAAAAATGCCATAACTTTTGTTCAAAGTGAGTTTTCAGTCAAGTTTCAACCTGAAAGCATAGAAAGATGCATAAACTTGAAGTTACAGCTTGATTTCAGTGAGTTTTCATCAAAATACAGGAGTTCTGCATGAAGTGTTCATTTTGGCCTTCTCTCGCTGAGAAAACACTATTTGTGACCTGTGATACAAAAATGCCATAACTTTTGTTCAAAGTGAGTTTTCAGTCAAGTTTCAACCTGAAAGCATAGAAAGATGCATAAACTTGAAGTTACAGCTTGATTTCAGTGAGTTTTCATCAAAATACAGGAGTTCTGCATGAAGTGTTCATTTTGGCCTTCTCTCGCTGAGAAAACGCTATTTGTGACCTGCGATTCAGAACAGCAATAACTTTTGTTCAAAGTGAGTTTTCAGTCAAGTTTCAACCTGAAAGCATAGAAAGATGCATAAACTTGAAGTTACAGCTTGATTTCAGTGAGTTTTCATCAAAATACAGGAGTTCTGCATGAAGTGTTCATTTTGGCCTTCTCTCACTGAGAAAACGCTATTTGTGACCTGTGATACAAAAATGCCATAACTTTTGTTCAAAGTGAGTTTTCAGTCAAGTTTCAACCTGAAAACATAGAAAGATGCATAAACTTGAAGTTACAGCTTGATTTCAGTGAGTTTTCATCAAAATACAGGAGTTCTGCATGAAGTGTTCATTTTGGCCTTCTCTCGCGGAGAAAACACTATTCGTGACCTGTGATACAAAAATGCCATAACTTTTGTTCAAAGTGAGTTTTCAGTCAAGTTTCAACCTGAAAGCATAGAAAGATGCATAAACTTGAAGTTACAGCTTGATTTGAGTGAGTTTTCATCAAAATACAGGAGTTCTGCATGAAGTGTTCATTTTGGCCTTCTCTCGCTGAGAAAACACTATTTGTGACCTGTGATACAAAAATGCCATAACTTTTGTTCAAAGTGAGTTTTCAGTCAAGTTTCAACCTGAAAACATAGAAAGATGCATAAACTTGAAGTTACAGCTTTATTTCAGTGAGTTTTCATCAAAATACAGGAGTTCTGCATGAAGTGTTCTTTTTTGCCTTCTCTCGCTGAGAAAACACTATTTGTGACCTGTGATACAAAAATGCCATAACTTTTCTTCAAAGTGAGTTTTAAGTCAAGTTTCAACCTGAAAGCATAGAAAGATGCATAAACTTGAAGTTACAGCTTGATTTCAGTGAGTTTTCATCAAAATACAGGAGTTCTGCATGAAGTGTTCATTTTGGGCTTCTCTCGCTGAGAAAACACTATTTGTGACCTGTGATACAAAAATGCCATAACTTTTGTTCAAAGTGAGTTTTCAGTCAAGTATCAACCTGAAAGCATAGAAAGATGCATAAACTTGAAGTTACAGCTTGATTTCAGTGAGTTTTCATCAAAATACAGGAGTTCTGCATGAAGTGCTCATTTTGGCCTTCTCTCGCTGAGAAAACACTATTTGTGACCTGCGACACAGAACAGCCATAACTTTTGTTAAAAGTGAGTTTTAAGTCAAGTTACAACCTGAAAGCATGGAAAGATGCATAAACTTGAAGTTACAGCTTGATTTCAGTGAGTTTTCATCCAAATACAGGAGTACTGCATGAAGTGTTCTTTTTGGCCTTCTCTCGCTGAGAAAACACTATTTGTGACCCGTTACACAAAAATGCCATCACTTTTGTTCAAAGTGAGTTTTCAGTCAAGTTTCAACCTGAAACCTTAGAAAGATGTTTAAACTTGAAGTTACAGCTTGATTTCAGTGAGTTTTCATCAAAATACAGGAGTTCTGCATGAAGTGTTCATTTTGGCCTTCTCTCGCTGAGAAAACACTATTTGTGACCTGTGATACAAAAATGCCATAACTTTTGTTCAAAGTGAGTTTTCAGTCAAGTTTCAACCTGAAAGCATAGAAAGATGCATAAACTTGAAGTTACAGCTTGATTTCAGTGAGTTTTCATCAAAATACAGGAGTTCTGCATGAAGTGTTCATTTTGGCCTTCTCTCGCTGAGAAAACGCTATTTGTGACCTGTGATAAAAAAATGCCATAACTTTTGTTCAAAGTGAGTTTTCAGTCAAGTTTCAACCTGAAAGCATAGAAAGATGCATAAACTTGAAGTTACAGCTTGATTTCAGTGAGTTTTCATCAAAATACAGGAGTACTGCATGAAGTGTTCTTTTTGGCCTTCTCTCGCTGAGAAAACGCTATTTGTGACCTGTTATACAAAAATGCCATAACTTTTGTTCAAAGTGAGTTTTCAGTCAAGTTTCAACCTGAAAGCATAGAAAGATGCATAAACTTGAAGTTACAGCTTGATTTCAGTGAGTTTTCATCAAAATACAGGAGTTCTGCATGAAGTGTTCATTTTGGCCTTCTCTCGCTGAGAAAACACTATTTGTGACCTGCGACACAGAACAGCCATAACTTTTGTTCAAAGTGAGTTTTCAGTCAAGTTACAACCTGAAAGCATAGAAAGATGCATAAACTTGAAGTTACAGCTTGATTTCAGTGAATTTTCATCAAAATACAGGAGTTCTGCATGAAGTGTTCATTTTGGCCTTCTCTCGCTGAGAAAACGCTATTTGTGACCTGTTACACAAAAATGCCATAACTTTTGTTCAAAGTGAGTTTTCAGTCAAGTTTCAACCTGAAAGCATAGAAAGATGTTTAAACTTGAAGTTACAGCTTGATTTCAGTGAGTTTTCATCAAAATACAGGAGTTCTGCATGAAGTGTTCATTTTGGCCTTCTCTCGCTGAGAAAACACTATTTCTGACCTGTGATACAAAAATGCCATAACTTTTGTTCAAAGTGAGTTTTCAGTCAAGTTTCAACCTGAAAGCATAGAAAGATGCATAAACTTGAAGTTACAGCTTGATTTCAGTGAGTTTTCATCAAAATACAGGAGTTCTGCATGAAGTGTTCATTTTGGCCTTCTCTCGCTGAGAAAACACTATTTGTGACCTGTGATACAAAAATGCCATAACTTTTGTTCAAAGTGAGTTTTCAGTCAAGTTTCAACCTGAAAGCATAGAAAGATGCATAAACTTGAAGTTACAGCTTGATTTCAGTGAGTTTTCATCAAAATACAGGAGTTCTGCATGAAGTGTTCATTTTGGCCTTCTCTCGCTGAGAAAACACTATTTGTGACCTGTGATACAAAAATGCCATAACTTTTGTTCAAAGTGAGTTTTAAGTCAAGTTTCAACCTGAAAGCATAGAAAGATGCATAAACTTGAAGTTACAGCTTGATTTCAGTGAGTTTTCATCAAAATACAGGAGTTCTGCATGAAGTGTTCATTTTGGCCTTCTCTCGCTGAGAAAACACTATTTGTGACCTGTGATACAAAAATGCCATAACTTTTGTTCAAAGTGAGTTTTCAGTCAAGTTTCAACCTGAAAGCATAGAAAGATGCATAAACTTGAAGTTACAGGTGGATTTCAGTGAGTTTTCATCAAAATACAGGAGTTCTGCATGAAGTGTTCATTTTGGCCTTCTCTCGCTGAGAAAACACTATTTGTGACCTGTGATACAAAAATGCCATAACTTTTGTTCAAAGTGAGTTTTAAGTCAAGTTTCAACCTGAAAGCATAGAAAGATGCATAAACTTGAAGTTACAGCTTGATTTCAGTGAGTTTTCATCCAAATACAGGAGTACTGCATGAAGTGTTCTTTTTGGCCTTCTCTCGCTGAGAAAACACTATTTGTGACCCGTTACACAAAAATGCCATCACTTTTGTTCAAAGTGAGTTTTCAGTCAAGTTTCAACCTGAAACCTTAGAAAGATGTTTAAACTTGAAGTTACAGCTTGATTTCAGTGAGTTTTCATCAAAATACAGGAGTTCTGCATGAAGTGTTCATTTTGGCCTTCTCTCGCTGAGAAAACACTATTTGTGACCTGTGATACAAAAATGCCATAACTTTTGTTCAAAGTGAGTTTTCAGTCAAGTTTCAACCTGAAAGCATAGAAAGATGCATAAACTTGAAGTTACAGCTTGATTTCAGTGAGTTTTCATCAAAATACAGGAGTTCTGCATGAAGTGTTCATTTTGGCCTTCTCTCGCTGAGAAAACGCTATTTGTGACCTGTGATAAAAAAATGCCATAACTTTTGTTCAAAGTGAGTTTTCAGTCAAGTTTCAACCTGAAAGCATAGAAAGATGCATAAACTTGAAGTTACAGCTTGATTTCAGTGAGTTTTCATCAAAATACAGGAGTACTGCATGAAGTGTTCTTTTTGGCCTTCTCTCGCTGAGAAAACGCTATTTGTGACCTGTTATACAAAAATGCCATAACTTTTGTTCAAAGTGAGTTTTCAGTCAAGTTTCAACCTGAAAGCATAGAAAGATGCATAAACTTGAAGTTACAGCTTGATTTCAGTGAGTTTTCATCAAAATACAGGAGTTCTGCATGAAGTGTTCATTTTGGCCTTCTCTCGCTGAGAAAACACTATTTGTGACCTGCGACACAGAACAGCCATAACTTTTGTTCAAAGTGAGTTTTCAGTCAAGTTACAACCTGAAAGCATAGAAAGATGCATAAACTTGAAGTTACAGCTTGATTTCAGTGAATTTTCATCAAAATACAGGAGTTCTGCATGAAGTGTTCATTTTGGCCTTCTCTCGCTGAGAAAACGCTATTTGTGACCTGTTACACAAAAATGCCATAACTTTTGTTCAAAGTGAGTTTTCAGTCAAGTTTCAACCTGAAAGCATAGAAAGATGTTTAAACTTGAAGTTACAGCTTGATTTCAGTGAGTTTTCATCAAAATACAGGAGTTCTGCATGAAGTGTTCATTTTGGCCTTCTCTCGCTGAGAAAACACTATTTCTGACCTGTGATACAAAAATGCCATAACTTTTGTTCAAAGTGAGTTTTCAGTCAAGTTTCAACCTGAAAGCATAGAAAGATGCATAAACTTGAAGTTACAGCTTGATTTCAGTGAGTGTTCATCAAAATACAGGAGTTCTGCATGAAGTGTTCATTTTGGCCTTCTCTCGCTGAGAAAACACTATTTGTGACCTGTGATACAAAAATGCCATAACTTTTGTTCAAAGTGAGTTTTCAGTCAAGTTTCAACCTGAAAGCATAGAAAGATGCATAAACTTGAAGTTACAGCTTGATTTCAGTGAGTTTTCATCAAAATACAGGAGTTCTGCATGAAGTGTTCATTTTGGCCTTCTCTCGCTGAGAAAACACTATTTGTGACCTGTGATACAAAAATGCCATAACTTTTGTTCAAAGTGAGTTTTAAGTCAAGTTTCAACCTGAAAGCATAGAAAGATGCATAAACTTGAAGTTACAGCTTGATTTCAGTGAGTTTTCATCAAAATACAGGAGTTCTGCATGAAGTGTTCATTTTGGCCTTCTCTCGCTGAGAAAACACTATTTGTGACCTGTGATACAAAAATGCCATAACTTTTGTTCAAAGTGAGTTTTCAGTCAAGTTTCAACCTGAAAGCATAGAAAGATGCATAAACTTGAAGTTACAGGTGGATTTCAGTGAGTTTTCATCAAAATACAGGAGTTCTGCATGAAGTGTTCATTTTGGCCTTCTCTCGCTGAGAAAACACTATTTGTGACCTGTGATACAAAAATGCCATAACTTTTGTTCAAAGTGAGTTTTAAGTCAAGTTTCAACCTGAAAGCATAGAAAGATGCATAAACTTGAAGTTACAGCTTGATTTCAGTGAGTTTTCATCAAAATACAGGAGTTCTGCATGAAGTGTTCATTTTGGCCTTCTCTCGCTGAGAAAATGCTATTTGTGACCTGCGACACAGAACAGCCATAGCTTTTGTTCAAAGTGAGTTTTCAGTCAAGTTTCAACCTGAAAGCATAGAAAGATGCATAAACTTGAAGTTACAGCTTGATTTCAGTGAGTTTTCATCAAAATACAGGAGTTCTGCATGAAGTGTTCATTTTGGCCTTCTCTCGCTGAGAAAACACTATTTGTGACCTGTGATACAAAAATGCCATAACTTTTGTTCAAAGTGAGTTTTCAGTCAAGTTTCAACCTGAAAGCATAGAAAGATGCATAAACTTGAAGTTACAGCTTGATTTCAGTGAGTTTTCATCAAAATACAGGAGTTCTGCATGAAGTGTTCATTTTGGCCTTCTCTCGCTGAGAAAACGCTATTTGTGACCTGCGATTCAGAACAGCAATAACTTTTGTTCAAAGTGAGTTTTCAGTCAAGTTTCAACCTGAAAGCATAGAAAGATGCATAAACTTGAAGTTACAGCTTGATTTCAGTGAGTTTTCATCAAAATACAGGAGTTCTGCATGAAGTGTTCATTTTGGCCTTCTCTCACTGAGAAAACGCTATTTGTGACCTGTGATACAAAAATGCCATAACTTTTGTTCAAAGTGAGTTTTCAGTCAAGTTTCAACCTGAAAACATAGAAAGATGCATAAACTTGAAGTTACAGCTTGATTTCAGTGAGTTCTCATCAAAATACAGGAGTTCTGCATGAAGTGTTCATTTTGGCCTTCTCTCGCGGAGAAAACACTATTTGTGACCTGTGATACAAAAATGCCATAACTTTTGTTCAAAGTGAGTTTTCAGTCAAGTTTCAACCTGAAAGCATAGAAAGATGCATAAACTTGAAGTTACAGCTTGATTTCAGTGAGTTTTCATCAAAATACAGGAGTTCTGCATGAAGTGTTCATTTTGGCCTTCTCTCGCTGAGAAAACACTATTTGTGACCTGTGATACAAAAATGCCATAACTTTTGTTCAAAGTGAGTTTTCAGTCAAGTTTCAACCTGAAAACATAGAAAGATGCATAAACTTGAAGTTACAGCTTTATTTCAGTGAGTTTTCATCAAAATACAGGAGTTCTGCATGAAGTGTTCTTTTTTGCCTTCTCTCGCTGAGAAAACACTATTTGTGACCTGTGATACAAAAATGCCATAACTTTTCTTCAAAGTGAGTTTTAAGTCAAGTTTCAACCTGAAAGCATAGAAAGATGCATAAACTTGAAGTTACAGCTTGATTTCAGTGAGTTTTCATCAAAATACAGGAGTTCTGCATGAAGTGTTCATTTTGGCCTTCTCTCGCTGAGAAAACACTATTTGTGACCTGTGATACAAAAATGCCATAACTTTTGTTCAAAGTGAGTTTTCAGTCAAGTTTCAACCTGAAAGCATAGAAAGATGCATAAACTTGAAGTTACAGCTTGATTTCAGTGAGTTTTCATCAAAATACAGGAGTTCTGCATGAAGTGTTCATTTTGGCCTTCTCTCGCTGAGAAAACACTATTTGTGACCTGTGATACAAAAATGCCATAACTTTTGTTCAAAGTGAGTTTTCAGTCAAGTTTCAACCTGAAAGCATAGAAAGATGCATAAACTTGAAGTTACAGCTTGATTTCAGTGAGTTTTTATCAAAATACAGGAGTTCTGCATGAAGTGTTCATTTTGGCCTTCTCTCGCTGAGAAAACGCTATTTGTGACCTGCGACACACAACAGCCATAACTTTTGTTCAAAGTGAGTTTTCAGTCAAGTTTCAACCTGAAAGCATAGAAAGATGCATAAACATGAAGTTACAGCTTGATTTCAGTGAGTTTTCATCGAAATACAGGAGTTCTGCATGAAGTGTTCATTTTGGCCTTCTCTCGCTGAGAAAACACTATTTGTGACCTGAGATACAAAAATGCCATAACTTTTGTTCAAAGTGAGTTTTCAGTCAAGTTTCAACCTGAAAGCATAGAAAGATGCATAAACTTGAAGTTACAGCTTGATTTCAGTGAGTTTTCATCAAAATACAGGAGTTCTGCATGAAGTGTTCATTTTGGCCTTCTCTCGCTGAGAAAACACTATTTGTGACCTGTGATACAAAAATGCCATAACTTTTGTTCAAAGTGAGTTTTCAGTCAAGTTTCAACCTGAAAGCATAGAAAGATGCATAAACTTGAAGTTACAGCTTGATTTCAGTGAGTTTTCATCAAAATACAGGAGTTCTGCATGAAGTGTTCATTTTGGCCTTCTCTCGCTGAGAAAACACTTTTTGTGACCTGTGATACAAAAATGCCATAACTTTTGTTCAAAGTGAGTTTTCAGTCAAGTTTCAACCTGAAAGCATAGAAAGATGCATAAACTTGAAGTTACAGCTTGATTTCAGTGAGTTTTCATCAAAATACAGGAGTTCTGCATGAAGTGTTCATTTTGGCCTTCTCTCGCTGAGAAAACACTATTTGTGACCTGTGATACAAAAATGCCATAACTTTTGTTCAAAGTGAGTTTTCAGTCAAGTTTCAACCTGAAAGCATAGAAAGATGCATAAACTTGAAGTTACAGCTTGATTTCAGTGAGTTTTCATCAAAATACAGGAGTTCTGCATGAAGTGTTCATTTTGGCCTTCTCTCGCTGAGAAAACGCTATTTGTGACCTGCGACACAGAACAGCCATAACTTTTGTTCAAAGTGAGTTTTCAGTCAAGTTTCAACCTGAAAGCATAGAAAGATGCATAAAGTTGAAGTTACAGCTTGATTTCAGTGAGTTTTCATCGAAATACAGGAGTTCTGCATGAAGTGTTCATTTTGGCCTTCTCTCGCTGAGAAAACACTATTTGTGACCTGAGATACAAAAATGCCATAACTTTTGTTCAAAGTGAGTTTTCAGTCAAGTTTCAACCTGAAAGCATAGAAAGATGCATAAACTTGAAGTTACAGCTTGATTTCAGTGAGTTTTCATCAAAATACAGGAGTTCTGCATGAAGTGTTCATTTTGGCCTTCTCTCGCTGAGAAAACACTATTTGTGACCTGTGATACAAAAATGCCATAACTTTTGTTCAAAGTGAGTTTTAAGTCAAGTTTCAACCTGAAAGCATAAAAAGATGCATAAACTTGAAGTTACAGCTTCATTTCAGTGAGTTTTCATCAAAATACAGGAGTTCTGCATGAAGTGTTCATTTTGGCCTTCTCTCGCTGAGAAAACACTACTTGTGACCTGTGATACAAAAATGCCATAACTTTTGTTCAAAGTGAGTTTTCAGTCAAGTTTCAACCTGAAAGCATAGAAAGATGCATAAACTTGAAGTTACAGCTTGATTTCAGTGAGTTTTTATCAAAATACAGGAGTTCTGCATGAAGTGTTCATTTTGGCCTTCTCTCGCTGAGAAAACGCTATTTGTGACCTGCGACACACAACAGCCATAACTTTTGTTCAAAGTGAGTTTTCAGTCAAGTTTCAACCTGAAAGCATAGAAAGATGCATAAACATGAAGTTACAGCTTGATTTCAGTGAGTTTTCATCGAAATACAGGAGTTCTGCATGAAGTGTTCATTTTGGCCTTCTCTCGCTGAGAAAACACTATTTGTGACCTGAGATACAAAAATGCCATAACTTTTGTTCAAAGTGAGTTTTCAGTCAAGTTTCAACCTGAAAGCATAGAAAGATGCATAAACTTGAAGTTACAGCTTGATTTCAGTGAGTTTTCATCAAAATACAGGAGTTCTGCATGAAGTGTTCATTTTGGCCTTCTCTCGCTGAGAAAACACTATTTGTGACCTGTGATACAAAAATGCCATAACTTTTGTTCAAAGTGAGTTTTCAGTCAAGTTTCAACCTGAAAGCATAGAAAGATGCATAAACTTGAAGTTACAGCTTGATTTCAGTGAGTTTTCATCAAAATACAGGAGTTCTGCATGAAGTGTTCATTTTGGCCTTCTCTCGCTGAGAAAACACTTTTTGTGACCTGTGATACAAAAATGCCATAACTTTTGTTCAAAGTGAGTTTTCAGTCAAGTTTCAACCTGAAAGAATAGAAAGATGCATAAACTTGAAGTTACAGCTTGATTTCAGTGAGTTTTCATCAAAATACAGGAGTTCTGCATGAAGTGTTCATTTTGGCCTTCTCTCGCTGAGAAAACACTATTTGTGACCTGTGATACAAAAATGCCATAACTTTTGTTCAAAGTGAGTTTTCAGTCAAGTTTCAACCTGAAAGCATAGAAAGATGCATAAACTTGAAGTTACAGCTTGATTTCAGTGAGTTTTCATCAAAATACAGGAGTTCTGCATGAAGTGTTCATTTTGGCCTTCTCTCGCTGAGAAAACGCTATTTGTGACCTGCGACACAGAACAGCCATAACTTTTGTTCAAAGTGAGTTTTCAGTCAAGTTTCAACCTGAAAGCATAGAAAGATGCATAAACTTGAAGTTACAGCTTGATTTCAGTGAGTTTTCATCGAAATACAGGAGTTCTGCATGAAGTGTTCATTTTGGCCTTCTCTCGCTGAGAAAACACTATTTGTGACCTGAGATACAAAAATGCCATAACTTTTGTTCAAAGTGAGTTTTAAGTCAAGTTTCAACCTGAAAGCATAGAAAGATGCATAAACTTGAAGTTACAGCTTGATTTCAGTGAGTTTTCATCAAAATACAGGAGTTCTGCATGAAGTGTTCATTTTGGCCTTCTCTCGCTGAGAAAACACTATTTGTGACCTGTGATACAAAAATGCCATAACTTTTGTTCAAAGTGAGTTTTAAGTCAAGTTTCAACCTGAAAGCATAAAAAGATGCATAAACTTGAAGTTACAGCTTCATTTCAGTGAGTTTTCATCAAAATACAGGAGTTCTGCATGAAGTGTTCATTTTGGCCTTCTCTCGCTGAGAAAACGCTATTTGTGACCTGCGACACAGAACAGCCATAGCTTTTGTTCAAAGTAAGTTTTCAGTCAAGTTTCAACCTGAAAGCATAGAAAGATGCATAAACTTGAAGTTACAGCTTGATTTCAGTGAGTTTTCATCAAAATACAGGAGTTCTGCATGAAGTGTTCATTTTGGCCTTCTCTCGCTGAGAAAACACTATTTGTGACCTGTGATACAAAAATGCCATAACTTTTGTTCAAAGTGAGTTTTCAGTCAAGTTTCAACCTGAAAGCATAGAAAGATGCATAAACTTGAAGTTACAGCTTGATTTCAGTGAGTTTTCATCAAAATACAGGAGTTCTGCATGAAGTGTTCATTTTGGCCTTCTCTCGCTGAGAAAACGCTATTTGTGACCTGCGACACAGAACAGCCATAACTTTTGTTCAAAGTGAGTTTTCAGTCAAGTTTCAACCTGAAAGCATAGAAAGATGCATAAACTTGAAGTTACAGCTTGATTTCAGTGAGTTTTCATCGAAATACAGGAGTTCTGCATGAGTGTTCATTTTGGCCTTCTCTCGCTGAGAAAACACTATTTGTGACCTGTGATACAAAAATGCCATAACTTTTGTTCAAAGTGAGTTTTAAGTCAAGTTTCAACCTGAAAGCATAGAAAGATGCATAAACTTGAAGTTACAGCTTGATTTCAGTGAGTTTTCATCAAAATACAGGAGTTCTGCATGAAGTGTTCATTTTGGCCTTCTCTCGCTGAGAAAAAACTATTTGTGACCTGTGATACAAAAATGCCATAACTTTTGTTCAAAGTGAGTTTTCAGTCAAGTTTCAAACCGAAAGCATAGAAAGATGCATAAACTTGAAGTTACAGCTTGATTTCAGTGAGTTTTCATCAAAATACAGGAGTTCTGCATGAAGTGTTCATTTTGGCCTTCTCTCGCTGAGAAAAAACTATTTGTGACCTGTGATACAAAAATGCCATAACTTTTGTTCAAAGTGAGTTTTCAGTCAAGTTTCAACCTGAAAGAATAGAAAGATGCATAAACTTGAAGTTACAGCTTGATTTCAGTGAGTTTTCATCAAAATACAGGAGTTCTGCATGAAGTGTTCATTTTGGCCTTCTCTTGCTGAGAAAAAACTATTGTGACCTGTGATACAAAATGCCATAACTTTTGTTCAAAGTGAGTTTTCAGTCAAGTTTCAACCTGAAAGCATAGAAAGATGCATAAACTTGAAGTTACAGCTTGATTTCAGTGAGTTTTCATCAAAATACAGGAGTTCTGCATGAAGTGTTCATTTTGGCCTTTTCTCGCTGAGAAAACACTATTTGTGACCTGTGATACAAAAATGCCATAACTTTTGTTCAAAGTGAGTTTTCAGTCAAGTTTCAACCTGAAAGCATAGAAAGATGCATAAACTTGAAGTTACAGCTTGATTTCAGTGAGTTTTCATCAAAATACAGGAGTTCTGCATGAAGTGTTCTTTTTGGCCTTCTCTCGCTGAGAAAACACTATTTGTGACCTGTGATACAAAAATACCATAACTTTTGTTCAAAGTGAGTTTTCAGTCAAGTTTCAACCTGAAAGCATAGAAAGATGCATAAACTTGAAGTTACAGCTTGATTTCAGTGAGTTTTCATCGAAATACAGGAGTTCTGCATGAAGTGTTCATTTTGGCCTTCTCTCGCTGAGAAAACACTATTTGTGACCTGAGATACAAAAATGCCATAACTTTTGTTCAAAGTGAGTTTTAAGTCAAGTTTCAACCTGAAAGCATAGAAAGATGCATAAACTTGAAGTTACAGCTTGATTTCAGTGAGTTTTCATCAAAATACAGGAGTTCTGCATGAAGTGTTCATTTTGGCCTTCTCTCGCTGAGAAAACACTATTTGTGACCTGTGATACAAAAATGCCATAACTTTTGTTCAAAGTGAGTTTTAAGTCAAGTTTCAACCTGAAAGCATAAAAAGATGCATAAACTTGAAGTTACAGCTTCATTTCAGTGAGTTTTCATCAAAATACTGGAGTTCTGCATGAAGTGTTCATTTTGGCCTTCTCTCGCTGAGAAAACGCTATTTGTGACCTGCGACACAGAACAGCCATAGCTTTTGTTCAAAGTGAGTTTTCAGTCAAGTTTCAACCTGAAAGCATAGAAAGATGCATAAACTTGAAGTTACAGCTTGATTTCAGTGAGTTTTCATCAAAATACAGGAGTTCTGCATGAAGTGTTCATTTTGGCCTTCTCTCGCTGAGAAAACACTATTTGTGACCTGTGATACAAAAATGCCATAACTTTTGTTCAAAGTGAGTTTTCAGTCAAGTTTCAACCTGAAAGCATAGAAAGATGCATAAACTTGAAGTTACAGCTTGATTTCAGTGAGTTTTCATCAAAATACAGGAGTTCTGCATGAAGTGTTCATTTTGGCCTTCTCTCGCTGAGAAAACGCTATTTGTGACCTGCGACACAGAACAGCCATAACTTTTGTTCAAAGTGAGTTTTCAGTCAAGTTTCAACCTGAAAGCATAGAAAGATGCATAAACTTGAAGTTACAGCTTGATTTCAGTGAGTTTTCATCGAAATACAGGAGTTCTGCATGAGTGTTCATTTTGGCCTTCTCTCGCTGAGAAAACACTATTTGTGACCTGTGATACAAAAATGCCATAACTTTTGTTCAAAGTGAGTTTTAAGTCAAGTTTCAACCTGAAAGCATAGAAAGATGCATAAACTTGAAGTTACAGCTTGATTTCAGTGAGTTTTCATCAAAATACAGGAGTTCTGCATGAAGTGTTCATTTTGGCCTTCTCTCGCTGAGAAAAAACTATTTGTGACCTGTGATACAAAAATGCCATAACTTTTGTTCAAAGTGAGTTTTCAGTCAAGTTTCAAACCGAAAGCATAGAAAGATGCATAAACTTGAAGTTACAGCTTGATTTCAGTGAGTTTTCATCAAAATACAGGAGTTCTGCATGAAGTGTTCATTTTGGCCTTCTCTCGCTGAGAAAAAACTATTTGTGACCTGTGATACAAAAATGCCATAACTTTTGTTCAAAGTGAGTTTTCAGTCAAGTTTCAACCTGAAAGCATAGAAATATGCATAAACTTGAAGTTACAGCTTGATTTCAGTGAGTTTTCATCAAAATACAGGAGTTCTGCATGAAGTGTTCTTTTTGGCCTTCTCTCGCTGAGAAAACACTATTTGTGACCTGTGATACAAAAATGCCATAACTTTTGTTCAAAGTGAGTTTTCAGTCAAGTTTCAACCTGAAAGCATAGAAAGATGCATAAACTTGAAGTTACAGCTTGATTTCAGTGAGTTTTCATCAAAATACAGGAGTTATGCATGAAGTGTTCATTTTGGCCTTCTCTCGCTGAGAAAACGCTATTTGTGACCTGCGACACAGAACAGCAATAACTTTTGTTCAAAGTGAGTTTTCAGTCAAGTTTCAACCTGAAAGCATAGAAAGATGCATAAACTTGAAGTTACAGCTTGATTTCAGTGAGTTTTCATCGAAATACAGGAGTTCTGCATGAGTGTTCATTTTGGCCTTCTCTCGCTGAGAAAACACTATTTGTGACCTGTGATACAAAAATGCCATAACTTTTGTTCAAAGTGAGTTTTAAGTCAAGTTTCAACCTGAAAGCATAGAAAGATGCATAAACTTGAAGTTACAGCTTGATTTCAGTGAGTTTTCATCAAAATACAGGAGTTCTGCATGAAGTGTTCATTTTGGCCTTCTCTCGCTGAGAAAAAACTATTTGTGACCTGTGATACAAAAATGCCATAACTTTTGTTCAAAGTGAGTTTTCAGTCAAGTTTCAAACCGAAAGCATAGAAAGATGCATAAACTTGAAGTTACAGCTTGATTTCAGTGAGTTTTCATCAAAATACAGGAGTTCTGCATGAAGTGTTCATTTTGGCCTTCTCTCGCTGAGAAAAAACTATTTGTGACCTGTGATACAAAAATGCCATAACTTTTGTTCAAAGTGAGTTTTCAGTCAAGTTTCAACCTGAAAGAATAGAAAGATGCATAAACTTGAAGTTACAGCTTGATTTCAGTGAGTTTTCATCAAAATACAGGAGTTCTGCATGAAGTGTTCATTTTGGCCTTCTCTTGCTGAGAAAAAACTATTGTGACCTGTGATACAAAATGCCATAACTTTTGTTCAAAGTGAGTTTTCAGTCAAGTTTCAACCTGAAAGCATAGAAAGATGCATAAACTTGAAGTTACAGCTTGATTTCAGTGAGTTTTCATCAAAATACAGGAGTTCTGCATGAAGTGTTCATTTTGGCCTTTTCTCGCTGAGAAAACACTATTTGTGACCTGTGATACAAAAATGCCATAACTTTTGTTCAAAGTGAGTTTTCAGTCAAGTTTCAACCTGAAAGCATAGAAAGATGCATAAACTTGAAGTTACAGCTTGATTTCAGTGAGTTTTCATCAAAATACAGGAGTTCTGCATGAAGTGTTCTTTTTGGCCTTCTCTCGCTGAGAAAACACTATTTGTGACCTGTGATACAAAAATACCATAACTTTTGTTCAAAGTGAGTTTTCAGTCAAGTTTCAACCTGAAAGCATAGAAAGATGCATAAACTTGAAGTTACAGCTTGATTTCAGTGAGTTTTCATCGAAATACAGGAGTTCTGCATGAAGTGTTCATTTTGGCCTTCTCTCGCTGAGAAAACACTATTTGTGACCTGAGATACAAAAATGCCATAACTTTTGTTCAAAGTGAGTTTTAAGTCAAGTTTCAACCTGAAAGCATAGAAAGATGCATAAACTTGAAGTTACAGCTTGATTTCAGTGAGTTTTCATCAAAATACAGGAGTTCTGCATGAAGTGTTCATTTTGGCCTTCTCTCGCTGAGAAAACACTATTTGTGACCTGTGATACAAAAATGCCATAACTTTTGTTCAAAGTGAGTTTTAAGTCAAGTTTCAACCTGAAAGCATAAAAAGATGCATAAACTTGAAGTTACAGCTTCATTTCAGTGAGTTTTCATCAAAATACTGGAGTTCTGCATGAAGTGTTCATTTTGGCCTTCTCTCGCTGAGAAAACGCTATTTGTGACCTGCGACACAGAACAGCCATAGCTTTTGTTCAAAGTGAGTTTTCAGTCAAGTTTCAACCTGAAAGCATAGAAAGATGCATAAACTTGAAGTTACAGCTTGATTTCAGTGAGTTTTCATCAAAATACAGGAGTTCTGCATGAAGTGTTCATTTTGGCCTTCTCTCGCTGAGAAAACACTATTTGTGACCTGTGATACAAAAATGCCATAACTTTTGTTCAAAGTGAGTTTTCAGTCAAGTTTCAACCTGAAAGCATAGAAAGATGCATAAACTTGAAGTTACAGCTTGATTTCAGTGAGTTTTCATCAAAATACAGGAGTTCTGCATGAAGTGTTCATTTTGGCCTTCTCTCGCTGAGAAAACGCTATTTGTGACCTGCGACACAGAACAGCCATAACTTTTGTTCAAAGTGAGTTTTCAGTCAAGTTTCAACCTGAAAGCATAGAAAGATGCATAAACTTGAAGTTACAGCTTGATTTCAGTGAGTTTTCATCGAAATACAGGAGTTCTGCATGAGTGTTCATTTTGGCCTTCTCTCGCTGAGAAAACACTATTTGTGACCTGTGATACAAAAATGCCATAACTTTTGTTCAAAGTGAGTTTTAAGTCAAGTTTCAACCTGAAAGCATAGAAAGATGCATAAACTTGAAGTTACAGCTTGATTTCAGTGAGTTTTCATCAAAATACAGGAGTTCTGCATGAAGTGTTCATTTTGGCCTTCTCTCGCTGAGAAAAAACTATTTGTGACCTGTGATACAAAAATGCCATAACTTTTGTTCAAAGTGAGTTTTCAGTCAAGTTTCAAACCGAAAGCATAGAAAGATGCATAAACTTGAAGTTACAGCTTGATTTCAGTGAGTTTTCATCAAAATACAGGAGTTCTGCATGAAGTGTTCATTTTGGCCTTCTCTCGCTGAGAAAAAACTATTTGTGACCTGTGATACAAAAATGCCATAACTTTTGTTCAAAGTGAGTTTTCAGTCAAGTTTCAACCTGAAAGAATAGAAAGATGCATAAACTTGAAGTTACAGCTTGATTTCAGTGAGTTTTCATCAAAATACAGGAGTTCTGCATGAAGTGTTCATTTTGGCCTTCTCTTGCTGAGAAAAAACTATTGTGACCTGTGATACAAAATGCCATAACTTTTGTTCAAAGTGAGTTTTCAGTCAAGTTTCAACCTGAAAGCATAGAAAGATGCATAAACTTGA
This sequence comes from Aulostomus chinensis, assembly GCF_037954235.1. Lineage (NCBI taxonomy): Eukaryota > Metazoa > Chordata > Actinopteri > Syngnathiformes > Aulostomidae > Aulostomus > Aulostomus chinensis. The sequence goes on along the minus strand of NC_141333.1, from coordinate 28,416,823 downwards.
AGTTACAGCTTGATTTCAGTGAGTTTTCATCAAAATACAGGAGTTCTGCATGAAGTGTTCATTTTGGCCTTTTCTCGCTGAGAAAACACTATTTGTGACCTGTGATACAAAAATGCCATAACTTTTGTTCAAAGTGAGTTTTCAGTCAAGTTTCAACCTGAAAGCATAGAAATATGCATAAACTTGAAGTTACAGCTTGATTTCAGTGAGTTTTCATCAAAATACAGGAGTTCTGCATGAAGTGTTCTTTTTGGCCTTCTCTCGCTGAGAAAACACTATTTGTGACCTGTGATACAAAAATACCATAACTTTTGTTCAAAGTGAGTTTTCAGTCAAGTTTCAACCTGAAAGCATAGAAAGATGCATAAACTTGAAGTTACAGCTTGATTTCAGTGAGTTTTCATCAAAATACAGGAGTTCTGCATGAAGTGTTCATTTTGGCCTTCTCTCGCTGAGAAAACGCTATGTGTGACCTGCGACACAGAACAGCCATAACTTTTGTTCAAAGTGAGTTTTCAGTCAAGTTTCAACCTGAAAGCATAGAAAGATGCATAAACTTGAAGTTACAGCTTGATTTCAGTGAGTTTTCATCAAAATACAGGAGTTCTGCATGAAGTGTTCATTTTGGCCTTCTCTCGCTGAGAAAACATTATTGTGACCTGTGATACAAAAATGCCATAACTTTTTTTCAAAGTGAGTTTTCAGTCAAGTTTCAACCTGAAAGCATAGAAAGATGCATAAACTTGAAGTTACAGCTTGATTTCAGTGAGTTTTCATGAGAATACAGGAGTTCTGCATGAAGTGTTCATTTTGGCCTTCTCTCGCTGAGAAAACGCTATTTGTGACCTGCGACACAGAACAGCCATAACTTTTGTTCAAAGTGAGTTTTCAGTCAAGTTTCAACCTGAAAGCATAGAAAAATGCATAACCTTGAAGTTACAGCTTGATTTCAGTGAGTTTTCATCAAAATACAGGAGTTCTGCATGAAGTGTTCATTTTGGCCTTCTCTTGCTGAGAAAACATTATTGTGACCTGTGATACAAAAATGCCATAACTTTTTTTCAAAGTGAGTTTTCAGTCAAGTTTCAACCTGAAAGTATAGAAAGATGCATAAACTTGAAGTTACAGCTTGATTTCAGTGAGTTTTCATCAAAATACAGGTGTTCTGCATGAAGTGTTCATTTTGGCCTTCTCTCGCTGAGAAAACACTATTTGTGACCTGTGATACAAAAATGCCATAACTTTTCTTCAAAGTGAGTTTTAAGTCAAGTTTCAACCTGAAAGCATAGAAAGATGAATAAACTTGAAGTTACAGCTTGATTTCAGTGAGTTTTCATCAAAATTCAGGAATTCTGCATGAAGTGTTCATTTTGGCCTTCTCTCGCTGAGAAAACGCTATGTGTGACCTGCGACAAAGAACAGCCATAACTTTTGTTCAAAGTGAGTTTTCAGTCAAGTTTCAAACTGAAAGCATAGAAAGATGCATAAACTTGAAGTTACAGCTTGATTTCAGTGAGTTTTCATCAAAATACAGGAGTTCTGCATGAAGTGTTCATTTTGGCCTTCTCTCGCTGAGAAAACACTATTTGTGACCTGTGATACAAAAATGCCATAACTTTTGTTCAAAGTGAGTTTTCAGTCAAGTTTCAACCTGAAAGCATAGAAAGATGCATAAACTTGAAGTTACAGCTTGATTTCAGTGAGTTTTCATCAAAATACAGGAGTTCTGCATGAAGTGTTCATTTTGGCCTTCTCTCGCTGAGAAAACACTATTTGTGACCTGTGATACAAAAATGCCATAACTTTTGTTCAAAGTGAGTTTTCAGTCAAGTTTCAACCTGAAAGCATAAAAAGATGCATAAACTTGAAGTTACAGCTTGATTTCAGTGAGTTTTCATCAAAATACAGGAGTTCTGCATGAAGTGTTCATTTTGGCCTTCTCTCGCTGAGAAAACACTATTTGTGACCTGTGATACAAAAATGCCATAACTTTTGTTCAAAGTGAGTTTTCAGTCAAGTTTCAACCTGAAAGCATAGAAAGATGCATAAACTTGAAGTTACAGCTTGATTTCAGTGAGTTTTCATCAAAATACAGGAGTTCTGCATGAAGTGTTCATTTTGGCCTTCTCTCGCTGAGAAAACACTTTTTGTGACCTGTGATACAAAAATGCCATAACTTTTGTTCAAAGTGAGTTTTCAGTCAAGTTTCAACCTGAAAGAATAGAAAGATGCATAAACTTGAAGTTACAGCTTGATTTCAGTGAGTTTTCATCAAAATACAGGAGTTCTGCATGAAGTGTTCATTTTGGCCTTCTCTCGCTGAGAAAACACTATTTGTGACCTGTGATACAAAAATGCCATAACTTTTGTTCAAAGTGAGTTTTCAGTCAAGTTTCAACCTGAAAGCATAGAAAGATGCATAAACTTGAAGTTACAGCTTGATTTCAGTGAGTTTTCATCAAAATACAGGAGTTCTGCATGAAGTGTTCATTTTGGCCTTCTCTCGCTGAGAAAACGCTTTTTGTGACCTGCGACACAGAACAGCCATAACTTTTGTTCAAAGTGAGTTTTCAGTCAAGTTTCAACCTGAAAGCATAGAAAAATGCATAACCTTGAAGTTACAGCTTGATTTCAGTGAGTTTTCATCAAAATACAGGAGTTCTGCATGAAGTGTTCATTTTGGCCTTCTCTTGCTGAGAAAACATTATTGTGACCTGTGATACAAAAATGCCATAACTTTTTTTCAAAGTGAGTTTTCAGTCAAGTTTCAACCTGAAAGCATAGAAAGATGCATAAACTTGAAGTTACAGCTTGATTTCAGTGAGTTTTCATCAAAATACAGGTGTTCTGCATGAAGTGTTCTTTTTGGCCTTCTCTCGCTGAGAAAACACTATTTGTGACCTGTGATACAAAAATGCCATAACTTTTCTTCAAAGTGAGTTTTAAGTCAAGTTTCAACCTGAAAGCATAGAAAGATGAATAAACTTGAAGTTACAGCTTGATTTCAGTGAGTTTTCATCAAAATTCAGGAATTCTGCATGAAGTGTTCATTTTGGCCTTCTCTCGCTGAGAAAACGCTATGTGTGACCTGCGACACAGAACAGCCATAACTTTTGTTCAAAGTGAGTTTTCAGTCAAGTTTCAACCTGAAAGCATAGAAAGATGCATAAACTTGAAGTTACAGCTGGATTTCAGTGAGTTTTCATCAAAATACAGGAGTTCTGCATGAAGTGTTCATTTTGGCCTTCTCTCGCTGAGAAAACACTATTTGTGACCTGTGATACAAAAATGCCATAACTTTTGTTCAAAGTGAGTTTTCAGTCAAGTTTCAACCTGAAAGCATAGAAAGATGCATAAACTTGAAGTTACAGCTTGATTTCAGTGAGTTTTCATCAAAATACAGGAGATCTGCATGAAGTTTTCATTTTGGCCTTCTCTTGCTGAGAAAACACTATTTGTGACCTGTGATACAAAAATGCCATAACTTTTGTTCAAAGTGAGTTTTCAGTCAAGTTTCAACCTGAAAGCATAGAAAAATGCATAACCTTGAAGTTACAGCTTGATTTCAGTGAGTTTTCATCAAAATACAGGAGTTCTGCATGAAGTGTTCATTTTGGCCTTCTCTCGCTGAGAAAACGCTATGTGTGACCTGCAACACAGAACAGCCATAACTTTTGTTCAAAGTGAGTTTTCTGTCAAGTTTCAAACTGAAAGCATAGAAAGATGCATAAACTTGAAGTTACAGCTTGATTTCAGTGAGTTTTCATCAAAATACAGGAGTTCTGCATGAAGTGTTCATTTTGGCCTTCTCTCGCTGAGAAAACACTATTTGTGACCTGTGATACAAAAATGCCATAACTTTTGTTCAAAGTGAGTTTTCAGTCAAGTTTCAACCTGAAAGCATAGAAAGATGCATAAACTTGAAGTTACAGCTTGATTTCAGTGAGTTTTCATCAAAATACAGGAGTTCTGCATGAAGTGTTCATTTTGGCCTTCTCTCGCTGAGAAAACACTATTTGTGACCTGTGATACAAAAATGCCATAACTTTTGTTCAAAGTGAGTTTTCAGTCAAGTTTCAACCTGAAAGCATAGAAAGATGCATAAACTTGAAGTTACAGCTTGATTTCAGTGAGTTTTCATCAAAATACAGGAGTTCTGCATGAAGTGTTCATTTTGGCCTTCTCTCGCTGAGAAAACGCTATGTGTGACCTGCGACACAGAACAGCCATAACTTTTGTTCAAAGTGAGTTTTCAGTCAAGTTTAAACCTGAAAGAATAGAAAGATGCATAAACTTGAAGTTACAGCTTGATTTCAGTGAGTTTTCATCAAAATACAGGAGTTCTGCATGAAGTGTTCATTTTGGCCTTCTCTCGCTGAGAAAACACTATTTGTGACCTGTGATACAAAAATGCCATAACTTTTGTTCAAAGTGAGTTTTCAGTCAAGTTTCAACCTGAAAGCATAGAAAGATGCATAAACTTGAAGTTACAGCTTGATTTCAGTGAGTTTTCATCAAAATACAGGAGTTCTGCATGAAGTGTTCATTTTGGCCTTCTCTCGCTGAGAAAACGCTATTTGTGACCTGCGACACAGAACAGCCATAACTTTTGTTCAAAGTGAGTTTTCAGTCAAGTTTCAACCTGAAAGCATAGAAAGATGCATAAACTTGAAGTTACAGCTTGATTTCAGTGAGTTTTCATCAAAATACAGGAGTTCTGCATGAAGTGTTCATTTTGGCCTTCTCTCGCTGAGAAAACACTATTTGTGACCTGTGATACAAAAATGCCATAACTTTTGTTCAAAGTGAGTTTTCAGTCAAGTTTCAACCTGAAAGCATAGAAAAATGCATAACCTTGAAGTTACAGCTTGATTTCAGTGAGTTTTCATCAAAATACAGGAGTTCTGCATGAAGTGTTCATTTTGGCCTTCTCTCGCTGAGAAAACGCTATGTGTGACCTGCGACACAGAACAGCCATAACTTTTGTTCAAAGTGAGTTTTCAGTCAAGTTTCAAACTGAAAGCATAGAAAGATGCATAAACTTGAAGTTACAGCTTGATTTCAGTGAGTTTTCATCAAAATACAGGAGTTCTGCATGAAGTGTTCATTTTGGCCTTCTCTCGCTGAGAAAACGCTATGTGTGACCTGCAACACAGAACAGCCATAACTTTTGTTCAAAGTGAGTTTTCTGTCAAGTTTCAAACTGAAAGCATAGAAAGATGCATAAACTTGAAGTTACAGCTTGATTTCAGTGAGTTTTCATCAAAATACAGGAGTTCTGCATGAAGTGTTCATTTTGGCCTTCTCTCGCTGAGAAAACACTATTTGTGACCTGTGATACAAAAATGCCATAACTTTTGTTCAAAGTGAGTTTTCAGTCAAGTTTCAACCTGAAAGCATAGAAAGATGCATAAACTTGAAGTTACAGCTTGATTTCAGTGAGTTTTCATCAAAATACAGGAGTTCTGCATGAAGTGTTCATTTTGGCCTTCTCTCGCTGAGAAAACACTATTTGTGACCTGTGATACAAAAATGCCATAACTTTTGTTCAAAGTGAGTTTTCAGTCAAGTTTCAACCTGAAAGCATAGAAAGATGCATAAACTTGAAGTTACAGCTTGATTTCAGTGAGTTTTCATCAAAATACAGGAGTTCTGCATGAAGTGTTCATTTTGGCCTTCTCTCGCTGAGAAAACGCTATGTGTGACCTGCGACACAGAACAGCCATAACTTTTGTTCAAAGTGAGTTTTCAGTCAAGTTTCAACCTGAAAGAATAGAAAGATGCATAAACTTGAAGTTACAGCTTGATTTCAGTGAGTTTTCATCAAAATACAGGAGTTCTGCATGAAGTGTTCATTTTGGCCTTCTCTCGCTGAGAAAACGCTATTTGTGACCTGCGACACAGAACAGCCATAACTTTTGTTCAAAGTGAGTTTTCAGTCAAGTTTCAACCTGAAAGCATAGAAAGATGCAAAAACTTGAAGTTACAGCTTGATTTCAGTGAGTTTTCATCAAAATACAGGAGTTCTGCATGAAGTGTTCATTTTGGCCTTCTCTCGCTGAGAAAACACTATTTGTGACCTGTGATACAAAAATGCCATAACTTTTGTTCAAAGTGAGTTTTCAGTCAAGTTTCAACCTGAAAGCATAGAAAAATGCATAACCTTGAAGTTACAGCTTGATTTCAGTGAGTTTTCATCAAAATACAGGAGTTCTGCATGAAGTGTTCATTTTGGCCTTCTCTCGCTGAGAAAACGCTATGTGTGACCTGCGACACAGAACAGCCATAACTTTTGTTCAAAGTGAGTTTTCAGTCAAGTTTCAACCTGAAAGCATAGAAAGATGCATAAACTTGAAGTTACAGCTTGATTTCAATGGGTTTTCATCAAAATACAGGACTTCTGCATGAAGTGTTCATTTTGGCCTTCTCTCGCTGAGAAAACACTATTTGTGACCTGTGATGCAAAAATGCCATAACTTTCGTTCAAAGTGAGTTTTAAGTCAAGTTTCAACCTGAAAGCATAGAAAGATGCATAAACTTGAAGTTACAGCTTGATTTCAGTTAGTTTTCATCAAAATACAGGAGTTCTGCATGAAGTGTTCATTTTGGCCTTCTCTCGCTGAGAAAACGCTCTTTGTGACCTGCGACACAAAACAGCCATAACTTTTGTTCAAAGTGAGTTTTCAGTCAAGTTTCAACCTGAAAACATAGAAAGATGCATAAACTTGAAGTTACAGCTTGATTTCAGTGAGTTTTCATCAAAATACAGGAGTTCTGCATGAAGTGTTCTTTTTGGCCTTCTCTCGCTGAGAAAACACTATTTGTGACCTGTGACACAAAAATGCCATAACTTATCTTCAAAGTGAGTTTTAAGTAAAGTTTCAACCTGAAAGCATAGAAAGATGCATAAACTTGAAGTTACAGCTTGATTTCAGTGAGTTTTCATCAAAATACAGGAGTTCTGCATGAAGTGTTCATTTTGGCCTTCTCTCGCTGAGAAAACGCTATTTGTGACCTGCGACACAGAACAGCCATAACTTTTGTTCAAAGTGAGTTTTCAGTCAAGTTTCAACCTGAAAGCAAAGAAAGATGCATAAACTTGAAGTTACAGCTTTATTTCAATGAGTTTTCATCAAAATACAGGAGATCTGCATGAAGTTTTCATTTTGGCCTTCTCTTGCTGAGAAAACACTATTTGTGACCTGTGATACAAAAATGCCATAACTTTTGTTCAAAGTGAGTTTTCAGTCAAGTTTCAACCTGAAAGCATAGAAAGATGCATAAACTTGAAGTTACAGCTTGATTTCAGTGAGTTTTCATCAAAATACAGGAGTTCTGCATGAAGTGTTCATTTTGGCCTTCTCTCGCTGAGAAAACACTATTTGTGACCTGTGATACAAAAATGCCATAACTTTTGTTCAAAGTGAGTTTTCAGTCAAGCTTCAACCTGAAAGCATAGAAAGATGCAGAAACTTGAAGTTACAGCTTGATTTCAGTGAGTTTTCATCAAAATACAGGAGTTCTGCATGAAGTGTTCATTTTGGCCTTCTCTCGCTGAGAAAACACTATTTGTGACCTGTGATACAAAAATGCCATAACTTTTGTTCAAAGTGAGTTTTCAGTCAAGTTTCAACCTGAAAGTATAGAAAGATGCATAAACTTGAAGTTACAGCTTGATTTCAGTGAGTTTTCATCAAAATACAGGAGATCTGCATGAAGTGTTCATTTTGGCCTTCTGTTGCTGAGAAAACACTATTTGTGACCTGTGATACAAAAATGCCATAACTTTTGTTCAAAGTGAGTTTTCAGTCAAGTTTCAACCTGAAAGCATAGAAAGATGCATAAACTTGAAGTAACAGCTTGATTTCAGTGAGTTTTCATCAAAATACAGGAGTTCTGCATGAAGTGTTCATTTTGGCCTTCTCTCGCTGAGAAAACACTATTTGTGACCTGTGATACAAAAATGCCATAACTTTTGTTCAAAGTGATTTTTCAGTCAAGTTTCAACCTGAAAGCATAGAAAGATGCATAAACTTGAAGTTACAGCTTGATTTCAGTGAGTTTTCATCAAAATACAGGAGTTCTGCATGAAGTATTCATTTTGGCCTTCTCTCGCTTAGAAAACACTATTTGTGACCTGTGATACAAAAATGCCATAACTTTTGTTCAAAGTGAGTTTTCAGTCAAGTTTCTACCTGAAAGCATAGAAAGATGCATAAACTTGAAGTTACAGCTTGATTTCAGTGAGTTTTCATCAAAATACAGGAGTTCTGCATGAAGTGTTCATTTTGGCCTTCTCTCGCTGAGAAAACACTATTTGTGACCTGTGATACAAAAATGCCATAACTTTTGTTCAAAGTGAGTTTTCAGTCAAGTTTCAACCTGAAAGAATAAAAAAATGCATAAATTTGAAGTTACAGCTTGTTTTCAGTGAGTTTTCATCAAAATACAGGAGTTCTGCATGAAGTGTTCATTTTGGCCTTCTCTCGCTGAGAGAACGCTATTTGTGACCTGCGACACAGAACAGCCATAACTTTTGTTCAAAGTGAGTTTTCAGTCAAGTTTCAACCTGAAAGCATAGAAAGATGCATAAACTTGAAGTTACAGCTTGATTTCAATGGGTTTTCATCAAAATACAGGACTTCTGCATGAAGTGTTCATTTTGGCCTTCTCTCGCTGAGAAAACACTATTTGTGACCTGTGATACAAAAATGCCATAACTTTCGTTCAAAGTGAGTTTTAAGTCAAGTTTCAACCTGAAAGCATAGAAAGATGCATAAACTTGAAGTTAGAGCTTGATTTCAGTTAGTTTTCATCAAAATACAGGAGTTCTGCATGAAGTGTTCATTTTGGCCTTCTCTCGCTGAGAAAACGCTCTTTGTGACCTGCGACACAAAACAGCCATAACTTTTGTTCAAAGTGAGTTTTCAGTCAAGTTTCAACCTGAAAACATAGAAAGATGCATAAACTTGAAGTTACAGCTTGATTTCAGTGAGTTTTCATCAAAATACAGGAGTTCTGCATGAAGTGTTCTTTTTGGCCTTCTCTCGCTGAGAAAACACTATTTGTGACCTGTGACACAAAAATGCCATAACTTATCTTCAAAGTGAGTTTTAAGTAAAGTTTCAACCTGAAAGCATAGAAAGATGCATAAACTTGAAGTTACAGCTTGATTTCAGTGAGTTTTCATCAAAATACAGGAGTTCTGCATGAAGTGTTCATTTTGGCCTTCTCTCGCTGAGAAAACGCTATTTGTGACCTGCGACACAGAACAGCCATAACTTTTGTTCAAAGTGAGTTTTCAGTCAAGTTTCAACCTGAAAGCATAGAATGATGCATAAACTTGAAGTTACAGCTTGATTTCAGTGAGTTTTCATCAAAATACAGGAGTTCTGCATGAAGTATTCATTTTGGCCTTCTCTCTCTGAGAAAACGCTATTTGTGACCTGCGACACAGAACAGCAATAACTTTTGTTCAAAGTGAGTTTTCAGTCAAGTTTCAACCTGAAAGCAATTGAAAGATGCATAAACTTGAAGTTACAGCTTGATTTCAGTGAGTTTTCATCAAAATACAGGAGTTCTGCATGAAGTGTTCATTTTGGCCTTCTCTCGCTGAGAAAACACTATTTGTGACCTGTGATACAAAAATGCCATAACTTTTGTTCAAAGTGAGTTTTCAGTCAAGTTTCAACCTGAAAGCATAGAAAGATGCATAAACTTGAAGTTACAGCTTGATTTCAGTGAGTTTTCATCAAAATACAGGAGTTCTGCATGAAGTGTTCATTTTTTGCCTTCTCTCGCTGAGAAAACGCTATTTGTGACCTGCGACACAGAACAGCAATAACTTTTGTTCAAAGTGAGTTTTCAGTCAAGCTTCAACCTGAAAGCATAGAAAGATGCAGAAACTTGAAGTTACAGCTTGATTTCAGTGAGTTTTCATCAAAATACAGGAGTTCTGCATGAAGTGTTCATTTTGGCCTTCTCTCGCTGAGAAAACACTATTTTTGACCTGCGACACAGAACAGCCATAACTTTTGTTCAAAGTGAGTTTTCTGTCAAGTTTCAACCTGAAAGCATAGAAAGATGCATAAACTTGAAGTTACAGCTTGATTTCAGTGAGTTTTCATCAAAATACAGGAGTTCTGCATGAAGTGTTCATTTTGGCCTTCTCTCGCTGAGAAAACACTATTTGTGACCTGTGATACAAAAATGCCATAACTTTTGTTCAAAGTGAGTTTTCTGTCAAGTTTCAACCTGAAAGCATAGAAAGATGCATAAACTTGAAGTTACAGCTTGATTTCAGTGAGTTTTCATCAAAATACAGGAGTTCTGCATGAAGTGTTCATTTTGGCCTTCTCTCGCTGAGAAAACACTATTTGTGACCTGTGATACAAAAATGCCATAACTTTTGTTCAAAGTGAGTTTTAAGTCAAGTTTCAACCTGAAAGCATAGAAAGATGCATAAACTTGAAGTTACAGCTTGATTTCAGTGAGTTTTCATCAAAATACAGGAGTTCTGCATGAAGTGTTCATTTTGGCCTTCTCTCGCTGAGAAAACGCTATTTGTGACCTGTGACACAGAACAGCAATAACTTTTGTTCAAAGTGAGTTTTCAGTCAAGTTTCAAACTGAAAGCATAGAAAGATGCATAAACTTGAAGTTACAGCTTGATTTCAGTGAGTTTTCATCAAAATACAGGAGTTCTGCATGAAGTGTTCATTTTGGCCTTCTCTCGCTGAGAAAACACTATTTGTGACCTGTGATACAAAAATGCCATAACTTTTGTTCAAAGTGAGTTTTAAGTCAAGTTTCAACCTGAAAGCATAGAAAGATGCATAAACTTGAAGTTACAGCTTGATTTCAGTGAGTTTTCATCAAAATACAGGAGTTCTGCATGAAGTGTTCATTTTGGCCTTCTCTCGCTGAGAAAACACTATTTGTGACCTGTGATACAAAAATGCCATAACTTTTGTTCAAAGTGAGTTTTCAGTCAAGTTTCAACCTGAAAGCATAGAAAGATGCATAAACTTGAAGTTACAGCTTGATTTCAGTGAGTTTTCATCAAAATACAGGAGTTCTGCATGAAGTGTTCATTTTGGCCTTCTCTCGCTGAGAAAACACTATTTGTGACCTGTGATACAAAAATGCCATAACTTTTGTTCAAAGGGAGTTTTCAGTCAAGTTTCAACCTGAAAGCATAGGAAGATGCATAAACTTGAAGTTACAGCTTGATTTCAGTGAGTTTTCATCAAAATACAGGAGTTCTGCATGAAGTGTTCATTTTGGCCTTCTCTCGCTGAGAAAACACTATTTGTGACCTGTGATACAAAAATGCCATAACTTTTGTTCAAAGTGAGTTTTCAGTCAAGTTTCAACCTGAAAGCATAGAAAGATGCATAAACTAGAAGTTACAGCTTGATTTCAGTGAATTTTCATCAAAATACAGGAGTTCTGCATGAAGTGTTCATTTTGGCCTTCTCTCGCTGAGAAAACACTATTTGTGACCTGTGATACAAAAATGCCATAACTTTTGTTCAAAGTGAGTTTTCAGTCAAGTTTCAACCTGAAAGCATAGAAAGATGCATAAACTTGAAGTTACAGCTTGATTTCAGTGAGTTTTCATCAAAATACAGGAGTTCTGCATGAAGTGTTTATTTTGGCCTTCTCTCGCTGAGAAAACACTATTTGTGACCTGTGATACAAAAATGCCATAACTTTTGTTCAAAGTGAGTTTTCAGTCAAGTTTCAACCTGAAAGCATAGAAAGATGCATAAACTTGAAGTTACAGCTTGATTTCAGTGAGTTTTCATCAAAATACAGGAGTTCTGCATGAAGTGTTCATTTTGGCCTTCTCTTGCTGAGAAAACACTATTTGTGACCTGTGATACAAAAATGCCATAACTTTTGTTCAAAGTGAGTTTTCAGTCAAGTTTCAACCTGAAAGCATAGAAAGATGCATAAACTTGAAGTTACAGCTTGATTTCAGTGAGTTTTCATCAAAATACAGGAGTTCTGCATGAAGTGTTCATTTTGGCCTTCTCTCGCTGAGAAAACACTATTTTTGACCTGTGATACAAAAATGCCATAACTTTTCTTCAAAGTGAGTTTTCAGTCAAGTTTCAACCTGAAAGCATAGAAAGATGCATAAACTTGAAGTTACAGCTTGATTTCAGTGAGTTTTCATCAAAATACAGGAGTTCTGCATGAAGTGTTCATTTTGGCCTTCTCTCGCTGAGAAAACACTATTTGTGACCTGTGATACAAAAATGCCATAACTTTTGTTCAAAGTGAGTTTTCAGTCAAGTTTCAACCTGAAAGCATAGAAGGATGCATAAACTTGAAGTAACAGCTTGATTTCAGTGAGTTTTCATCAAAATACAGGAGTTCTGCATGAAGTGTTCATTTTTTGCCTTCTCTCGCTGAGAAAACGCTATTTGTGACTTGCGACACAGAACAGCAATAACTTTTGTTCAAAGTGAGTTTTCAGTCAAGCTTCAACCTGAAAGCATAGAAAGATGCAGAAACTTGAAGTTACAGCTTGATTTCAGTGAGTTTTCATCAAAATACAGGAGTTCTGCATGAAGTGTTCATTTTGGCCTTCTCTCGCTGAGAAAACACTATTTTTGACCTGCGACACAGAACAGCCATAACTTTTGTTCAAAGTGAGTTTTCTGTCAAGTTTCAACCTGAAAGCATAGAAAGATGCATAAACTTGAAGTTACAGCTTGATTTCAGTGAGTTTTCATCAAAATACTGGAGTTCTGCATGAAGTGTTCATTTTGGCCTTCTCTCGCTGAGAAAACACTATTTGTGACCTGTGATACAAAAATGCCATAACTTTTGTTCAAAGTGAGTTTTCTGTCAAGTTTCAACCTGAAAGCATAGAAAGATGCATAAACTTGAAGTTACAGCTTGATTTCAGTGAGTTTTCATCAAAATACAGGAGTTCTGCATGAAGTGTTCATTTTGGCCTTCTCTCGCTGAGAAAACACTATTTGTGACCTTTGATACAAAAATGCCATAACTTTTGTTCAAAGTGAGTTTTCAGTCAAGTTTCAACCTGAAAGCATAGAAAGATGCATTAACTTGAAGTTACAGCTTGATTTCAGTGAGTTTTCATCAAAATACAGGAGTTCTGCATGAAGTGTTCATTTTGGTCTTCTCTCGCTGAGAAAACGCTATTTGTGACCTGCGACACAGAACAGCCATAACTTTTGTTCAAAGTGAGTTTTCAGTCAAGTTTCAACCTGAAAGCATAGAAAGATGCAGAAACTTGAAGTTACAGCTTGATTTCAGTGAGTTTTCATCAAAATACAGGAGTTCTGCATGAAGTGTTTATTTTGGCCTTCTCTCGCTGAGAAAACACTATTTGTGACCTGTGATACAAAAATGCCATAACTTTTGTTCAAAGTGAGTTTTCAGTCAAGTTTCAACCTGAAAGCATAGAAAGATGCATAAACTTGAAGTTACAGCTTGATTTCAGTGAGTTTTCATCAAAATACAGGAGTTCTGCATGAAGTGTTCATTTTGGCCTTCTCTCGCTGAGAAAACACTATTTGTGACCTGTGATACAAAAATGCCATAACTTTTGTTCAAAGTGAGTTTTCAGTCAAGTTTCAACCTGAAAGCATAGAAAGATGCATAAACTTGAAGTTACAGCTTGATTTCAGTGAGTTTTCATCAAAATACAGGAGTTCTGCATGAAGTGTTCATTTTGGCCTTCTCTCGCTGAGAAAACACTATTTGTGACCTATGATACAAAAATGCCATAACTTTTTTTCAAAGTGAGTTTTCAGTCAAGTTTCAACCTGAAAGCATAGAAAGATGCATAAACTTGAAGTTACAGCTTGATTTCAGTGAGTTTTCATCAAAATACAGGAGTTCTGCATGAAGTGTTCATTTTGGCCTTCTCTCGCTGAGAAAACACTATTTGTGACCTGTGATACAAAAATGCCAAAACTTTTGTTCAAAGTGAGTTTTCAGTCAAGTTTCAACCTGAAAGCATAGAAAGATGCATAAACTTGAAGTTACAGCTTGATTTCAGTGAGTTTTCATCAAAATACAGGAGTTCTGCATGAAGTGTTCATTTTGGCCTTCTCTCGCTGAGAAAACACTATTTGTGACCTGTGATACAAAAATGCCATAACTTTTGTTCAAAGTGAGTTTTCAGTCAAGTTTCAACCTGAAAGCATAGAAAGATGCATAAACTTGAAGTTACAGCTTGAATTCAGTGAGTTTTCATCAAAATACAGGAGTTCTGCATGAAGTGTTCATTTTGGCTTTCTCTCGCTGAGAAAACACTATTTGTGACCTGTGATACAAAAATGCCATAACTTTTGTTCAAAGTGAGTTTTCAGTCAAGTTTCAACCTGAAAGCATAGAAAGATGCATAAACTTGAAGTTACAGCTTGATTTCAGTGAGTTTTCATCAAAATACAGGAGTTCTGCATGAAGTGTTCATTTTGGCTTTCTCTCGCTGAGAAAACACTATTTGTGACCTGTGATACAAAAATGCCCTAACTTTTGTTCAAAGTAAGTTTTCAGTCAAGTTTCAACCTGAAAGCATAGAAAGATGCATAAACTTGAAGTTACAGCTTGATTTCAGTGAGTTTTCATCAAAATACAGGAGTTCTGCATGAAATGTTCATTTTGGCCTTCTCTCGCTGAGAAAACACTATTTTTGACCTGTGATACAAAAATGCCATAACTTTTGTTCAAAGGGAGTTTTCAGTCAAGTTTCAACCTGAAAGCATAGAAAGATGCATAAACTTGAAGTTACAGCTTGATTTCAGTGAGTTTTCATCAAAATACAGGAGTTCTGCATGAAGTGTTCATTTTGGCCTTCTCTCGCTGAGAAAACACTATTTGTGACCTGTGATACAAAAATGCCATAACTTTTGTTCAAAGGGAGTTTTCAGTCAAGTTTCAACCTGAAAGCATAGAAAGATGCATAAACTTGAAGTTACAGCTTGATTTCAGTGAGTTTTCATCAAAATACAGGAGTTCTGCATGAAGTGTTCATTTTGGCCTTCTCTCGCTGAGAAAACACTATTTGTGACCTGTGATACAAAAATGCCATAACTTTTGTTCAAAGGGAGTTTTCAGTCAAGTTTCAACCTGAAAGCATAGAAAGATGCATAAACTTGAAGTTACAGCTTGATTTCAGTGAGTTTTCATCAAAATACAGGAGTTCTGCATGAAGTGTTCATTTTGGCCTTCTCTCGCTGAGAAAACACTATTTGTGACCTGTGATACAAAAATGCCAAAACTTTTGTTCAAAGTGAGTTTTCAGTCAAGTTTCAACCTGAAAGCATAGAAAGATGCATAAACTTGAAGTTACAGCTTGATTTCAGTGAGTTTTCATCAAAATACAGGAGTACTGCATGAAGTGTTCATTTTGGCCTTCTCTCGCTGAGAAAACACTATTTGTGACCTGTGATACAAAAATGCCAAAACTTTTGTTCAAAGTGAGTTTTCAGTCAAGTTTCAACCTGAAAGCATAGAAAGATGCATAAACTTGAAGTTACAGCTTGATTTCAGTGAGTTTTCATCAAAATACAGGAGTTCTGCATGAATTGTTAATTTTGGCCTTCTCTCGCTGAGAAAACGCTATTTGTGACCTGTGATACAAAAATGCCATAACTTTTGTTCAAAGTGAGTTTTCAGTCAAGTTTCAACCTGAAAGCATAGAAAGATGCATAAACTTGAAGTTACAGCTTGATTTCAGTAAGTTTTCATCAAAATACAGGAGTTCTGCATGAAGTGTTCATTATGGCCTTCTCTCGCTGAGAAAACACTATTTGTGACCTGTGATACAAAAATGCCATAACTTTTTTCAAAGTGAGTTTTCAGTCAAGTTTCAACCTGAAAGCATAGAAAGATGCATAAACTTGAAGTTACAGCTTGATTTCAGTAAGTTTTCATCAAAATACAGGAGTTCTGCATGAAGTGTTCATTTTGGCCTTCTCTCGCTGAGAAAACACTATTTGTGACCTGTGATACAAAAATGCCATAACTTTTGTTCAAAGTGAGTTTTCAGTCAAGTTTCAACCTGAAAGCATAGAAAGATGCATAAACTTGAAGTTACAGCTTGATTTCAGTAAGTTTTCATCAAAATACAGGAGTTCTGCATGAAGTGTTCATTTTGGCCTTCTCTCGCTGAGAAAACACTATTTGTGACCTGTGATACAAAAATGCCATAACTTTTTTTCAAAGTGAGTTTTCAGTCAAGTTTCAACCTGAAAGCATAGAAAGATGCATAAACTTGAAGTTACAGCTTGATTTCAGTAAGTTTTCATCAAAATACAGGAGTTCTGCATGAAGTGTTCATTTTGGCCTTCTCTCGCTGAGAAAACACTATTTGTGACCTGTGATACAAAAATGCCAAAACTTTTGTTCAAAGTGAGTTTTCAGTCAAGTTTCAACCTGAAAGCATAGAAAGATGCATAAACTTGAAGTTACAGCTTGATTTCAGTGAGTTTTCATCAAAATACAGGAGTTCTGCATGAAGTGTTCATTTTGGCCTTCTCTCGCTGAGAAAACACTATTTGTGACCTGTGATACAAAAATGCCATAACTTTTGTTCAAAGGGAGTTTTCAGTCAAGTTTCAACCTGAAAGCATAGAAAGATGCATAAACTTGAAGTTACAGCTTGATTTCAGTGAGTTTTCATCAAAATACAGGAGTTCTGCATGAAGTGTTCATTTTGGCCTTCTCTCGCTGAGAAAACACTATTTGTGACCTGTGATACAAAAATGCCAAAACTTTTGTTCAAAGTGAGTTTTCAGTCAAGTTTCAACCTGAAAGCATAGAAAGATGCATAAACTTGAAGTTACAGCTTGATTTCAGAGAGTTTTCATCAAAATACAGGAGTTCTGCATGAAGTGTTCATTTTGGCCTTCTCTCGCTGAGAAAACACTATTTGTGACCTGTGATACAAAAATGCCATAACTTTTGTTCAAAGTGAGTTTTCAGTCAAGTTTCAACCTGAAAGCATCGAAAGATGCATAAACTTGAAGTTACAGCTTGATTTCAGTGAGTTTTCATCAAATTACAGGAGTTCTGCATGAATTGTTAATTTTGTCCTTCTCTCGCTGAGAAAACACTATTTGTGACCTGTGATACAAAAATGCCATAACTTTTGTTCAAAGTGAGTTTTCAGTCAAGTTTCAACCTGAAAGCATAGAAAGATGCATAAACTTGAAGTTACAGCTTGATTTCAGTGAGTTTTCATCAAAATACAGGAGTTCTGCATGAAGTGTTCATTTTGGCCTTCTCTCGCTGAGAAAACACTATTTGTGACCTGTGATACAAAAATGCCATAACTTTTGTTCAAAGGGAGTTTTCAGTCAAGTTTCAACCTGAAAGCATAGAAAGATGCATAAACTTGAAGTTACAGCTTGATTTCAGTGAGTTTTCATCAAAATACAGGAGTTCTGCATGAAGTGTTCATTTTGGCCTTCTCTCGCTGAGAAAACACTATTTGTGACCTGTGATACAAAAATGCCAAAACTTTTGTTCAAAGTGAGTTTTCAGTCAAGTTTCAACCTGAAAGCATAGAAAGATGCATAAACTTGAAGTTACAGCTTGATTTCAGAGAGTTTTCATCAAAATACAGGAGTTCTGCATGAAGTGTTCATTTTGGCCTTCTCTCGCTGAGAAAACACTATTTGTGACCTGTGATACAAAAATGCCATAACTTTTGTTCAAAGTGAGTTTTCGGTCAAGTTTCAACCTGAAAGCATCGAAAGATGCATAAACTTGAAGTTACAGCTTGATTTCAGTGAGTTTTCATCAAATTACAGGAGTTCTGCATGAATTGTTAATTTTGTCCTTCTCTCGCTGAGAAAACGCTATTTGTGACCTGTGATACAAAAATGCCATAACTTTTGTTCAAAGTGAGTTTTCAGTCAAGTTTCAACCTGAAAGCATAGAAAGATGCATAAACTTGAAGTTACAGCTTGATTTCAGTAAGTTTTCATCAAAATACAGGAGTTCTGCATGAAGTGTTCATTTTGGCCTTCTCTCGCTGAGAAAACACTATTTGTGACCTGTGATACAAAAATGCCATAACTTTTTTTCAAAGTGAGTTTTCAGTCAAGTTTCAACCTGAAAGCATAGAAAGATGCATAAACTTGAAGTTACAGCTTGATTTCAGTAAGTTTTCATCAAAATACAGGAGTTCTGCATGAAGTGTTCATTTTGGCCTTCTCTCGCTGAGAAAACACTATTTGTGACCTGTGATACAAAAATGCCAAAACTTTTGTTCAAAGTGAGTTTTCAGTCAAGTTTCAACCTGAAAGCATAGAAAGATGCATAAACTTGAAGTTACAGCTTGATTTCAGTGAGTTTTCATCAAAATACAGGAGTTATGCATGAAGTGTTCATTTTGGCCTTCTCTCGCTGAGAAAACACTATTTGTGACCTGTGATACAAAAATGCCATAACTTTTTTTCAAAGTGAGTTTTCAGTCAAGTTTCAACCTGAAAGCATAGAAAGATGCATAAACTTGAAGTTATAGCTTGATTTCAGTGAATTTTCATCAAAATACAGGAATTCTGCATGAAGTGTTAATTTTGGCCTTCTCTCGCTGAGAAAACACTATTTGTGACCTGTGATACAAAAATGCCATAACTTTTGTTCAAAGTGAGTTTTCAGTCAAGTTTCAACCTGAAAGCATAGAAAGATGCATAAACTTGAAGTTACAGCTTGATTTCAGTGAGTTTTCATCAAAATACAGGAGTTCTGCATGAAGTGTTCATTTTGGCCTTCTCTCGCTGAGAAAACGCTATTTGTGACCTGCGACACAGAACAGCCATAACTTTTGTTCAAAGTGAGTTTTCAGTCAAGTTTCAACCTGAAAGAATATAAAGATGCATAAACTTGAAGTGACAGCTTGATTTCAGTGAGTTTTCATCAAAATAAAGGAATTCTGCATGAAGTGTTCATTTTGGCCTTCTCTCGCTGAGAAAACACTATTTGTGACCTGCGACACAGAACAGCCATAACTTTTGTTCAAAGTGAGTTTTCAGTCAAGTTTCAACCTGAAAGCATAGAAAGATGCATAAACTTGAAGTTACAGCTTGATTTCAGTGAGTTTTCATCAAAATACAGGAGTGCTGCATGAAGTGTTCATTTTGGCATTCTCTCTCTGAGAAAACACTATTTGTGACCGGTGATACAAAAATGCCATAACTTTTGTTCAAAGTGAGTTTTCAGTCAAGTTTCAACCTGAAAGCATAGAAAGATGCATAAACTTGAAGTTACAGCTTGATTTCAGTGAGTTTTCATCAAAATACAGGAGTTCTGCATGAAATGTTCATTTTGGCCTTCTCTCGCTGAGAAAACACTATTTGTGACCTGTGATACAAAAATGCCATAACTTTTGTTCAAAGTGAGTTTTCAGTCAAGTTTCAACCTGAAAGCATAGAAAGATGCATAAACTTGAAGTTACAGCTTGATTTCAGTGAGTTTTCATCAAAATACAGGAGTTCTGCATGAAGTGTTCATTTTGGCCTTCTCTCGCTGAGAAAACACTATTTGTGACCTGTGATACAAAAATGCCATAACTTTTGTTCAAAGTGAGTTTTCAGTCAAGTTTCAACCTGAAAGCATAGAAAGATGCATAAACTTGAAGTTACAGCTTGATTTCAGTGAGTTTTCATCAAAATACAGGAGTTCTGCATGAAGTGTTCATTTTGGCCTTCTCTCGCTGAGAAAACACTATTTGTGACCTGTGATACAAAAATGCCATAACTTTTTTTCAAAGTGTGTTTTCAGTCAAGTTTCGACCTGAAAGCATAGAAAGATGCATAAACTTGAAGTTACAGCTTGATTTCAGTGAGTTTTCATCAAAATACAGGAGTTCTGCATGAAGTGTTCATTTTGGCCTTCTCTCGCTGAGAAAACGCTATTTGTGACCTGTGATACAAAAATGCCATAACTTTTGTTCAAAGTGAGTTTTCAGTCAAGTTTCAACCTGAAAGCATAGACAGATGCATAAACTTGAAGTTACAGCTTGATTTCAGTGAGTTTTCATCAAAATACAGGAGTTCTGCATGAAGTGTTCATTTTGGCCTTCTCTCGCTGAGAAAACACTATTTGTGACCTGTGATAAAAAAAATGCCATAACTTTTGTTCAAAGTGAGTTTTCAGTCAAGTTTCAACCTGAAAGCATAGAAAGATGCATAAACTTGAAGTTACAGCTTGATTTCAGTGAGTTTTCATCAAAATACAGGAGTTCTGCATGAAGTGTTCATTTTGGCCTTCTCTCGCTGAGAAAACGCTATTTGTGACCTGCGACACAGAACAGCCATAACTTTTGTTCAAAGTGAGTTTTCAGTCAAGTTTCAACCTGAAAGAATAGAAAGATGCATAAACTTGAAGTGACAGCTTGATTTCAGTGAGTTTTCATCAAAATACAGGAGTTCTGCATGAAGTGTTCATTTTGGCCTTCTCTCGCTGAGAAAACACGATTTGTGACCTGTGATACAAAAATGCCATAACTTTTGTTCAAAGTGAGTTTTCAGTCAAGTTTCAACCTGAAAGCAAAGAAAGATGCATAAACTTGAAGTTACAGCTTGATTTCAGTGAGTTTTCATCAAAATACAGGAGTTCTGCATGAAGTGTTCATTTTGGCCTTCTCTCGCTGAGAAAACACTATTTGTGACCTGCGACACAGAACAGCCATAACTTTTGTTCAAAGTGAGTTTTCAGTCAAGTTTCAACCTGAAAGCATAGAAAGATGCATAAACTTGAAGTTACAGCTTGATTTCAGTGAGTTTTCATCAAAATACAGGAGTTCTGCATGAAGTGTTCATTTTGGCCTTCTCTCGCTGAGAAAACGCTATTTGTGACCTGTGATACAAAAATGCCATAACTTTTTTTCAAAGTGTGTTTTCAGTCAAGTTTCAACCTGAAAGCATAGAAAGATGCATAAACTTGAAGTTACAGCTTGATTTCAGTGAGTTTTCATCAAAATACAGGAGTTCTGCATGAAGTGTTCATTTTGGCCTTCTCTCGCTGAGGAAACGCTATTAGTGACCTGTGATACAAAAATGCCATAACTTTTGTTCAAATTGAGTTTTCAGTCAAGTTTCAACCTGAAAGCATAGAAAGATGCATAAACTTGAAGTTACAGCTTGATTTCAGTGAGTTTTCATCAAAATACAGGAGTTCTGCATGAAGTGTTCATTTTGGCCTTCTCTCGCTGAGAAAACGCTATTTGTGACCTGCGACACAGAACAGCCACAACTTTTGTTCAAAGTGAGTTTTCAGTCAAGTTTCAACCTGAAAGAATAGAAAGATGCATAAACTTGAAGTGACAGCTTGATTTCAGTGAGTTTTCATCAAAATACAGGAATTCTGCATGAAGTTTTCATTTTGGCCTTCTCTCGCTGAGAAAACACTATTTGTGACCTGTGATACAAAAATGCCATAACTTTTGTTCAAAGTGAGTTTTCAGTCAAGTTTCAACCTGAAAGCATAGAAAGATGCATAAACTTGAAGTTACAGCTTTATTTCAGTGAGTTTTCATCAAAATACAGGAGTTCTGCATGAAATGTTCATTTTGGCCTTATCTCGCTGAGAAAACACTATTTGTGACCTGCGACACAGAACAGCCATAACTTTCTTTCAAAGTGAGTTTTCAGTCAAGTTTCAACCTGAAAGCATAGAAAGATGCATAAACTTGAAGTTACAGCTTGATTTCAGTGAGTTTTCATCAAAATACAGGAGTTCTGCATGAAGTGTTCATTTTGGCCTTCTCTCGCTGAGAAAACACTATTTGTGACCTGTGATACAAAAATGCCATAACTTTTGTTCAAAGTGAGTTTTCAGTCAAGTTTCAACCTAAAAGCATAGACAGATGCATAAACTTGAAGTTACAGCTTGATTTCAGTGAGTTTTCATCAAAATACAGGAGTTCTGCATGAAATGTTCATTTTGGCCTTCTCTCGCTGAGAAAAAACTATTTGTGACCTGTGATACAAAAATGCCATAACTTTTGTTCAAAGTGAGTTTTCAGTCAAGTTTCAACCTGAAAGCATAGAAAGATGCATAAACTTGAAGTTACAGCTTGATTTCAGTGAGTTTTCATCAAAATACAGGAGTTCTGCATGAAGTGTTCATTTTGGCCTTCTCTCGCTGAGAAAACACTATTTGTGACCTGTGATACAAAAATGCCATAACTTTTGTTCAAAGTGAGTTTTCAGTCAAGTTTCAACCTGAAAGCATAGAAAGATGCATAAACTTGAAGTTACAGCTTGATTTCAGTGAGTTTTCATCAAAATACAGGAGTTCTGCATGAAGTGTTCATTTTGGCCTTCTCTCGCTGAGAAAACACTATTTGTGACCTGTGATACAAAAATGCCATAACTTTTTTTCAAAGTGTGTTTTCAGTCAAGTTTCAACCTGAAAGCATAGAAAGATGCATAAACTTGAAGTTACAGCTTGATTTCAGTGAGTTTTCATCAAAATACAGGAGTTCTGCATGAAGTGTTCATTTTGGCCTTCTCTCGCTGAGAAAACACTATTTGTGACCTGTGATACAAAAATGCCATAACTTTTTTTCAAAGTGAGTTTTCAGTCAAGTTTCAACCTGAAAGCATAGACAGATGCATAAACTTGAAGTTACAGCTTGATTTCAGTGAGTTTTCATCAAAATACAGGAGTTCTGCATGAAGTGTTCATTTTGGCCTTCTCTCGCTGAGAAAACACTATTTGTGACCTGTGATAAAAAAAATGCCATAACTTTTGTTCAAATTGAGTTTTCAGTCAAGTTTCAACCTGAAAGCATAGAAAGATGCATAAACGTGAAGTTACAGCTTGATTTCAGTGAGTTTTCATCAAAATACAGGAGTTCTGCATGAAGTGTTCATTTTGGCCTTCTCTCACTGAGAAAACACTATTTGTGACCTGTGATACAAAAATGCCATAACTTTTGTTCAAAGTGAGTTTTCAGTCAAGTTTCAACCTGAAAGTATTAACGATGCATAAACTTGAAGTTACAGCTTGATTTCAGTGAGTTTTCATCAAAATACAGGAGTTCTGCATGAAGTGTTCATTTTGGCCTTCTCTCGCTGAGAAAACGCTATTTGTGACCTGCGACACAAAACAGCCATAACTTTTGTTCAAAGTGAGTTTTCAGTCAAGTTTCTTCCTGAAAGCATAGAAAGATGCATAAACTTGAAGTTACAGCTTGATTTCAGTGAGTTTTCATCAAAATACAGGAGTTATGCATGAAGTGTTCATTTTGGCCTTCTCTCGCTGAGAAAACACTATTTGTGACCTGTGATACAAAAATGCCATAACTTTTTTTCAAAGTGAGTTTTCAGTCAAGTTTCAACCTGAAAGCATAGAAAGATGCATAAACTTGAAGTTACAGCTTGATTTCAGTGAATTTTTATCAAAATACAGGAATTCTGCATGAAGTGTTAATTTTGGCCTTCTCTCGCTGAGAAAACACTATTTGTGACCTGTGATACAAAAATGCCATAACTTTTGTTCAAAGTGAGTTTTCAGTCAAGTGTCAACCTGAAAGCATAGAAAGATGCATAAACTTGAAGTTACAGCTTGATTTCAGTGAGTTTTCATCAAAATACAGGAGTTCTGCATGAAGTGTTCATTTTGGCCTTCTCTCGCTGAGAAAACGCTATTTGTGACCTGCGACACAGAACAGCCATAGCTTTTGTTCAAAGTGAGTTTTCAGTCAAGTTTCAACCTGAAAGCATAGAAAGATGCATAAACTTGAAGTTACAGCTTGATTTCAGTGAGTTTTCATCAAAATACAGGAGTTCTGCATGAAGTGTTCATTTTGGCCTTCTCTCGCTGAGAAAACACTATTTGTGACCTGTGATACAAAAATGCCATAACTTTTTTTCAAAGTGTGTTTTCAGTCAAGTTTCAACCTGAAAGCATAGAAAGATGCATAAACTTGAAGTTACAGCTTGATTTCAGTGAGTTTTCATCAAAATACAGGAGTTCTGCATGAAGTGTTCATTTTGGCCTTCTCTCGCTGAGAAAACGCCATTTGTGACCTGTGATACAAAAATGCCATAACTTTTGTTCAAAGTGAGTTTTCAGTCAAGTTTCAACCTGAAAGCATAGACAGATGCATAAACTTGAAGTTACAGCTTGATTTCAGTGAGTTTTCATCAAAATACAGGAGTTCTGCATGAAGTGTTCATTTTGGCCTTCTCTCGCTGAGAAAACACTATTTGTGACCTGTGATAAAAAAAATGCCATAACTTTTGTTCAAAGTGAGTTTTCAGTCAAGTTTCAACCTGAAAGCATAGAAAGATGCATAAACTTGAAGTTACAGCTTGATTTCAGTGAGTTTTCATCAAAATACAGGAGTTCTGCATGAAGTGTTCATTTTGGCCTTCTCTCGCTGAGATAACGCTATTTGTGACCTGCGAAACAGAACAGCCATAACTTTTGTTCAAAGTGAGTTTTCAGTCAAGTTTCAACCTGAAAGCATAGAAAGATGCATAAACTTGAAGTTACAGCTTGATTTCAGTGAGTTTTCATCAAAATACAGGAGTTCTGCATGAAGTGTTCATTTTGGCCTTCTCTCGCTGAGAAAACGCTATTTGTGACCTGCGAAACAGAACAGCCATAACTTTTGTTCAAAGTGAGTTTTCAGTCAAGTTTCAATCTGAAAGCATAGAAAGATGCATAAACTTGAAGTTACAGCTTGATTTCAGTGAGTTTTCATCAAAATACAGGAGTTCTGCATGAAGTGTTCATTTTGGCCTTCTCTCGCTGAGGAAACGCTATTAGTGACCTGTGATACAAAAATGCCATAATTTTTGTTCAAATTGAGTTTTCAGTCAAGTTTCAACCTGAAAGCATAGAAAGATGCATAAACTTGAAGTTACAGCTTGATTTCAGTGAGTTTTCATCAAAATACAGGAGTTCTGCATGAAGTGTTCATTTTGGCCTTCTCTCGCTGAGAAAACACTATTTGTGACCTGTGATACAAAAATGCCATAACTTTTGTTCAAAGTGGGTTTTCAGTCAAGTTTCAACCTGAAAGCATAGAAAGATGCATAAACGTGAAGTTACAGCTTGATTTCAGTGAGTTTTCATCAAAATACAGGAGTTCTGCATGAAGTGTTCATTTTGGCCTTCTCTCACTGAAAAAAACCTATTTGTGACCTGTGATACAAAAATGCCATAACTTTTGTTCAAAGTGAGTTTTCAGTCAAGTTTCAACCTGAAAGCATAGAAAGATGCATAAACTTGAAGTTACAGCTTGATTTCAGTGAGTTTTCATCAAAATACAGGAGTTCTGCATGAAGTGTTCATTTTGGCCTTCTCTCGCTGAGAAAACGCTATTTGTGACCTGTGATACAAAAATGCCATAACTTTTTTTCAAAGTGTGTTTTCAGTCAAGTTTCAACCTGAAAGCATAGAAAGATGCATAAACTTGAAGTTACAGCTTGATTTCAGTGAGTTTTCATCAAAATACAGGAGTTCTGCATGAAGTGTTCATTTTGGCCTTCTCTCGCTGAGGAAACGCTATTAGTGACCTGTGATACAAAAATGCCATAACTTTTGTTCAAATTGAGTTTTCAGTCAAGTTTCAACCTGAAAGCATAGAAAGATGCATAAACTTGAAGTTACAGCTTGATTTCAGTGAGTTTTCATCAAAATACAGGAGTTCTGCATGAAGTGTTCATTTTGGCCTTCTCTCGCTGAGAAAACGCTATTTGTGACCTGCGACACAGAACAGCCACAACTTTTGTTCAAAGTGAGTTTTCAGTCAAGTTTCAACCTGAAAGAATAGAAAGATGCATAAACTTGAAGTGACAGCTTGATTTCAGTGAGTTTTCATCAAAATACAGGAATTCTGCATGAAGTTTTCATTTTGGCCTTCTCTCGCTGAGAAAACACTATTTGTGACCTGTGATACAAAAATGCCATAACTTTTGTTCAAAGTGAGTTTTCAGTCAAGTTTCAACCTGAAAGCATAGAAAGATGCATAAACTTGAAGTTACAGCTTTATTTCAGTGAGTTTTCATCAAAATACAGGAGTTCTGCATGAAATGTTCATTTTGGCCTTATCTCGCTGAGAAAACACTATTTGTGACCTGCGACACAGAACAGCCATAACTTTTGTTCAAAGTGAGTTTTCAGTCAAGTTTCAACCTGAAAGCATAGAAAGATGCATAAACTTGAAGTTACAGCTTGATTTCAGTGAGTTTTCATCAAAATACAGGAGTTCTGCATGAAGTGTTCATTTTGGCCTTCTCTCGCTGAGAAAACACTATTTGTGACCTGTGATACAAAAATGCCATAACTTTTGTTCAAAGTGAGTTTTCAGTCAAGTTTCAACCTAAAAGCATAGACAGATGCATAAACTTGAAGTTACAGCTTGATTTCAGTGAGTTTTCATCAAAATACAGGAGTTCTGCATGAAATGTTCATTTTGGCCTTCTCTCGCTGAGAAAACACTATTTGTGACCTGCGACACAAAACAGCCATAACTTTTGTTCAAAGTGAGTTTTCAGTCAAGTTTCTTCCTGAAAGCATAGAAAGATGCATAAACTTGAAGTTACAGCTTGATTTCAGTGAGTTTTCATCAAAATACAGGAGTTATGCATGAAGTGTTCATTTTGGCCTTCTCTCGCTGAGAAAACACTATTTGTGACCTGTGATACAAAAATGCCATAACTTTTTTTCAAAGTGAGTTTTCAGTCAAGTTTCAACCTGAAAGCATAGAAAGATGCATAAACTTGAAGTTACAGCTTGATTTCAGTGAATTTTTATCAAAATACAGGAATTCTGCATGAAGTGTTAATTTTGGCCTTCTCTCGCTGAGAAAACACTATTTGTGACCTGTGATACAAAAATGCCATAACTTTTGTTCAAAGTGAGTTTTCAGTCAAGTGTCAACCTGAAAGCATAGAAAGATGCATAAACTTGAAGTTACAGCTTGATTTCAGTGAGTTTTCATCAAAATACAGGAGTTCTGCATGAAGTGTTCATTTTGGCCTTCTCTCGCTGAGAAAACGCTATTTGTGACCTGCGACACAGAACAGCCATAACTTTTGTTCAAAGTGAGTTTTCAGTCAAGTTTCAACCTGAAAGCATAGAAAGATGCATAAACTTGAAGTTACAGCTTGATTTCAGTGAGTTTTCATCAAAATACAGGAGTTCTGCATGAAGTGTTCATTTTGGCCTTCTCTCGCTGAGAAAACACTATTTGTGACCTGTGATACAAAAATGCCATAACTTTTTTTCAAAGTGTGTTTTCAGTCAAGTTTCAACCTGAAAGCATAGAAAGATGCATAAACTTGAAGTTACAGCTTGATTTCAGTGAGTTTTCATCAAAATACAGGAGTTCTGCATGAAGTGTTCATTTTGGCCTTCTCTCGCTGAGAAAACGCCATTTGTGACCTGTGATACAAAAATGCCATAACTTTTGTTCAAAGTGAGTTTTCAGTCAAGTTTCAACCTGAAAGCATAGACAGATGCATAAACTTGAAGTTACAGCTTGATTTCAGTGAGTTTTCATCAAAACACAGGAGTTCTGCATGAAGTGTTCATTTTGGCCTTCTCTCGCTGAGAAAACACTATTTGTGACCTGTGATAAAAAAAATGCCATAACTTTTGTTCAAAGTGAGTTTTCAGTCAAGTTTCAACCTGAAAGCATAGAAAGATGCATAAACTTGAAGTTACAGCTTGATTTCAGTGAGTTTTCATCAAAATACAGGAGTTCTGCATGAAGTGTTCATTTTGGCCTTCTCTCGCTGAGAAAACGCTATTTGAGACCTGCGAAACAGAACAGCCATAACTTTTGTTCAAAGTGAGTTTTCAGTCAAGTTTCAACCTGAAAGCATAGAAAGATGCATAAACTTGAAGTTACAGCTTGATTTCAGTGAGTTTTCATCAAAATACAGGAGTTCTGCATGAAGTGTTCATTTTGGCCTTCTCTCGCTGAGAAAACGCTATTTGTGTCCTGCGAAACAGAACAGCCATAACTTTTGTTCAAAGTGAGTTTTCAGTCAAGTTTCAATCTGAAAGCATAGAAAGATGCATAAACTTGAAGTTACAGCTTGATTTCAGTGAGTTTTCATCAAAATACAGGAGTTCTGCATGAAGTGTTCATTTTGGCCTTCTCTCGCTGAGGAAACGCTATTAGTGACCTGTGATACAAAAATGCCATAACTTTTGTTCAAATTGAGTTTTCAGTCAAGTTTCAACCTGAAAGCATAGAAAGATGCATAAACGTGAAGTTACAGCTTGATTTCAGTGAGTTTTCATCAAAATACAGGAGTTCTGCATGAAGTGTTCATTTTGGCCTTCTCTCACTGAAAAAAACCTATTTGTGACCTGTGATACAAAAATGCCATAACTTTTGTTCAAAGTGAGTTTTCAGTCAAGTTTCAACCTGAAAGCATAGAAAGATGCATAAACTTGAAGTTACAGCTTGATTTCAGTGAGTTTTCATCAAAATACAGGAGTTCTGCATGAAGTGTTCATTTTGGCCTTCTCTCGCTGAGAAAACGCTATTTGTGACCTGTGATACAAAAATGCCATAACTTTTTTTCAAAGTGTGTTTTCAGTCAAGTTTCAACCTGAAAGCATAGAAAGATGCATAAACTTGAAGGTACAGCTTGATTTCAGTGAGTTTTCATCAAAATACAGGAGTTCTGCATGAAGTGTTCATTTTGGCCTTCTCTCGCTGAGGAAACGCTATTAGTGACCTGTGATACAAAAATGCCATAACTTTTGTTCAAATTGAGTTTTCAGTCAAGTTTCAACCTGAAAGCATAGAAAGATGCATAAACTTGAAGTTACAGCTTGATTTCAGTGAGTTTTCATCAAAATACAGGAGTTCTGCATGAAGTGTTCATTTTGGCCTTCTCTCGCTGAGAAAACGCTATTTGTGACCTGCGAAACAGAACAGCCATAACTTTTGTTCAAAGTGAGTTTTCAGTCAAGTTTCAACCTGAAAGCATAGAAAGATGCATAAACTTGAAGTTACAGCTTGATTTCAGTGAGTTTTCATCAAAATACAGGAGTTCTGCATGAAGTGTTCATTTTGGCCTTCTCTCGCTGAGAAAACGCTATTTGTGTCCTGCGAAACAGAACAGCCATAACTTTTGTTCAAAGTGAGTTTTCAGTCAAGTTTCAATCTGAAAGCATAGAAAGATGCATAAACTTGAAGTTACAGCTTGATTTCAGTGAGTTTTCATCAAAATACAGGAGTTCTGCATGAAGTGTTCATTTTGGCCTTCTCTCACTGAAAAAAACCTATTTGTGACCTGTGATACAAAAATGCCATAACTTTTGTTCAAAGTGAGTTTTCAATCAAGTTTCAACCTGAAAGCATAGAAAGATGCATAAACTTGAAGTTATAGCTTGATTTCAGTGAGTTTTCATCAAAATACAGGAGTTCTGCATGAAGTGTTCATTTTGGCCTTCTCTCGCTGAGAAAACGCTATTTGTGACCTGTGATACAAAAATGCCATAACTTTTTTTCAAAGTGTGTTTTCAGTCAAGTTTCAACCTGAAAGCATAGAAAGATGCATAAACTTGAAGGTACAGCTTGATTTCAGTGAGTTTTCATCAAAATACAGGAGTTCTGCATGAAGTGTTCATTTTGGCCTTCTCTCGCTGAGGAAACGCTATTAGTGACCTGTGATACAAAAATGCCATAACTTTTGTTAAAATTGAGTTTTCAGTCAAGTTTCAACCTGAAAGCATAGAAAGATGCATAAACTTGAAGTTACAGCTTGATTTCAGTGAGTTTTCATCAAAATACAGGAGTTCTGCATGAAGTGTTCATTTTGGCCTTCTCTCGCTGAGAAAACGCTATTTGTGACATGCGACACAGAACAGCCACAACTTTTGTTCAAAGTGAGTTTTCAGTCAAGTTTCAACCTGAAAGAATAGAAAGATGCATAAACTTGAAGTGACAGCTTGATTTCAGTGAGTTTTCATCAAAATACAGGAATTCTGCATGAAGTTTTCATTTTGGCCTTCTCTCGCTGAGAAAACACTATTTGTGACCTGTGATACAAAAATGCCATAACTTTTGTTCAAAGTGAGTTTTCAGTCAAGTTTCAACCTGAAAGCATAGAAAGATGCATAAACTTGAAGTTACAGCTTTATTTCAGTGAGATTTCATAAAAATACAGGAGTTCTGCATGAAATGTTCATTTTGGCCTAATCTCGCTGAGAAAACACTATTTGTGACCTGCGACACAGAACAGCCATAACTTTTGTTCAAAGTGAGTTTTCAGTCAAGTTTCAACCTGAAAGCATAGAAAGATGCATAAACTTGAAGTTACAGCTTGATTTCAGTGAGTTTTCATCAAAATACAGGAGTTCTGCATGAATTGTTCATTTTGGCCTTCTCTCGCTGAGAAAACACTATTTGTGACCTGTGATACAAAAATGCCATAACTTTTTTTCAAAGTGTGTTTTCAGTCAAGTTTCAACCTGAAAGCATAGAAAGATGCATAAACTTGAAGTTACAGCTTGATTTCAGTGAGTTTTCATCAAAATACAGGAGTTCTGCATGAAGTGTTCATTTTGGCCTTCTCTCGCTGAGAAAACGCCATTTGTGACCTGTGATACAAAAATGCCATAACTTTTGTTCAAAGTGAGTTTTCAGTCAAGTTTCAACCTGAAAGCATAGACAGATGCATAAACTTGAAGTTACAGCTTGATTTCAGTGAGTTTTCATCAAAACACAGGAGTTCTGCATGAAGTGTTCATTTTGGCCTTCTCTCGCTGAGAAAACACTATTTGTGACCTGTGATAAAAAAAATGCCATAACTTTTGTTCAAAGTGAGTTTTCAGTCAAGTTTCAACCTGAAAGCATAGAAAGATGCATAAACTTGAAGTTACAGCTTGATTTCAGTGAGTTTTCATCAAAATACAGGAGTTCTGCATGAAGTGTTCATTTTGGCCTTCTCTCGCTGAGAAAACGCTATTTGTGACCTGCGAAACAGAACAGCCATAACTTTTGTTCAAAGTGAGTTTTCAGTCAAGTTTCAACCTGAAAGCATAGAAAGATGCATAAACTTGAAGTTACAGCTTGATTTCAGTGAGTTTTCATCAAAATACAGGAGTTCTGCATGAAGTGTTCATTTTGGCCTTCTCTCGCTGAGAAAACGCTATTTGTGTCCTGCGAAACAGAACAGCCATAACTTTTGTTCAAAGTGAGTTTTCAGTCAAGTTTCAATCTGAAAGCATAGAAAGATGCATAAACTTGAAGTTACAGCTTGATTTCAGTGAGTTTTCATCAAAATACAGGAGTTCTGCATGAAGTGTTCATTTTGGCCTTCTCTCGCTGAGGAAACGCTATTAGTGACCTGTGATACAAAAATGCCATAACTTTTGTTCAAATTGAGTTTTCAGTCAAGTTTCAACCTGAAAGCATAGAAAGATGCATAAACGTGAAGTTACAGCTTGATTTCAGTGAGTTTTCATCAAAATACAGGAGTTCTGCATGAAGTGTTCATTTTGGCCTTCTCTCACTGAAAAAAACCTATTTGTGACCTGTGATACAAAAATGCCATAACTTTTGTTCAAAGTGAGTTTTCAGTCAAGTTTCAACCTGAAAGCATAGAAAGATGCATAAACTTGAAGTTACAGCTTGATTTCAGTGAGTTTTCATCAAAATACAGGAGTTCTGCATGAAGTGTTCATTTTGGCCTTCTCTCGCTGAGAAAACGCTATTTGTGACCTGTGATACAAAAATTCCATAACTTTTTTTCAAAGTGTGTTATCAGTCAAGTTTCAACCTGAAAGCATAGAAAGATGCATAAACTTGAAGGTACAGCTTGATTTCAGTGAGTTTTCATCAAAATACAGGAGTTCTGCATGAAGTGTTCATTTTGGCCTTCTCTCGCTGAGGAAACGCTATTAGTGACCTGTGATACAAAAATGCCATAACTTTTGTTCAAATTGAGTTTTCAGTCAAGTTTCAACCTGAAAGCATAGAAAGATGCATAAACTTGAAGTTACAGCTTGATTTCAGTGAGTTTTCATCAAAATACAGGAGTTCTGCATGAAGTGTTCATTTTGGCCTTCTCTCGCTGAGAAAACGCTATTTGTGTCCTGCGAAACAGAACAGCCATAACTTTTGTTCAAAGTGAGTTTTCAGTCAAGTTTCAATCTGAAAGCATAGAAAGATGCATAAACTTGAAGTTACAGCTTGATTTCAGTGAGTTTTCATCAAAATACAGGAGTTCTGCATGAAGTGTTCATTTTGGCCTTCTCTCACTGAAAAAAACCTATTTGTGACCTGTGATACAAAAATGCCATAACTTTTGTTCAAAGTGAGTTTTCAGTCAAGTTTCAACCTGAAAGCATAGAAAGATGCATAAACTTGAAGTTACAGCTTGATTTCAGTGAGTTTTCATCAAAATACAGGAGTTCTGCATGAAGTGTTCATTTTGGCCTTCTCTCGCTGAGAAAACGCTATTTGTGACCTGTGATACAAAAATGCCATAACTTTTTTTCAAAGTGTGTTTTCAGTCAAGTTTCAACCTGAAAGCATAGAAAGATGCATAAACTTGAAGGTACAGCTTGATTTCAGTGAGTTTTCATCAAAATACAGGAGTTCTGCATGAAGTGTTCATTTTGGCCTTCTCTCGCTGAGGAAACGCTATTAGTGACCTGTGATACAAAAATGCCATAACTTTTGTTAAAATTGAGTTTTCAGTCAAGTTTCAACCTGAAAGCATAGAAAGATGCATAAACTTGAAGTTACAGCTTGATTTCAGTGAGTTTTCATCAAAATACAGGAGTTCTGCATGAAGTGTTCATTTTGGCCTTCTCTCGCTGAGAAAACGCTATTTGTGACATGCGACACAGAACAGCCACAACTTTTGTTCAAAGTGAGTTTTCAGTCAAGTTTCAACCTGAAAGAATAGAAAGATGCATAAACTTGAAGTGACAGCTTGATTTCAGTGAGTTTTCATCAAAATACAGGAATTCTGCATGAAGTTTTCATTTTGGCCTTCTCTCGCTGAGAAAACACTATTTGTGACCTGTGATACAAAAATGCCATAACTTTTGTTCAAAGTGAGTTTTCAGTCAAGTTTCAACCTGAAAGCATAGAAAGATGCATAAACTTGAAGTTACAGCTTTATTTCAGTGAGATTTCATAAAAATACAGGAGTTCTGCATGAAATGTTCATTTTGGCCTAATCTCGCTGAGAAAACACTATTTGTGACCTGCGACACAGAACAGCCATAACTTTTGTTCAAAGTGAGTTTTCAGTCAAGTTTCAACCTGAAAGCATAGAAAGATGCATAAACTTGAAGTTACAGCTTGATTTCAGTGAGTTTTCATCAAAATACAGGAGTTCTGCATGAATTGTTCATTTTGGCCTTCTCTCGCTGAGAAAACACTATTTGTGACCTGTGATACAAAAATGCCATAACTTTTTTTCAAAGTGTGTTTTCAGTCAAGTTTCAACCTGAAAGCATAGAAAGATGCATAAACTTGAAGTTACAGCTTGATTTCAGTGAGTTTTCATCAAAATACAGGAGTTCTGCATGAAGTGTTCATTTTGGCCTTCTCTCGCTGAGAAAACGCCATTTGTGACCTGTGATACAAAAATGCCATAACTTTTGTTCAAAGTGAGTTTTCAGTCAAGTTTCAACCTGAAAGCATAGACAGATGCATAAACTTGAAGTTACAGCTTGATTTCAGTGAGTTTTCATCAAAACACAGGAGTTCTGCATGAAGTGTTCATTTTGGCCTTCTCTCGCTGAGAAAACACTATTTGTGACCTGTGATAAAAAAAATGCCATAACTTTTGTTCAAAGTGAGTTTTCAGTCAAGTTTCAACCTGAAAGCATAGAAAGATGCATAAACTTGAAGTTACAGCTTGATTTCAGTGAGTTTTCATCAAAATACAGGAGTTCTGCATGAAGTGTTCATTTTGGCCTTCTCTCGCTGAGAAAACGCTATTTGTGACCTGCGAAACAGAACAGCCATAACTTTTGTTCAAAGTGAGTTTTCAGTCAAGTTTCAACCTGAAAGCATAGAAAGATGCATAAACTTGAAGTTACAGCTTGATTTCAGTGAGTTTTCATCAAAATACAGGAGTTCTGCATGAAGTGTTCATTTTGGCCTTCTCTCGCTGAGAAAACGCTATTTGTGTCCTGCGAAACAGAACAGCCATAACTTTTGTTCAAAGTGAGTTTTCAGTCAAGTTTCAATCTGAAAGCATAGAAAGATGCATAAACTTGAAGTTACAGCTTGATTTCAGTGAGTTTTCATCAAAATACAGGAGTTCTGCATGAAGTGTTCATTTTGGCCTTCTCTCGCTGAGGAAACGCTATTAGTGACCTGTGATACAAAAATGCCATAACTTTTGTTCAAATTGAGTTTTCAGTCAAGTTTCAACCTGAAAGCATAGAAAGATGCATAAACGTGAAGTTACAGCTTGATTTCAGGGAGTTTTCATCAAAATACAGGAGTTCTGCATGAAGTGTTCATTTTGGCCTTCTCTCACTGAAAAAAACCTATTTGTGACC
The DNA here is from genome assembly GCF_037954235.1 of Aulostomus chinensis. Taxonomy (NCBI): domain Eukaryota; kingdom Metazoa; phylum Chordata; class Actinopteri; order Syngnathiformes; family Aulostomidae; genus Aulostomus; species Aulostomus chinensis. The sequence goes on along the minus strand of NC_141333.1, from coordinate 28,382,311 downwards.
TGCGACACAGAACAGCCATAACTTTTGTTCAAAGTGAGTTTTCAGTCAAGTTTCAACCTGAAAGCATAGAAAGATGCATAAACTTGAAGTTACAGCTTGATTTCAGTGAGTTTTCATCAAAATACAGGAGTTATGCATGAAGTGTTCATTTTGGCCTTCTCTCGCTGAGAAAACACTATTTGTGACCTGTGATACAAAAATGCCATAACTTTTGTTCAAAGTGAGTTTTCAGTCAAGTTTCAACCTAAAAGCATAGACAGATGCATAAACTTGAAGTTACAGCTTGATTTCAGTGAGTTTTCATCAAAATACAGGAGTTCTGCATGAAATGTTCATTTTGGCCTTCTCTCGCTGAGAAAACACTATTTGTGACCTGTGATACAAAAATGCCATAACTTTTGTTCAAAGTGAGTTTTCAGTCAAGTTTCAACCTGAAAGCATAGAAAGATGCATAAACTTGAAGTTACAGCTTGATTTCAGTGAGTTTTCATCAAAATACAGGAGTTCTGCATGAAGTGTTCATTTTGGCCTTCTCTCGCTGAGAAAACACTATTTGTGACCTGTGATACAAAAAAACCATAACTTTTGTTCAAAGTGAGTTTTCAGTCAAGTTTCAACCTGAAAGCATAGAAAGATGCATAAACTTGAAGTTACAGCTTGATTTCAGTGAGTTTTCATCAAAATACAGGAGTTCTGCATGAAGTGTTCATTTTGGCCTTCTCTCGCTGAGAAAACACTATTTGTGACCTGTGATACAAAAATGCCATAACTTTAGTTCAAAGTGAGTTTTCAGTCAAGTTTCAACCTGAAAGCATAGAAAGATGCATAAACTTGAAGTTACAGCTTGATTTCAGTGAGTTTTCATTAAAATACAGGAGTTCTGCATGAAGTGTTCATTTTGGTCTTCTCTCGCTGAGAAAACACTATTTGTGACCTGTGATACAAAAATGCCATAACTTTTTTTCAAAGTGAGTTTTCAGTCAAGTTTCAACCTGAAAGCATAGAAAGATGCATAACCTTGAAGTTACAGCTTGATTTCAGTGAGTTTTCATCAAAATACAGGAGTTCTGCATGAAGTGTTCATTTTGGCCTTCTCTCGCTGAGAAAACACTTTTTGTGACCTGTGATACAAAAATGCCATAACTTTTGTTCAAAGTGAGTTTTCAGTCAAGTTTCAACCTGAAAGCATAGAAAGATGCATAAACTTGAAGTTACAGCTTGATTTCAGTGAGTTTTCATCAAAATACAGGAGTTCTGCATGGTGTTCTTTATGGCCTTCTCTCGCTGAGAAAACACTATTTGTGACCTGTGATACAAAAATGCCATAACTTTTGTTCAAAGTGAGTTTTCAGTCAAGTTTCAACCTGAAAACATAGAAAGATGCATAAACTTGAAGTTACAGCTTGATTTCAGTGAGTTTTCATCAAAATACAGGACTTCTGCATGAAGTGTTCATTTTGGCCTTCTCTCGCTGAGAAAATGCTATTTGTGACCTGCGACACTGAACAGCCATAACTTTTGTTCAAAGTGAGTTTTCAGTCAAGTTTCAACCTGAAAGCATAGAAAGATGCATAAACTTGAAGTTACAGCTTGATTTCAGTGAGTTTTCATCAAAATACAGGAGTTCTGCATGAAGTGTTCTTTTTGGCCATCTCTCGCTTAGAAAACACTATTTGTGACCTGTGATACAAAAATGCCATAACTTTTCTTCAAAGTGAGTTTTAAGTCAAGTTTCAACCTGAAAGCATAGAAAGATGCATAAACTTGAAGTTACAGCTTGATTTCAGTGAGTTTTCATCAAAATACAGGAGTTCTGCATGAAATGTTCATTTTGGCCTTCTCTCGCTGAGAAAACGCTATTTGTGACCTGCGACACAGAACAGCCATAACTTTTTTTCAAAGTGAGTTTTCAGTCAAGTTTCAACCTGAAAGCATAGAAAGATGCATAAACTTGAAGTTACAGCTTGATTTCAGTGAGTTTTCATCAAAATACAGGAGTTCTGCATGAAATGTAAATTTTGGCCTTCTCTCGCTGAGAAAACACTTTTTGTGAACTGTGATACAAAAATGCCATAACTTTTGTTCAAAGTGAGTTTTCAGTCAAGTTTCAACCTGAAAACATAGAAAGATGCATAAACTTGAAGTTACAGCTTGATTTCAGTGAGTTTTCATCAAAATACAGGACTTCTGCATGAAGTGTTCATTTTGGCCTTCTCTCGCTGAGAAAATGCTATTTGTGACCTGCGACACTGAACAGCCATAACTTTTGTTCAAAGTGAGTTTTCAGTCAAGTTTCAACCTGAAAGCATAGAAAGATGCATAAACTTGAAGTTACAGCTTGATTTCAGTGAGTTTTCATCAAAATACAGGAGTTCTGCATGAAGTGTTCTTTTTGGCCATCTCTCGCTTAGAAAACACTATTTGTGACCTGTGATATAAAAATGCCATAACTTTTCTTCAAAGTGAGTTTTAAGTCAAGTTTCAACCTGAAAGCATAGAAAGATGCATAAACTTGAAGTTACAGCTTGATTTCAGTGAGTTTTCATCAAAATACAGGACTTCTGCATGAAGTGTTCATTTTGGCCTTCTCTCGCTGAGAAAACGCTATTTGTGACCTGCGACACAGAACAGCCATAACTTTTGTTCAAAGTGAGTTTTCAGTCAAGTTTCAACCTGAAAGCAAAGAAAGATGCGTAAACTTGAAGTTACAGCTTGATTTCAGTGAGTTTTCATCAAAATACAGGAGTTCTGCATGAAATGTTCATTTTGGCCTTCTCTCGCTGAGAAAACGCTATTTGTGACCTTTTATACAAAACAGCCATAAGTTTTGTTCAAAGATAGTTTTCAGTCAAGTTTCAACCTGAAAACATAGAAAGATGCATAAACTTGAAGTTACAGCTTGATTTCAGTGAGTTTTTATCAAAATACAGGAGTTCTGCATGAAGTGTTCATTTTGGCCTTCTCTCGCTGAGAAAACGCTATTTGTGACCTGCGACACAGAACAGCCATAACTTTTTTTCAAAGTGAGTTTTCAGTCAAGTTTCAACCTGAAAGCATAGAAAGATGCATAAACTTGAAGTTACAGCTTGATTTCAGTGAGTTTTCATCAAAATACAGGAGTTCTGCATGAAATGTAAATTTTGGCCTTCTCTCGCTGAGAAAACGCTATTTGTGACCTGTGATACAAATATGCCATAACTTTTGTTCAAAGTGAGTTTTCAGTCAAGTTTCAACCTGAAAACATAGAAAGATGCATAAACTTGAAGTTACAGCTTGATTTCAGTGAGTTTTCATCAAAATACAGGAGTTCTGCATGAAGTGTTCATTTTGGCCTTCTCTGGCTGAGAAAACACTATTTGTGACCTGTGATACAAAAATGCCATAACCTTTGTTCAAAGTGAGTTTTCAGTCAAGTTTCAACCTGAAAGCATAGAAAGATGCATAAACTTGAAGTTACAGCTTGATTTCAGTGAGTTTTCATCAAAATACAGGAGTTCTGCATGAAGTGTTCATTTTGGCCTTCTCTCGCTGAGAAAACACTATTTGTGACCTGTGATACAAAAATGCCATAACTTTTGTTCAAAGTGAGTTTTCAGTCAAGTTTCAACCTGAAAGCATAGAAAGATGCATAAACTTGAAGTTACAGCTTGATTTCAGTGAGTTTTCATAAAATACAGGAGTTCTGCATGAAGTGTTCATTTTGGCCTTCTCTCACTGAGAAAACACTATTTGTGACCTGTGATACAAAAATGCCATAACTTTTGTTCAAAGTGAGTTTTCAGTCAAGTTTCAACCTGAAAGCAGAGAAAGATGCATAAACTTGAAGTTTCAGCTTGATTTCAGTGAGTTTTCATTAAAATACAGGAGTTCTGCATGAAGTGTTCATTTTGGCCTTCTCTCGCTGAGAAAACGCTATTTGTGACCTGTGATACAAAAATGCCATAACTTTTGTTCAAAGTGAGTTTTCAGTCAAGTTTCAACCTGAAAGCATAGAAAGATGCATAAACTTGAAGTTACAGCTTGATTTCAGTGAGTTTTCATCAAAATACAGGAGTTCTGCATGAAGTGTTCATTTTGGCCTTCTCTCGCTGAGAAAACACTATTTGTGACCTGTGATACAAAAAAACCATAACTTTTGTTCAAAGTGAGTTTTCAGTCAAGTTTCAACCTGAAAGCATAGAAAGATGCATAAACTTGAAGTTACAGCTTGATTTCAGTGAGTTTTCATCAAAATACAGGAGTTCTGCATGAAGTGTTCATTTTGGCCTTCTCTCGCTGAGAAAACACTATTTGTGACCTGTGATACAAAAATGCTATAACTTTAGTTCAAAGTGAGTTTTCAGTCAAGTTTCAACCTGAAAGCATAGAAAGATGCATAAACTTGAAGTTACAGCTTGATTTCAGTGAGTTTTCATTAAAATACAGGAGTTCTGCATGAAGTGTTCATTTTTGCCTTCTCTCGCTGAGAAAACACTATTTGTGACCTGTGATACAAAAATGCCATAACTTTTGTTCAAAGTGAGTTTTCAGTCAAGTTTCAACCTGAAAGCATAGAAAGATGCATAAAGTTGAAGTTACAGCTTGATTTCAGTGAGTTTTCATCAAAATACAGGAGTTCTGCATGAAGTGTTCATTTTGGCCTTCTCTCGCTGAGAAAACGCTATTTGTGACCTGCGACACAAAACAGCCATAACTTTTGTTCAAAGTGAGTTTTCAGTCAAGTTTCAACCTGAAAACATAGAAAGATGCATAAACTTGAAGTTACAGCTTGATTTCAGTGAGTTTTCATCAAAATACAGGAGTTCTGCATGAAGTGTTCTTTATGGCCTTCTCTCGCTGAGAAAACACTATTTGTGACCTGTGATACAAAAATGCCATAACTTTTGTTCAAAGTGAGTTTTCAGTCAAGTTTCAACCTGAAAGCATAGAAAGATGCATAAACTTGAAGTTACAGCTTGATTTCAGTGAGTTTTCATCAAAATACAGGAGATCTGCATGAAGTTTTCATTTTGGCCTTCTCTTGCTGAGAAAACACTATTTGTGACCTGTGATACAAATATGCCATAAGTTTTGTTCAAAGATAGTTTTCAGTCAAGTTTCAACCTGAAAGCATAGAAAGATGCATAAACTTGAAGTTACAGCTTGATTTCAGTGAGTTTTCATCAAAATACAGGAGTTCTGCATGAAATGTTCATTTTGGCCTTCTCTCGCTGAGAAAACGCTATTTGTGACCTGCGACACAGAAAAGCCATAACTTTTTTTCAAAGTGAGTTTTCAGTCAAGTTTCAACCTGAAAGCATAGAAAGATGCATAAACTTGAAGTTACAGCTTGATTTCAGTGAGTTTTCATCAAAATACAGGAGTTCTGCATGAAGTGTTCATTTTGGCCTTCTCTCGCTGAGAAAACGCTATTTGTGACCTGTGATACAAAAATGCCATAACTTTTTATCAAAGTGTGTTATCAGTCAAGTTTCAACCTGAAAGCATAGAAAGATGCATAAACTTGAAGGTACAGCTTGATTTCAGTGAGTTTTCATCAAAATACAGGAGTTCTGCATGAAGTGTTCATTTTGGCCTTCTCTCGCTGAGGAAACGCTATTTGTGACCTGTGATACAAAAATGCCATAACTTTTGTTCAAAGTGAGTTTTCAGTCAAGTTTCAACCTGAAAGCATAGAAAGATGCATAAACTTGAAGTTACAGCTTGATTTCAGTGAGTTTTCATCAAAATACAGGAGTTCTGCATGAAGTGTTCATTTTGGCCTTCTCTCGCTGAGAAAACACTATTTGTGACCTGTGATACAAAAAAACCATAACTTTTGTTCAAAGTGAGTTTTCAGTCAAGTTTCAACCTGAAAGCATAGAAAGATGCATAAACTTGAAGTTACAGCTTGATTTCAGTGAGTTTTCATCAAAATACAGGAGTTCTGCATGAAGTGTTCATTTTGGCCTTCTCTCGCTGAGAAAACACTATTTGTGACCTGTGATACAAAAATGCTATAACTTTAGTTCAAAGTGAGTTTTCAGTCAAGTTTCAACCTGAAAGCATAGAAAGATGCATAAACTTGAAGTTACAGCTTGATTTCAGTGAGTTTTCATTAAAATACAGGAGTTCTGCATGAAGTGTTCATTTTTGCCTTCTCTCGCTGAGAAAACACTATTTGTGACCTGTGATACAAAAATGCCATAACTTTTGTTCAAAGTGAGTTTTCAGTCAAGTTTCAACCTGAAAGCATAGAAAGATGCATAAAGTTGAAGTTACAGCTTGATTTCAGTGAGTTTTCATCAAAATACAGGAGTTCTGCATGAAGTGTTCATTTTGGCCTTCTCTCGCTGAGAAAACGCTATTTGTGACCTGCGACACAAAACAGCCATAACTTTTGTTCAAAGTGAGTTTTCAGTCAAGTTTCAACCTGAAAACATAGAAAGATGCATAAACTTGAAGTTACAGCTTGATTTCAGTGAGTTTTCATCAAAATACAGGAGTTCTGCATGAAGTGTTCTTTATGGCCTTCTCTCGCTGAGAAAACACTATTTGTGACCTGTGATACAAAAATGCCATAACTTTTGTTCAAAGTGAGTTTTCAGTCAAGTTTCAACCTGAAAGCATAGAAAGATGCATAAACTTGAAGTTACAGCTTGATTTCAGTGAGTTTTCATCAAAATACAGGAGATCTGCATGAAGTTTTCATTTTGGCCTTCTCTTGCTGAGAAAACACTATTTGTGACCTGTGATACAAATATGCCATAAGTTTTGTTCAAAGATAGTTTTCAGTCAAGTTTCAACCTGAAAGCATAGAAAGATGCATAAACTTGAAGTTACAGCTTGATTTCAGTGAGTTTTCATCAAAATACAGGAGTTCTGCATGAAATGTTCATTTTGGCCTTCTCTCGCTGAGAAAACGCTATTTGTGACCTGCGACACAGAAAAGCCATAACTTTTTTTCAAAGTGAGTTTTCAGTCAAGTTTCAACCTGAAAGCATAGAAAGATGAATAAACTTGAAGTTACAGCTTGATTTCAGTGAGTTTTCATCAAAATACAGGAGTTCTGAATGAAGTGTTCATTTTGGCCTTCTCTCACTGAGAAAACACTATTTGTGACCTGTGATACAAAAATGCCATAACTTTTGTTCAAAGTGAGTTTTCAGTTAAGTTTCAACCTGAAAGCAGAGAAAGATGCATAAACTTGAAGTTACAGCTTGATTTCAGTGAGTTTTCATCAAAATACAGGAGTTCTGCATGAAGTGTTCATTTTGGCCTTCTCTCGCTGAGAAAACACTTTTTGTGACCTGTGATACAAAAATGCCATAACTTTTGTTCAAAGTGAATTTTCAGTCAAGTTTCAACCTGAAAGCATAGAAAGATGCATAAACTTGAAGTTACAGCTTGATTTCAGTGAGTTTTCATCAAAATACAGGAGTTCTGAATGAAGTGTTCATTTTGGCCTTCTCTCACTGAGAAAACACTATTTGTGACCTGTGATACAAAAATGCCATAACTTTTGTTCAAAGTGAGTTTTCAGTTAAGTTTCAACCTGAAAGCAGAGAAAGATGCATAAACTTGAAGTTACAGCTTGATTTCAGTGAGTTTTCATCAAAATACAGGAGTTCTGCATGAAATGTTCATTTTGGCCTTCTCTCGCTGAGAAAACACTATTTGTGACCTGTGATACAAAAATGCCATAACTTTTGTTCAAAGTGAGTTTTCAGTCAAGTTTCAACCTGAAAGCATAGAAAGATGCATAAACTTGAAGTTACAGCTTTATTTCAGTGAGTTTTCCTCAAAATACAGGAGTTCTGCATGAAGTGTTCATTTTGGCCTTCTCTCACTGAGAAAACGCTATTTGTGACCTGCGACACAGAACAGCCATAACTTTTGTTCAAAGTGAGTTTTCAGTCAAGTTTCAACCTGAAAGCATAGAAAGATGCATAAACTTGAAGTTACAGCTTGATTTCAGTGAGTTTTCATCAAAATACAGGAGTTCTGCATGAAGTGTTCATTTTGGCCTTCTCTCGCTGAGAAAACACTATTTGTGACCTGCGACACAGAACGACCATAACTTTTGTTCAAAGTGAGTTTTCAGTCAAGTTTCAACCTGTAAGCATAGAAAGATGCATAAACTTGAAGTTACAGCTTGATTTCAGTGAGTTTTCATCAAAATACAGGAGTTCTGCATGAAGTGTTCATTTTGGCCTTCTCTCGCTGAGAAAACGCTATTTGTGACCTGTGGTAAAAAAATGCCACAACTTTTGTTCAAAGTGAGTTTTCAGTCAAGTTTCAACCTGAAAACATAGAAAGATGCATAAACTTAAAGTTACAGCTTGATTTCAGTGAGTTTTCATCAAAATACAGGAGTTCTGCATGAAGTGTTCTTTTTGGCCTTCTCTCGCTGAGAAAACACTATTTGTGACCTGTGATACAAAAATGCAATAACTTTTCTTCAAAGTGAGTTTTCAGTCAAGTTTCAACCTGAAAGCATAGAAAGATGCATAAACTTGAAGTTACAGCTTGATTTCAGTGAGTTTTCATCAAAATACAGGAGTTCTGCATGAAGTGTTCATTTTGGCCTTCTCTCGCTGAGAAAACACTATTTGTGACCTGTGATACAAAAATGCCATAACTTTTGTTCAAAGTGAGTTTTCAGTCAAGTTTCAACCTGAAAGCATAGAAAGATGCATAAACTTGAAGTTACAGCTTGATTTCAGTGAGTTTTCATCAAAATGCAGGAGTTCTGCATGAAGTGTTCATTATTGCCTTCTCTCGCTGAGAAAACGCTATTTGTGACCTGTGATACAAAAAAGCCATAACTTTTGTTCAAAGTGAGTTTTCAGTCAAGTTTCAACCTGAAAGCATAGAAAGATGCATAAACTTGAAGTTACAGCTTGATTTCAGTGAGTTTTCATCAAAATACAGGAGTTCTGCATGAAGTGTTCATTTTGGCCTTCTCTTACTGAGAAAACACTATTTGTGATCTGTGATACAAAAATGCCATAACTTTTGTTCAAAGTGAGTTTTCAGTCAAGTTTCAACCTGAAAGCATAGAAAGATGCATAAACTTGAAGTTACAGCTTGATTTCAGTGAGTTTTCATCAAAATACAGGAGTTCTGCATGAAGTGTTCATTTTGGCCTTCTCTCGCTGAGAAAACGCTATTTGTGACCTGCGACACAAAACAGCCATAACTTTTGTTCAAAGTGAGTTTTCAGTCAAGTTTCAACCTGAAAACATAGAAAGATGCATAAACTTGAAGTTACAGCTTGATTTCAGTGAGTTTTCATCAAAATACAGGAGTTCTGCATGAAGTGTTCTTTATGGCCTTCTCTCGCTGAGAAAACACTATTTGTGACCTGTGATACAAAAATGCCATAACTTTTGTTCAAAGTGAGTTTTCAGTCAAGTTTCAACCTGAAAGCATAGAAAGATGCATAAACTTGAAGTTACAGCTTGATTTCAGTGAGTTTTCATCAAAATACAGGAGATCTGCATGAAGTTTTCATTTTGGCCTTCTCTTGCTGAGAAAACACTATTTGTGACCTGTGATACAAATATGCCATAAGTTTTGTTCAAAGATAGTTTTCAGTCAAGTTTCAACCTGAAAGCATAGAAAGATGCATAAACTTGAAGTTACAGCTTGATTTCAGTGAGTTTTCATCAAAATACAGGAGTTCTGCATGAAATGTTCATTTTGGCCTTCTCTCGCTGAGAAAACGCTATTTGTGACCTGCGACACAGAAAAGCCATAACTTTTTTTCAAAGTGAGTTTTCAGTCAAGTTTCAACCTGAAAGCATAGAAAGATGAATAAACTTGAAGTTACAGCTTGATTTCAGTGAGTTTTCATCAAAATACAGGAGTTCTGAATGAAGTGTTCATTTTGGCCTTCTCTCACTGAGAAAACACTATTTGTGACCTGTGATACAAAAATGCCATAACTTTTGTTCAAAGTGAGTTTTCAGTTAAGTTTCAACCTGAAAGCAGAGAAAGATGCATAAACTTGAAGTTACAGCTTGATTTCAGTGAGTTTTCATCAAAATACAGGAGTTCTGCATGAAGTGTTCATTTTGGCCTTCTCTCGCTGAGAAAACACTTTTTGTGACCTGTGATACAAAAATGCCATAACTTTTGTTCAAAGTGAATTTTCAGTCAAGTTTCAACCTGAAAGCATAGAAAGATGCATAAACTTGAAGTTACAGCTTGATTTCAGTGAGTTTTCATCAAAATACAGGAGTTCTGAATGAAGTGTTCATTTTGGCCTTCTCTCACTGAGAAAACACTATTTGTGACCTGTGATACAAAAATGCCATAACTTTTGTTCAAAGTGAGTTTTCAGTTAAGTTTCAACCTGAAAGCAGAGAAAGATGCATAAACTTGAAGTTACAGCTTGATTTCAGTGAGTTTTCATCAAAATACAGGAGTTCTGCATGAAATGTTCATTTTGGCCTTCTCTCGCTGAGAAAACACTATTTGTGACCTGTGATACAAAAATGCCATAACTTTTGTTCAAAGTGAGTTTTCAGTCAAGTTTCAACCTGAAAGCATAGAAAGATGCATAAACTTGAAGTTACAGCTTTATTTCAGTGAGTTTTCATCAAAATACAGGAGTTCTGCATGAAGTGTTCATTTTGGCCTTCTCTCACTGAGAAAACGCTATTTGTGACCTGCGACACAGAACAGCCATAACTTTTGTTCAAAGTGAGTTTTCAGTCAAGTTTCAACCTGAAAGCATAGAAAGATGCATAAACTTGAAGTTACAGCTTGATTTCAGTGAGTTTTCATCAAAATACAGGAGTTCTGCATGAAGTGTTCATTTTGGCCTTCTCTCGCTGAGAAAACACTATTTGTGACCTGCGACACAGAACGACCATAACTTTTGTTCAAAGTGAGTTTTCAGTCAAGTTTCAACCTGTAAGCATAGAAAGATGCATAAACTTGAAGTTACAGCTTGATTTCAGTGAGTTTTCATCAAAATACAGGAGTTCTGCATGAAGTGTTCATTTTGGCCTTCTCTCGCTGAGAAAACGCTATTTGTGACCTGTGGTAAAAAAATGCCACAACTTTTGTTCAAAGTGAGTTTTCAGTCAAGTTTCAACCTGAAAACATAGAAAGATGCATAAACTTAAAGTTACAGCTTGATTTCAGTGAGTTTTCATCAAAATACAGGAGTTCTGCATGAAGTGTTCTTTTTGGCCTTCTCTCGCTGAGAAAACACTATTTGTGACCTGTGATACAAAAATGCAATAACTTTTCTTCAAAGTGAGTTTTCAGTCAAGTTTCAACCTGAAAGCATAGAAAGATGCATAAACTTGAAGTTACAGCTTGATTTCAGTGAGTTTTCATCAAAATACAGGAGTTCTGCATGAAGTGTTCATTTTGGCCTTCTCTCGCTGAGAAAACACTATTTGTGACCTGTGATACAAAAATGCCATAACTTTTGTTCAAAGTGAGTTTTCAGTCAAGTTTCAACCTGAAAGCATAGAAAGATGCATAAACTTGAAGTTACAGCTTGATTTCAGTGAGTTTTCATCAAAATGCAGGAGTTCTGCATGAAGTGTTCATTATTGCCTTCTCTCGCTGAGAAAACGCTATTTGTGACCTGTGATACAAAAAAGCCATAACTTTTGTTCAAAGTGAGTTTTCAGTCAAGTTTCAACCTGAAAGCATAGAAAGATGCATAAACTTGAAGTTACAGCTTGATTTCAGTGAGTTTTCATCAAAATACAGGAGTTCTGCATGAAGTGTTCATTTTGGCCTTCTCTTACTGAGAAAACACTATTTGTGATCTGTGATACAAAAATGCCATAACTTTTGTTCAAAGTGAGTTTTCAGTCAAGTTTCAACCTGAAAGCATAGAAAGATGCATAAACTTGAAGTTACAGCTTGATTTCAGTGAGTTTTCATCAAAATACAGGAGTTCTGCATGAAGTGTTCATTTTGGCCTTCTCTCGCTGAGAAAACGCTATTTGTGACCTGTGATACAAAAATGCCATAACTTTTCTTCAAAGTGAGTTTTCAGTCAAGTTTCAACCTGAAAGCATAGAAAGATGCATAAACTTGAAGTTACAGCTTGATTTCAGTGAGTTTTCATCAAAATACAGGAGTTCTGCATGAAGTGTTCATTTTGGCCTTCTCTCGCTGAGAAAACGCTATTTGTGACCTGCGACACAGAACAGCCATAACTTTTGTTCAAAGTGAGTTTTCAGTCAAGTTTCAACCTGAAAGCATAAAAAGATGCATAAACTTGAAGTTACAGCTTGATTTCAGTGAGTTTTCATCAAAATACAGGAGTTCTGCATGAAGTGTTCATTTTGGCCTTCTCTCGCTGAGAAAACACTATTTGTGACCTGTGATACAAAAATGCCATAACTTTTGTTTAAAGTGAGTTTTCAGTCAAGTTTCAACCTGAAAGCATAGAAAGATGCATAAACTTGAAGTTACAGCTTGATTTCAGTGAGTTTTCATCAAAATACTGGAGTTCTGCATGAAGTGTTCATTTTGGCTTTCTCTCGCTGAGAAAACACTATTTGTGACCTGTGATACAAAAATGCCATAACTTTTGTTCAAAGTGAATTTTCAGTCAAGTTTCAACCTGAAAGCATAGAAAGATGCATAAACTTGAAGTTACAGCTTGATTTCAGTGAGTTTTCATCAAAATACAGGAGTTCTGCATGAAGTGTTCATTTTGGCCTTCTCTCACTGAGAAAACACTATTTGTGACCTGTGATAAAAAAATGCCATAACTTTTGTTCAAAGTGAGTTTTAAGTCAAGTTTCAACCTGAAAGCATAGAAAGATGCATAAACTTGAAGTTACAGCTTGATTTCAGTGAGTTTTCATCAAAATACAGGAGTTCTGCATGAAGTGTTCATTTTGGCCTTCTCTCGCTGAGAAAACACTATTTGTGACCTGTGATACAAAAATGCCATAACTTTTGTTCAAAGTGAGTTTTCAGTCAAGTTTCAACCTGAAAGCATAGAAAGATGCATAAACTTGAAGTTACAGCTTGATTTCAGTGAGTTTTCATCAAAATACAGGAGTTCTGCATGAAGTGTTCATTTTGGCCTTCTCTCGCTGAGAAAACGCTATTTGTGACCTGCGACACAGAACAGCCATAACTTTTGTTTAAAGTGAGTTTTCAGTCAAGTTTCAACCTGAAAGCATAGAAAGATGCATAAACTTGAAGTTACAGCTTGATTTCAGTGAGTTTTCATCAAAATACAGGAGTTCTGCATGAAATGTTCATTTTGGCCTTCTCTCGCTGAGAAAACGCTATTTGTGACCTGCGACACAGAACAGCCATAACTTTTGTTCAAAGTGAGTTTTCAGTCAAGTTTAAACCTGAAAGCATAGAAAGATGCATAAACTTGAAGTTACAGCTTGATTTCAGTGAGTTTTCATCAAAATACAGGAGTTCTGCATGAATTGTTCATTTTGGCCTTCTCTCGCTGAGAAAACGCTATTTGTGACCTGCGACACAGAACAGCCATAACTTTTGTTCAAAGTGAGTTTTCAGTCAAGTTTCAACCTGAAAGCATAGAACGAAGCAGAAACTTGAAGTTACAGCTTGATTTCAGTGAGTTTTCATCAAAATACAGGAGTTCTGCATGAAGTGTTCATTTTGGCCTTCTCTCGCTGAGAAAACGCTATTTGTGACCTGCGACACAAAACAGCCATAACTTTTGTTCAAAGTGAGTTTTCAGTCAAGTTTCAACCTGAAAACATAGAAAGATGCATAAACTTGAAGTTATAGCTTGATTTCAGTGAGTTTTCATCAAAATACAGGAGTTCTGCATGAAGTGTTCTTTTTGGCCATCTCTCGCTGAGAAAACACTATTTGTGACCTGTGATACAAAAATGCCATAACTTTTCTTCAAAGTGAGTTTTCAGTCAAGTTTCAACCTGAAAGCATAGAAAGATGCATAAACTTGAAGTTACAGCTTGATTTCAGTGAGTTTTCATCAAAATACAGGAGTTCTGCATGAAATGTTCATTTTGGCCTTCTCTCGCTGAGAAAACGCTATTTGTGACCTGCGACACAGAACAGCCATAACTTTTGTTCAAAGTGAGTTTTCAGTCAAGTTTCAACCTGAAAGCATAGAAAGAAGCAGAAACTTGAAGTTACAGCTTGATTTCAGGGAGTTTTCATCAAAATACAGGAGTTCTGCATGAAGTGTTCATTTTGGCCTTCTCTCGCTGAGAAAACGCTATTTGTGACCTGCGACACAAAACAGCCATAACTTTTGTTCAAAGTGAGTTTTCAGTCAAGTTTCAACCTGAAAACATAGAAAGATGCATAAACTTGAAGTTACAGCTTGATTTCAGTGAGTTTTCATCAAAGTACAGGAGTTCTGCATGAAGTGTTCTTTTTGGCCATCTCTCGCTGAGAAAACACTTTTTGCTACCTGTGACACAAAAATGCCATAACTTTTCTTCAAAGTGAGTTTTAAGTCAAGTTTCAACCTGAAAGCATAGAAAGATGCATAAACTTGAAGTTACAGCTTGATTTCAGTGAGTTTTCATCAAAATACAGGAGTTCTGCATGAAATGTTCATTTTGGCCTTCTCTCGCTGAGAAAACGCTATTTGTGACCTGCGACACAGAACAGCCATAACTTTTGTTCAAAGTGAGTTTTCAGTCAAGTTTCAACCTGAAAGCATAGAAAGAAGCATAAACTTGAAGTTACAGCTTGATTTCAGTGAGTTTTCATCAAAATACAGGAGTTCTGCATGAAGTGTTCATTTTGGCCTTCTCTCACTGAGAAAACGCTATTTGTGACCTGCGACACAGAACAGCCATAACTTTTGTTCAAAGTGAGTTTTCAGTCAAGTTTCAACCTGAAAGCATAGAAAGATGCATAAACTTGAAGTTACAGCTTGATTTCAGTGAGTTTTCATCAAAATGCAGGAGTTCTGCATGAAGTGTTCATTATTGCCTTCTCTCGCTGAGAAAACGCTATTTGTGACCTGTGATACAAAAATGCCATAACTTTTGTTCAAAGTGAGTTTTCAGTCAAGTTTCAACCTGAAAGCATAGAAAGATGCATAAACTTGAAGTTACAGCTTGATTTCAGTGAGTTTTCATCAAAATACAGGAGTTCTGCATGAAGTGTTCATTTTGGCCTTCTCTTACTGAGAAAACACTATTTGTGATCTGTGATACAAAAATGCCATAACTTTTGTTCAAAGTGAGTTTTCAGTCAAGTTTCAACCTGAAAGCATAGAAAGATGCATAAACTTGAAGTTACAGCTTGATTTCAGTGAGTTTTCATCAAAATACAGGAGTTCTGCATGAAGTGTTCATTTTGGCCTTCTCTCGCTGAGAAAACGCTATTTGTGACCTGTGATACAAAAATGCCATAACTTTTCTTCAAAGTGAGTTTTCAGTCAAGTTTCAACCTGAAAGCATAGAAAGATGCATAAACTTGAAGTTACAGCTTGATTTCAGTGAGTTTTCATCAAAATACAGGAGTTCTGCATGAAGTGTTCATTTTGGCCTTCTCTCGCTGAGAAAACACTATTTGTGACCTGTGATACAAAAATGCCATAACTTTTGTTCAAAGTGAGTTTTCAGTCAAGTTTCAACCTGAAAGCATAGAAAGATGCATAAACTTGAAGTTACAGCTTGATTTCAGTGAGTTTTCATCAAAATACTGGAGTTCTGCATGAAGTGTTCATTTTGGCTTTCTCTCGCTGAGAAAACACTATTTGTGACCTGTGATACAAAAATGCCATAACTTTTGTTCAAAGTGAGTTTTCAGTCAAGTTTCAACCTGAAAGCATAGAAAGATGCATAAACTTGAAGTTACAGCTTGATTTCAGTGAGTTTTCATCAAAATACTGGAGTTCTGCATGAAGTGTTCATTTTGGCTTTCTCTCGCTGAGAAAACACTATTTGTGACCTGTGATACAAAAATGCCATAACTTTTGTTCAAAGTGAATTTTCAGTCAAGTTTCAACCTGAAAGCATAGAAAGATGCATAAACTTGAAGTTACAGCTTGATTTCAGTGAGTTTTCATCAAAATACAGGAGTTCTGCATGAAGTGTTCATTTTGGCCTTCTCTCACTGAGAAAACACTATTTGTGACCTGTGATAAAAAAATGCCATAACTTTTGTTCAAAGTGAGTTTTAAGTCAAGTTTCAACCTGAAAGCATAGAAAGATGCATAAACTTGAAGTTACAGCTTGATTTCAGTGAGTTTTCATCAAAATACAGGAGTTCTGCATGAAGTGTTCATTTTGGCCTTCTCTCGCTGAGAAAACACTATTTGTGACCTGTGATACAAAAATGCCATAACTTTTGTTCAAAGTGAGTTTTCAGTCAAGTTTCAACCTGAAAGCATAGAAAGATGCATAAACTTGAAGTTACAGCTTGATTTCAGTGAGTTTTCATCAAAATACAGGAGTTCTGCATGAAGTGTTCATTTTGGCCTTCTCTCGCTGAGAAAACGCTATTTGTGACCTGCGACACAGAACAGCCATAACTTTTGTTTAAAGTGAGTTTTCAGTCAAGTTTCAACCTGAAAGCATAGAAAGATGCATAAACTTGAAGTTACAGCTTGATTTCAGTGAGTTTTCATCAAAATGCAGGAGTTCTGCATGAAGTGTTCATTTTGGCCTTCTCTCGCTGAGAAAACGCTATTTGTGACCTGTGATACAAAAATGCCATAACTTTTGTTCAAAGTGAGTTTTCAGTCAAGTTTAAACCTGAAAGCATAGAAAGATGCATAAACTTGAAGTTACAGCTTGATTTCAGTGAGTTTTCATCAAAATACAGGAGTTCTGCATGAATTGTTCATTTTGGCCTTCTCTTTCTGAGAAAACACTATTTGTGACCTGTGATACAAAAATGCCATAACTTTTGTTCAAAGTGATTTTTCAGTCAAGTTTCAACCTGAAAGCACAGAAAGATGCATAAACTTGAAGTTACAGCTTGATTTCAGTGAGTTTTAATCAAAATACAGGAGTTGTGCATGAAGTGTTCATTTTGGCTTTCTCCCGCTGAGAAAACACTATTTGTGACCTGTGATACAAAAATGCCATAACTTTTGTTCAAAGTGATTTTTCAGTCAAGTTTCAACCTGAAAGCATAGAAAGATGCATAAACTTGAAGTTACAGGTGGATTTCAATGAGTTTTCATCAAAATACAGGAGTTATGCATGAAGTGTTCATTTTGGCCTTCTCTCGCTGAGAAAAATCTATTTGTGGCCTGTGATACAAAATTGCCATAACTTTTCTTCAAAGTGAGTTTTCAGTTAAGTTTCAACCTGAAAGCATAGAAAGATGCTTAAACTTGAAGATACAGCTTGATTTCAGTGAGTTTTCCTCAAAATACAGGAGTTCTGCATAAAGTGTTCATTTTGGCCTTCTCTCGCTGAGAAAACACTATTTGTGACCTGTGATACAAAAATGCCATAACTTTTATTAAAAGTGAGTTTTAAGTCAAGTTTCAACCTGAAAGCATAGAAAGATGCATAAACTTGAAGTTCCAGCTTGATTTTAGTGAGTTTTACTCAAAATACAGGAGTTATGCATGAAGTGTTCATTTTGGCCTTCTCTCACTGAGAAAACACTATTTGTGAACCTGTAAAACAAAAATGCCATAACTTTTTTTGAAAGTGAGTTTTCAGTCAAGTTTCAACCTGAAAGCATAGAAAGATGCATAAACTTGAAGTTACAGCTTGATTTCAGTGAGTTTTCATCAAAATACAGGAGTTCTGCATGAAGTGTTCATTTTGGCCTTCTCTCGCTGAGAAAACGCTATTTGTGACCTGCGACACAGAACAGCCATAACTTTTGTTCAAAGTGAGTTTTCAGTCAAGTTCCAACCTTAAAGCATAGAAAGATGCATAAACCTGAAGTTACAGCTTGATTTCAGTGAGTTTTCCTCAAAATACAGGAGTTCTGCATGAAGTGTTCATTTTGGCCTTCTCTCGCTGAGAACACACTATTTGTGACCTGTGATACAAAAATGCCAAAACTTTTCTTCAAAGTGATTTCTCAGTCAAGTTTCAACCTGAAAGCATAGAAAGATGCATAAACTTGAAGTTACAGGTGGATTTCAGTGAGTTTTCATCAAAATACAGGAGTTCTGCAAGAAGTGTTCATTTTGGCCTTCTCTCGCTGAGAAAACGCTATTTGTGACCTGTGACACAAAACAGCCATAACTTTTTTTAAAAGTGAGTTTTCAGTCAAGTTTGAACCTGAAAGCATAGAAAGATGCATAAACTTGAAGTTACAGCTTCATTTCAGGGAGTTTTCATCAAAATACAGGAGTTCTGCATGAAGTGTTCATTTTGGCCTTCTCTCGCTGAGAAAACACTATTTGTGACCTGTGATACAAAAATGCAATAACTTTTCTTCAAAGTGAGTTTTCAGTCAAGTTTCAACCTGAAAACATAGAAAGATGCATAAACTTGAAGTTACAGGTGGATTTCAGTGAGTTTTCATCAAAATACAGGAATTCTGCATGAAGTTTTCATTTTGGCCTTCTCTCGCTGAGAAAACACTATTTGTGACCTGTAACACAAGACAGCCATATCTTTTGTTCAAAGTGATTTTTCAGTCAAGTTTCAACCTGAAAGCATAGAAAGATGCATAAACTTGAAGTTACAGGTGGACTTCAGTGAGTTTTCCTCAAAATACAGGAGTTATGCATGAAGTGTTAGTTTTGGCCTTCTCTCGCTGAGAAAACACTATTTGTGACCTGTGATACAAGACAGCCATATCTTTTGTTCAAAGTGATTTATCAGTTAAGTTTCAACCTGAAAGCATAGAAAGATGCATAAACTTGAAGTTACAGGTGGATTTCAGTGAGTTTTCCTCAAAATACAGGAGTTATGCATGAAGTTTTCATTTTGGCCTTCTCTCGCTGAGAAAACACTATTTGTGACCTGTAACACAAGACAGCCATATCTTTTTTTCAAAGTGATTTTTCAGTCAAGTTTCAACCTGAAAGCATAGAAAGATGCATAAACTTGAAGTTACAGGTGGATTTCAGTGAGTTTTCCTCAAAATACAGGAGTTATGCATGAAGTGTTCATTTTGGCCTTCTCTCGCTGAGAAAACACTATTTGTGACCTGTGATACAAAAATGCCATAACTTTACTTCAAAATGAGTTTTCAGTCAAGTTTCAACCTGAAAGCATGGAAATATGCAAAAACTTGAAGTTACAGCTTGATTTCAGTGAGTTTTCCTCAAAATACAGGAGTTCTGCATGAAGTGTTCATTTTGGCCTTCTCTCGCTGAGAAAACACTATTTGTGACCTGTGATACAAAACAGCCATAACTTTTCTTCAAAGTGAGTTTTCAGTCAAGTTTCAACCTGAAAGCATAGAAAGATGCATAAACTTGAAGTTAAAGCTTGATTTCAGTGAGTTTTCCTCAAAATACAGGAGTTCTGCATGAAGTGTTCATTTTGGCCTTCTCTCGCTGAGAAAACACTATTTGTGACCTGTGATACAAAAATGCCATAACTTTTGTTCAAAGTGAGTTTTCAGTCAAGTTTCAACCTGAAAGCATAGAAAGATGCATAAACTTGAAGTTACAGCTTGATTTCAGTGAGTTTTAATCAAAATACAGGAGTTGTGCATGAAGTGTTCATTTTGGCCTTCTCTCGCTGAGAAAACACTATTTGTGACCTGTGATACAAAAATGCCATAACTTTTGTTCAAAGTGATTTTTCAGTCAAGTTTCAACCTGAAAGCATAGAAAGATGCATAAACTTGAAGTTACAGGTGGATTTCAATGAGTTTTCATCAAAATACAGGAGTTATGCATGAAGTGTTCATTTTGGCCTTCTCTCGCTGAGAAAAATCTATTTGTGGCCTGTGATACAAAATTGCCATAACTTTTCTTCAAAGTGAGTTTTCAGTTAAGTTTCAACCTGAAAGCATAGAAAGATGCTTAAACTTGAAGATACAGCTTGATTTCAGTGAGTTTTCCTCAAAATACAGGAGTTCTGCATGAAGTGTTCATTTTGGCCTTCTCTCGCTGAGAAAACACTATTTGTGACCTGTGATACAAAAATGCCATAACTTTTATTAAAAGTGAGTTTTAAGTCAAGTTTCAACCTGAAAGCATAGAAAGATGCATAAACTTGAAGTTCCAGCTTGATTTTAGTGAGTTTTCCTCAAAATACAGGAGTTATGCATGAAGTGTTCATTTTGGCCTTCTCTCACTGAGAAAACACTATTTGTGACCTGTAAAACAAAAATGCCATAACTTTTTTTGAAAGTGAGTTTTCAGTCAAGTTTCAACCTGAAAGCATAGAAAGATGCATAAACTTGAAGTTACAGCTTGATTTCAGTGAGTTTTCATCAAAATACAGGAGTTCTGCATGAAGTGTTCATTTTGGCCTGCTCTCGCTGAGAAAACGCTATTTGTGACCTGTGACAAAAAACAGCCATAACTTTTCTTCAAAGTGAGTTTTCAGTCAAGTTCCAACCTTAAAGCATAGAAAGATGCATAAACCTGAAGTTACAGGTTGATTTCAGTGAGTTTTCCTCAAAATACAGGAGTTCTGCATGAAGTGTTCATTTTGGCCTTCTCTCGCTGAGAACACACTATTTGTGACCTGTGATACAAAAATGCCAAAACTTTTCTTCAAAGTGATTTCTCAGTCAAGTTTCAACCTGAAAGCATAGAAAGATGCATAAACTTGAAGTTACAGGTGGATTTCAGTGAGTTTTCATCAAAATACAGGAGTTCTGCAAGAAGTGTTCATTTTGGCCTTCTCTCGCTGAGAAAACGCTATTTGTGACCTGTGACACAAAACAGCCATAACTTTTTTTAAAAGTGACTTTTCAGTCAAGTTTGAACCTGAAAGCATAGAAAGATGCATAAACTTGAAGTTACAGCTTCATTTCAGGGAGTTTTCATCAAAATACAGGAGTTCTGCATGAAGTGTTCATTTTGGCCTTCTCTCGCTGAGAAAACACTATTTGTGACCTGTGATACAAAAATGCCAAACCTTTTCTTCAAAGTGATTTCTCAGTCAAGTTTCAACCTGAAAGCATAGAAAGATGCATAAACTTGAAGTTACAGGTGGATTTCAGTGAGTTTTCATCAAAATACAGGAGTTCTGCAAGAAGTGTTCATTTTGGCCTTCTCTCGCTGAGAAAACGCTATTTGTGACCTGTGACACAAAACAGCCATAACTTTTTTTAAAAGTGACTTTTCAGTCAAGTTTGAACCTGAAAGCATAGAAAGATGCATAAACTTGAAGTTACAGCTTCATTTCAGGGAGTTTTCATCAAAATACAGGAGTTCTGCATGAAGTGTTCATTTTGGCCTTCTCTCGCTGAGAAAACACTATTTGTGACCTGTGATACAAAAATGCCAAACCTTTTCTTCAAAGTGATTTCTCAGTCAAGTTTCAACCTGAAAGCATAGAAAGATGCATAAACTTGAAGTTACAGGTGGATTTCAGTGACTTTTCATCAAAATACAGGAGTTCTGCAAGAAGTGTTCATTTTTGCCGTGTCTCGCTGAGAAAACGCTATTTGTGACCTGTGACACAAAACAGCCATAACTTTTTTTAAAAGTGACTTTTCAGTCAAGTTTGAACCTGAAAGCATAGAAAGATGCATAAACTTGAAGTTACAGCTTGATTTCAGGGAGTTTTCATCAAAATACAGGAGTTCTGCATGAAGTGTTCATTTTGGCCTTCTCTCGCTGAGAAAACACTATTTGTGACCTGTGATACAAAAATGCCATAACTTTTCTTCAAAGTGAGTTTTAAGTCAAGTTTCAACCTGAAAACATAGAAAGATGCATAAACTTGAAGTTACAGGTGGATTTCAGTGAGTTTTCATCAAAATACAGGAGTTCTGCATGAAGTTTTCATTTTGGCCTTCTCTCGCTGAGAAAACACTATTTGTGACCTGTAACACAAGACAGCCATATCTTTTGTTCAAAGTGAGTTTTCAGTCAAGTTTCAACCTGAAAGCATAGAAAGATGCATAAACTTGAAGTTACAGGTGGATTTCAGTGACTTTTCCTCAAAATACAGCAGTTATGCATGAAGTGTTCATTTTGGCCTTGTCTCGCTGAGAAAACACTGTATGTGACCTGTGACACAAAACAGCCATAACTTTTTTTAAAAGTGAGTTTTCAGTCAAGTTTCAACCTGAAAGCATAGAAAGATGAATAAACTTGATGTTACAGCTTGATTTCAGTGAGTTTTCCTCAAAATACAGGAGTTCTGCATGAAGTTTTCATTTTGGCCTTCTCTCGCTGAGAAAACACTATTTGTGACCTGTAACACAAGACAGCCATAAGTTTTGTTCAAAGTGAGTTTTCAGTCAAGTTTCAACCTGAAAGCATAGAAAGATGCATAAACTTGAAGTTACAGCTTGATTTCAGTGAGTTTTCCTCAAAATACAGGAGTTCTGCATGAAGTGTTCATTTTGGCCTTCTCTCGCTGAGAAAACACTATTTGTGACCTGTGATACAAAACAGCCATAACTTTTCTTCAAAGTGAGTTTTCAGTCAAGTTTCAACCTGAAAGCATAGAAAGATGCATAAACTTGAAGTTACAGCTTGATTTCAGTGAGTTTTTATCAAAATACAGGAGTTCTGCATGAAGTGTTCATTTTGGCCTTCTCTCGCTGAGAAAACGCTATTTGTGACCTGCGACACAGAACAGCCATAACTTTTGTTCAAAGTGAGTTTTCAGTCAAGTTTCAACCTGAAAGCATAGAAAGATGCATAAACTTGAAGGTACAGCTTGATTTCAGTGAGTTTTCCTCAAAATACAGGAGTTCTGCATGAAGTGTTCATTTTGGCCTTCTCTCGCTGAGAAAACACTATTTGTGACCTGTGATACAAAACAGCCATAACTTTTCTTCAAAGTGAGTTTTCAGTAAAGTTTCAACCTGAAAGCATAGAAAGATGCATAAACTTGAAGTTAAAGCTTGATTTCAGTGAGTTTTCCTCAAAATACAGGAGTTCTGCATGAAGTGTTCATTTTGGCCTTCTCTCGCTGAGAAAACACTATATGTGACCTGTGAAAAAAAACAGCCTTAACTTTTGTTCAAAGTGAGTTTTCAGTCAAGTTTCAACCTGAAAGCATAGAAAGATGCATAAACTTGAAGTTACAGGTGGATTTCAGTGAGTTTTCATCAAAATACAGGAGTTATGCATGAAGTGTTCATTTTTGCCGTCTCTCGCTGAGAAAACACTATTTGTGACCTGTGATACAAAAATGCCATAACTTTTCTTCAAAGTGAGTTTTCAGTCAAGTTTCAACCTGAAAGCATAGAAAGATGCATAAACTTGAAGTTACAGGTGGATTTCAGGGAGTTTTCATCAAAATACAGGAGTTCTGCATGAAGTGTTCATTTTGGCCTTCTCTCGCTGAGAAAACACTATTTGTGACCTGTGATACAAAAATGCCATAACTTTTCTTCAAAGTGTGTTTTCAGTCAAGTTTCAACCTGAAAGCATAGAAAGATGCATAAACTTGAAGTTACAGGTGGATTTCAGTGACTTTTCCTCAAAATACAGGAGTTCTGCATGAAGTTTTCATTTTGGCCTTCTCTCGCTGAGAAAACACTATTTGTGAACTGTGATACAAAAATGCCATAACTTTTGTTCAAAGTGAGTTTTCAGTCAAGTTTCAACCTGAAAGCATAGAAAGATGCATAAACTTGAAGTTACAGCTTGATTTCAGTGAGTTTTCCTCAAAATACAGGAGTTCTGCATGAAGTGTTCATTTTGGCCTTCTCTCCCTGAGAAAACACTATTTGTGACCTGTGATACAAAACAGCCATAACTTTTCTTCAAAGTGAGTTTTCAGTAAAGTTTCAACCTGAAAGCATAGAAAGATGCATAAACTTGAAGTTAAAGCTTGATTTCAGTGAGTTTTCCTCAAAATACAGGAGTTCTGCATGAAGTGTTCATTTTGGCCTTCTCTCGCTGAGAAAACACTATATGTGACGTGTGAAACAAAACAGCCATAACTTTTGTTCAAAGTGAGTTTTCAGTCAAGTTTCAACCTGAAAGCATAGAAAGATGCATAAACTTGAAGTTACAGCTTGATTTCAGTGAGTTTTCATCAAAATACAGGAGTTAAGCATGAAGTGTTCATTTTGGCCTTCTCTCGCTGAGAAAACACTATATGTGACCTGTGATACAAAAATGCCATAACTTTTCTTCAAAGTGAGTTTTCAGTCAAGTTTCAACCTGAAAACATAGAAAGATACATAAACTTGAAGTTACAGGTGGATTTCAGTGAGTTTTCCTCAAAATACAGGAGTTATGCATGAAGTGTTCATTTTGGCCTTCTCTCGCTGAGAAAACACTATTTGTGACCTGTGATACAAAAATGCCATAACTTTTCTTCAAAGTGAGTTTTCAGTCAAGTTTCAACCTGAAAGCATAGAAAGATGCATAAACTTGAAGTTACAGCTTGATTTCAGTGAGTTTTCCTCAAAAAACAGGAGTTCTGCATGAAGTGTTCATTTTGGCCTTCTCTCGCTGAGAAAACGCTATTTGTGACCTGTGACACAAAACAGCCATAACTTTTGTTCAAAGTGAGTTTTCAGTCAAGTTTCAACCTGAAAACATAGAAAGATACATAAACTTGAAGTTACAGCTTGATTTCAGTGAGTTTTCATCAAAATACAGGAGTTATGCATGAAGTGTTCATTTTGGCCTTCTCTCACTGAGAAAACGCTATTTGTGACCTGCGACACAGAACAGCCATAACTTTTGTTCAAAGTGAGTTTTCAGTCAAGTTTCAACCTGAAAGCATAGAAAGATGCATAAACTTGAAGGTACAGCTTGATTTCAGTGAGTTTTCCTCAAAATACAGGAGTTCTGCATGAAGTGTTCATTTTGGCCTTCTCTCGCTGAGAAAACACTATTTGTGACCTGTGATACAAAAATGCCATAACTTTTCTTCAAAGTGATTTTTCAGTCAAGTTTCAACCTGAAAGCACAGAAAGATGCATAAACTTGAAGTTACAGGTGGATTTCAGTGAGTTTTCCTCAAAATACAGGAGTTCTGCATGAAGTGTTCATTTTGGCCTTCTCTCGCTGAGAAAACACTATTTGTGACCTGTGATACAAAAATGCCATAACTTTTGTTCAAAGTGAGTTTTCAGTCAAGTTTCATCCTGAAACCATAGAAAGATGCATAAACTTGAAGTTCCAGGTGGATTTCAGTGAGTTTTCATCAAAATACAGGAGTTCTGCATGAAGTGTTCATTTTGGTCTTCTCTCGCTGAGAAAACACTATTTGTGACCTGTGACACAAGACAGCCATAACTTTTCTTCAAAGTGAGTTTTCAGTCAAGTTTCAACCTGAAAGCATAGAAAGATGCATAAACTTGAAGTTAAAGCTTGATTTCAGTGAGTTTTCCTCAAAATACAGGAGTTCTGCATGAAGTGTTCATTTTGGCCTTCTCTCGCTGAGAAAACACTATATGTGACCTGTGAAACAAAACAGCCATAACTTTTGTTCAAAGTGAGTTTTCAGTCAAGTTTCAACCTGAAAGCATAGAAAGATGCATAAACTTGAAGTTACAGCTTGATTTCAGTGAGTTTTCATCAAAATACAGGAGTTATGCATGAAGTGTTCATTTTGGCCTTCTCTCGCTGAGAAAACACTATATGTGACCTGTGATACAAAAATGCCATAACTTTTCTTCAAAGTGAGTTTTCAGTCAAGTTTCAACCTGAAAACATAGAAAGATACATAAACTTGAAGTTACAGGTGGATTTCAGTGAGTTTTCCTCAAAATACAGGAGTTATGCATGAAGTGTTCATTTTGGCCTTCTATCGCTGAGAAAACACTATTTGTGACCTGTGATACAAAAATGCCATAACTTTTCTTCAAAGTGAGTTTTCAGTCAAGTTTCAACCTGAAAGCATAGAAAGATGCATAAACTTGAAGTTACAGCTTGATTTCAGTGAGTTTTCCTCAAAAAACAGGAATTCTGCATGAAGTGTTCATTTTGGCCTTCTCTCGCTGAGAAAACGCTATTTGTGACCTGTGACACAAAACAGCCATAACTTTTGTTCAAAGTGAGTTTTCAGTCAAGTTTCAACCTGAAAACATAGAAAGATACATAAACTTGAAGTTACAGGTGGATTTCAGTGAGTTTTCCTCAAAATACAGGAGTTATGCATGAAGTGTTCATTTTGGCCTTCTCTCGCTGAGAAAACACTATTTGTGACCTGTGATACAAAAATGCCATAACTTTTCTTCAAAGTGAGTTTTCAGTCAAGTTTCAACCTGAAAGCATAGAAAGATGCATAAACTTGAAGTTACAGCTTGATTTCAGTGAGTTTTCATCAAAATACAGGAGTTCTGCATGAAGTGTTCATTTTGGCCTTCTCTCGCTGAGAAAACACTATTTGTGACCTGTGATACAAAACAGCCATAACTTTTGTTCAAAGTGAGTTTTCAGTCAAGTTTCAACCTGAAAACATAGAAAGATACATAAACTTGAAGTTACAGGTGGATTTCAGTGAGTTTTCCTCAAAATACAGGAGTTATGCATGAAGTGTTCATTTTGGCCTTCTCTCGCTGAGAAAACACTATTTGTGACCTGTGATACAAAAATGCCATAACTTTTCTTCAAAGTGAGTTTTCAGTCAAGTTTCAACCTGAAAGCATAGAAAGATGCATAAACTTGAAGTTACAGCTTGATTTCAGTGAGTTTTCCTCAAAATACAGGAGTTGTGCATGAAGTGTTCATTTTGGCCTTCTCTCGCTGAAAAACACTATTTGTGACCTGTGATACAAAAATGCCATAACTTTTCTTCAAAGTGATTTTTCAGTCAAGTTTCAACCTGAAAGCACAGAAAGATGCATAAACTATAAGTTACAGGTGGATTTCAGTGAGTTTTCCTCAAAATACAGGAGTTCTGCATGAAGTGTTCATTTTGGCCTTCTCTCGCTGAGAAAACACTATTTGTGACCTGTGATACAAAAATGCCATAACTTTTGTTCAAAGTGAGTTTTCAGTCAAGTTTCATCCTGAAAGCATAGAAAGATGCATAAACTTGAAGTTCCAGGTGGATTTCAGTGAGTTTTCATCAAAATACAGGAGTTCTGCATGAAGTGTTCATTTTGGTCTTCTCTCGCTGAGAAAACACTATTTGTGACCTGTGATACAAAAATGCCATAACTTTTCTTCAAAGTGAGTTTTCAGTCAAGTTTCAACCTGAAAGCATAGAAAGATGCATAAACTTGAAGTTACAGCTTGATTTCATTGAGTTTTCATCAAAATACAGGAGTTCTGCATGAAGTGTTCATTTTGTCCTTCTCTCGCTGAGAAAACACTATTAGTGACCTGTACCACAAGACAGCCATAAGTTTTGTTCAAAGTGAGTTTTCAGTCAAGTTTCATCCTGAAAGCATAGAAAGATGCATAAACTTGAAGTTACAGCTTGATTTTAGTGAGTTTTACTCAAAATACAGGAGTTCTGCATGAAGTGTTCATTTTGGCCTTCTCTCGCTGAGAAAACGCTATTTGTGACCTGCGACACAGAACAGCCATAACTTTTGTTCAAAGTGAGTTTTCAGTCAAGTTTCAACCTGAAAGCATAGAAAGATGCATAAACTTGAAGGTACAGCTTGATTTCAGTGAGTTTTCCTCAAAATACAGGAGTTCTGCATGAAGTGTTCATTTTGGCCTTCTCTCGCTGAGAAAACACTATTTGTGACCTGTGATACAAAACAGCCATAACTTTTCTTCAAAGTGAGTTTTCAGTAAAGTTTCAACCTGAAAGCATAGAAAGATGCATAAACTTGAAGTTAAAGCTTGATTTCAGTGAATTTTCCTCAAAATACAGGAGTTCTGCATGAAGTGTTCATTTTGGCCTTCTCTCGCTGAGAAAACACTATATGTGACCTGTGAAAAAAAACAGCCTTAACTTTTGTTCAAAGTGAGTTTTCAGTCAAGTTTCAACCTGAAAGCATAGAAAGATGCATAAACTTGAAGTTACAGGTGGATTTCAGTGAGTTTTCATCAAAATACAGGAGTTATGCATGAAGTGTTCATTTTTGCCGTCTCTCGCTGAGAAAACACTATTTGTGACCTGTGATACAAAAATGCCATAACTTTTCTTCAAAGTGAGTTTTCAGTCAAGTTTCAACCTGAAAGCATAGAAAGATGCATAAACTTGAAGTTACAGGTGGATTTCAGGGAGTTTTCATCAAAATACAGGAGTTCTGCATGAAGTGTTCATTTTGGCCTTCTCTCGCTGAGAAAACACTATTTGTGACCTGTGATACAAAAATGCCATAACTTTTCTTCAAAGTGTGTTTTCAGTCAAGTTTCAACCTGAAAGCATAGAAAGATGCATAAACTTGAAGTTACAGGTGGATTTCAGTGACTTTTCCTCAAAATACAGGAGTTCTGCATGAAGTTTTCATTTTGGCCTTCTCTCGCTGAGAAAACACTATTTGTGAACTGTGATACAAAAATGCCATAACTTTTGTTCAAAGTGAGTTTTCAGTCAAGTTTCAACCTGAAAGCATAGAAAGATGCATTAACTTGAAGTTACAGCTTGATTTCAGTGAGTTTTCCTCAAAATACAGGAGTTCTGCATGAAGTGTTCATTTTGGCCTTCTCTCCCTGAGAAAACACTATTTGTGACCTGTGATACAAAACAGCCATAACTTTTCTTCAAAGTGAGTTTTCAGTAAAGTTTCAACCTGAAAGCATAGAAAGATGCATAAACTTGAAGTTAAAGCTTGATTTCAGTGAGTTTTCCTCAAAATACAGGAGTTCTGCATGAAGTGTTCATTTTGGCCTTCTCTCGCTGAGAAAACACTATATGTGACGTGTGAAACAAAACAGCCATAACTTTTGTTCAAAGTGAGTTTTCAGTCAAGTTTCAACCTGAAAGCATAGAAAGATGCATAAACTTGAAGTTACAGCTTGATTTCAGTGAGTTTTCATCAAAATACAGGAGTTAAGCATGAAGTGTTCATTTTGGCCTTCTCTCGCTGAGAAAACACTATATGTGACCTGTGATACAAAAATGCCATAACTTTTCTTCAAAGTGAGTTTTCAGTCAAGTTTCAACCTGAAAACATAGAAAGATACATAAACTTGAAGTTACAGGTGGATTTCAGTGAGTTTTCCTCAAAATAAAGGAGTTATGCATGAAGTGTTCATTTTGGCCTTCTCTCGCTGAGAAAACACTATTTGTGACCTGTGATACAAAAATGCCATAACTTTTCTTCAAAGTGAGTTTTCAGTCAAGTTTCAACCTGAAAGCATAGAAAGATGCATAAACTTGAAGTTACAGCTTGATTTCAGTGAGTTTTCCTCAAAAAACAGGAGTTCTGCATGAAGTGTTCATTTTGGCCTTCTCTCGCTGAGAAAACGCTATTTGTGACCTGTGACACAAAACAGCCATAACTTTTGTTCAAAGTGAGTTTTCAGTCAAGTTTCAACCTGAAAACATAGAAAGATACATAAACTTGAAGTTACAGGTGGATTTCAGTGAGTTTTCCTCAAAATACAGGAGTTATGCATGAAGTGTTCATTTTGGCCTTCTCTCGCTGAGAAAACACTATTTGTGACCTGTGATACAAAAATGCCATAACTTTTCTTCAAAGTGAGTTTTCAGTCAAGTTTCAACCTGAAAGCATAGAAAGATGCATAAACTTGAAGTTAACGCTTGATTTCAGTGAGTTTTCCTCAAAATACAGGAGTTCTGCATGAAGTGTTCATTTTGGCCTTTTCTCGCTGAGAAAACGCTATTTGTGACCTGTGACACAAAACAGCCATAACTTTTGTTCAAAGTGAGTTTTCAGTCAAGTTTCAACCTGAAAGCATAGAAAGATGCATAAACTTGAAGTTACAGCTTGATTTCAGTGAGTTTTCCTCAAAATACAGGAGTTGTGCATGAAGTGTTCATTTTGGCCTTCTCTCGCTGAAAAACACTATTTGTGACCTGTGATACAAAAATGCCATAACTTTTCTTCAAAGTGATTTTTCAGTCAAGTTTCAACCTGAAAGCACAGAAAGATGCATAAACTTGAAGTTACAGGTGGATTTCAGTGAGTTTTCCTCAAAATACAGGAGTTCTGCATGAAGTGTTCATTTTGGCCTTCTCTCGCTGAGAAAACACTATTTGTGACCTGTGATACAAAAATGCCATAACTTTTGTTCAAAGTGAGTTTTCAGTCAAGTTTCATCCTGAAAGCATAGAAAGATGCATAAACTTGAAGTTCCAGGTGGATTTCAGTGAGTTTTCATCAAAATACAGGAGTTCTGCATGAAGTGTTCATTTTGGTCTTCTCTCGCTGAGAAAACACTATTTGTGACCTGTGACACAAGACAGCCATAACTTTTCTTCAAAGTGAGTTTTCAGTCAAGTTTCAACCTGAAAGCATAGAAAGATGCATAAACTTGAAGTTAAAGCTTGATTTCAGTGAGTTTTCCTCAAAATACAGGAGTTCTGCATGAAGTGTTCATTTTGGCCTTCTCTCGCTGAGAAAACACTATATGTGACCTGTGAAACAAAACAGCCATAACTTTTGTTCAAAGTGAGTTTTCAGTCAAGTTTCAACCTGAAAGCATAGAAAGATGCATAAACTTGAAGTTACAGCTTGATTTCAGTGAGTTTTCATCAAAATACAGGAGTTATGCATGAAGTGTTCATTTTGGCCTTCTCTCGCTGAGAAAACACTATATGTGACCTGTGATACAAAAATGCCATAACTTTTCTTCAAAGTGAGTTTTCAGTCAAGTTTCAACCTGAAAACATAGAAAGATACATAAACTTGAAGTTACAGGTGGATTTCAGTGAGTTTTCCTCAAAATACAGGAGTTATGCATGAAGTGTTCATTTTGGCCTTCTCTCGCTGAGAAAACACTATTTGTGACCTGTGATACAAAAATGCCATAACTTTTCTTCAAAGTGAGTTTTCAGTCAAATTTCAACCTGAAAGCATAGAAAGATGCATAAACTTGAAGTTACAGCTTGATTTCAGTGAGTTTTCCTCAAAAAACAGGAATTCTGCATTAAGTGTTCATTTTGGCCTTCTCTCGCTGAGAAAACGCTATTTGTGACCTGTGACACAAAACAGCCATAACTTTTGTTCAAAGTGAGTTTTCAGTCAAGTTTCAACCTGAAAACATAGAAAGATACATAAACTTGAAGTTACAGGTGGATTTCAGTGAGTTTTCCTCAAAATACAGGAGTTATGCATGAAGTGTTCATTTTGGCCTTCTCTCGCTGAGAAAACACTATTTGTGACCTGTGATACAAAAATGCCATAACTTTTCTTCAAAGTGAGTTTTCAGTCAAGTTTCAACCTGAAAGCATAGAAAGATGCATAAACTTGAAGTTACAGCTTGATTTCAGTGAGTTTTCCTCAAAATACAGGAGTTGTGCATGAAGTGTTCATTTTGGCCTTCTCTCGCTGAAAAACACTATTTGTGACCTGTGATACAAAAATGCCATAACTTTTCTTCAAAGTGATTTTTCAGTCAAGTTTCAACCTGAAAGCACAGAAAGATGCATAAACTATAAGTTACAGGTGGATTTCAGTGAGTTTTCCTCAAAATACAGGAGTTCTGCATGAAGTGTTCATTTTGGCCTTCTCTCGCTGAGAAAACACTATTTGTGACCTGTGATACAAAAATGCCATAACTTTTGTTCAAAGTGAGTTTTCAGTCAAGTTTCATCCTGAAAGCATAGAAAGATGCATAAACTTGAAGTTCCAGGTGGATTTCAGTGAGTTTTCATCAAAATACAGGAGTTCTGCATGAAGTGTTCATTTTGGTCTTCTCTCGCTGAGAAAACACTATTTGTGACCTGTGACACAAGACAGCCATAAGTTTTGTTCAAAGTGAGTTTTCAGTCAAGTTTCAACCTGAAAGCATAGAAAGATGCATAAACTTGAAGTTACAGCTTGATTTCATTGAGTTTTCATCAAAATACAGGAGTTCTGCATGAAGTGTTCATTTTGTCCTTCTCTCGCTGAGAAAACACTATTAGTGACCTGTACCACAAGACAGCCATAAGTTTTGTTCAAAGTGAGTTTTCAGTCAAGTTTCATCCTGAAAGCATAGAAAGATGCATAAACTTGAAGTTACAGCTTGATTTTAGTGAGTTTTACTCAAAATACAGGAGTTATGCATGAAGTGTTCATTTTGGCCTTCTCTCACTGAGAAAACACTATTTGTGACCTGTAATACAAAAATGCCATAACCTTTGTTCAAAGTGAGTTTTCAGTCAAGTTTCAACCTGAAAGCATAGAAAGATGCATAAACTTGAAGTTACAGCTTGATTTCAGTGAGTTTTCATCAAAATACAGGAGTTCTGCATGAAGTGTTTATTTTGGCCTTCTCTCGCTGAGAAAACACTATTAGTGACCTGTACCACAAGACAGCCATAAGTTTTGTTCAAAGTGAGTTTTCAGTCAAGTTTCATCCTGAAAGCATAGAAAGATGCATAAACTTGAAGTTCCAGGTGGATTTCAGTGAGTTTTCATCAAAATACAGGAGTTCTGCATGAAGTGTTCATTTTGGTCTTCTCTCGCTGAGAAAACACTATTTGTGACCTGTGACACAAGACAGCCATAAGTTTTGTTCAAAGTGAGTTTTCAGTCAAGTTTCAACCTGAAAGCATAGAAAGATGCATAAACTTGAAGTTACAGCTTGATTTCAGTGAGTTTTCATCAAAATACAGGAGTTGTGCATGAAGTGTTCATTTTGTCCTTCTCTCGCTGAGAAAACACTATTAGTGACCTGTACCACAAGACAGCCATAAGTTTTGTTCAAAGTGAGTTTTCAGTCAAGTTTCATCCTGAAATCATAGAAAGATGCATAAACTTGAAGTTACAGCTTGATTTTAGTGAGTTTTACTCAAAATACAGGAGTTATGCATGAAGTGTTCATTTTGGCCTTCTCTCACTGAGAAAACACTATTTGTGACCTGTGATAAAAAAATGCCATAACTTTTGTTCAAAGTGAGTTTTCAGTCAAGTTTCAACCTGAAAGCATAGAAAGATGCATAAACTTGAAGTTACAGCTTGATTTCAGTGAGTTTTCATCGAAATACAGGAGTTCTGCATGAAGTGTTCATTTTGGCCTTCTCTCGCTGAGAAAACGCTATTTGTGACCTGTGATACAAAACAGCCATTACTTTTCTTCAAAGTAAGTTTTCAGTCAAGTTTCAACCTGAAAGCATAGAAAGATGCATAAACTTGAAGTTACAGCTTGATTTCAGTGAGTTTTCATCAAAATACAGGAGTTCTGCATGAAGTGTTTATTTTGGCCTTTTCTAACTGAGAAAACACTATTAGTGACCTGTACCACAAGACAGCCATAAGTTTTGTTCAAAGTGAGTTTTCAGTCAAGTTTCATCCTGAAAGCATAGAAAGATGCATAAACTTGAAGTTACAGCTTGATTTCAGTGAGTTTTCATCAAAATACAGGAGTTCTGCATCAAGTGTTTATTTTGGCCTTCTCTCGCTGAGAAAACACTATTAGTGACCTGTACCACAAGACAGCCATAAGTTTTGTTCAAAGTGAGTTTTCAGTCAAGTTTCATCCTGAAAGCATAGAAAGATGCATAAACTTGAAGTTACAGCTTGATTTCAGTGAGTTTTCATCAAAATACAGGAGTTCTGCATCAAGTGTTCATTTTGGCCTTCTCTCACTGAGAAAACACTATTTGTGACCTGTGATAAAAAAATGTCATAACTTTTGTTCAAAGTGAGTTTTCAGTCAAGTTTCAACCTGAAAGCATAGAAAGATGCATAAACTTGAAGTTACAGCTTGATTTCAGTGAGTTTTCATCGAAATACAGGAGTTCTGCATGAAGTGTTCATTTTGGCCTTCTCTCGCTGAGAAAACACTATTTGTGACCTGTGATACAAAACAGCCATTACTTTTCTTCAAAGTAAGTTTTCAGTCAAGTTTCAACCTGAAAGCATAGAAAGATGCATAAACTTGAAGTTACAGCTTGATTTCAGTGAGTTTTCATCAAAATACAGGAGTTCTGCATGAAGTGTTTATTTTGGCCTTCTCTCGCTGAGAAAAAACTATTAGTGACCTGTACCACAAGACAGCCATAAGTTTTGTTCAAAGTGAGTTTTCAGTCAAGTTTCATCCTGAAAGCATAGAAAGATGCAAAAACTTGAAGTTACAGCTTGATTTCAGTGAGTTTTCATCAAAATACAGGAGTTCTGCATGAAGTGTTCATTTTGGCCTTCTCTCGCTAAGACAACGCTATTTGTGACCTTTGACAAAAAACAGCCATAACTTTTCTTCAAAGGGAGTTTTCAGTCAAGTTTCAACCTGAAAGCATAGAAAGATGCATAAACTTGAAGTTACAGCTTGATTTCAGTGAGTTTTCATCAAAATACAGGAGTTCTGCAAGAAGTGTTAATTTTGGCCTTCTCTCGCTGAGAAAACGCTATTTGTGACCTGTGACACAAAACAGCCATAACTTTTGTTCAAAGTGAGTTTTCACTCAAGTTTCAACCTGACAGCATAGAAAGGTGCATAAACTTGAAGTTACAGCTTGAT
The DNA here is from genome assembly GCF_037954235.1 of Aulostomus chinensis. NCBI lineage: Eukaryota > Metazoa > Chordata > Actinopteri > Syngnathiformes > Aulostomidae > Aulostomus > Aulostomus chinensis. The sequence goes on along the minus strand of NC_141333.1, from coordinate 28,347,807 downwards.
TTCAGTGAGTTTTCCTCAAAATACAGGAGTTATGCATGAAGTGTTCATTTTGGCCTTCTCTCGCTGAGAAAACACTATTTGTGACCTGTGATACAAAAATGCCATAACTTTTCTTCAAAGTGATTTTTCAGTCAAGTTTCAACCTGAAAGCATAGAAAGATGCATAAACTTGAAGTTACAGCTTGATTTCAGTGAGTTTTCCTCAAAATACAGGAGTTATGCATGAAGTGTTAATTTTGGCCTTCTCTCGCTGAGAAAACACTATTTGTGACCTGTGATAGAAAAATGCCATAACTTTTGTTCAAAGTGATTTCTCAGTCAAGTTTCAACCTGAAAGCATAGAAAGATGCATAAACTTGAAGTTACAGGTGGATTTCAGTGAGTTTTCATCAAAATAAAGGAGTTATGCATGAAGTTTTCATTTTGGCCTTCTCTCTCTGAGAAAACACTATTTGTGACCTGTAACACAAGACAGCCATATCTTTTGTTCAAAGTGAGTTTTCAGTCAAGTTTCAACCTGAAAGCATAGAAAGATGCATAAACTTGAAGTTACAGCTTGATTTCAGTGAGTTTTCCTCAAAATACAGGAGTTATGCATGAAGTGTTCATTTTGGCCTTCTCTCGCTGAGAAAACACTATTTGTGACCTGTGATACAAAATTGCCTTAACTTTTCTTCAAAGTGAGTTTTCAGTCAAGTTTCAACCTGAAAGCATAGAAAGATGCATAAACTTGAAGTTACAGCTTGATTTCAGTGAGTTTTCCTCAAAATACAGGAGTTCTGCATGAAGTGTTCATTTTGGCCTTCTCTCGCTGAGAAAACACTATTTGTGACCTGTGATACAAAACAGCCATAACTTTTCTTCAAAGTGAATTTTCAATCAAGTTTCAACCTGAAAGCATAGAAAGATGCATAAACTTGAAGTTAAAGCTTTATTTCAGTAAGTTTTCCTCAAAATACAGGAGTTCTGCATGAAGTGTTCATTTTGGCCTTCTCTCGCTGAGAAAACGCTATTTGTGACCTGTGACACAAAACAGCCATAACTTTTTTTAAAAGTGAGTTTTCAGTCAAGTTTCAACCTGAAAGCATAGAAAGATGCTTAAACTTGAAGTTACAGCTTGATTTCAGTGAGTTTTCATCAAAATACATGAGTTATGCATGAAGTGTTCATTTTGGCCTTCTCTCGCTGAGAAAACACTATTTGTGACCTGTGACACAAAAATGCCATAACTTTTCTTCAAAGTGAGTTTTCAGTCAAGTTTCAACCTGAAAGCATTGAATGATGCATAAACTTGAAGTTACAGCTTGATTTCAGGGAGTTTTCATCAAAATACAGGAGTTCTGCATGAAGTGTTCATTTTGGCCTTCTCTCACTGAGAAAACACTATTTGTGACCTGTGATACAAAAATGCCATAACTTTTGTTCAAAGTAAGTTTTCAGTCAAGTTTCAACCTGAAAGCATAGAAAGATGCATAAACTTGAAGTTACAGCTTGATTTCAGTGAGTTTTCATCAAAATACAGGAGTTCTGCATGAAGTGTTCATTTTGACCTTCTCTCGCTGAGAAAACGCTATTTGTGACCTGTGATACTAAAATGCCATAACTTTTGTTCAAAGTGATTTCTCAGTCAAGTTTCAACCTGAAAGCATAGAAAGATGCATAAACTTGAAGTTACAGGTGGATTTCAGTGAGTTTTCATCAAAATACAGGAGTTCTACATGAAGTTTTCATTTTGGCCTTCTCTCGCTGAGAAAACACTATTTGTGACCTGTAACACAAGAAAGCCATATCTTTTGTTCAAAGTGAGTTTTCAGTCAAGTTTCAACCTGAAAGCATAGAAAGATGCATAAACTATAAGTTAGCGCTTGATTTCAGTGAGTTTTCCTCAAAATACAGGAGTTCTGCATGAAGTGTTCATTTTGGCCTTCTCTCGCTGAGAAAACACTATTTGTGACCTGTGATACAAAAATGCCATAACTTTTGTTCAAAGTGAGTTTTCAGTCAAGTTTCATCCTGAAAGCATAGAAAGATGCATAAACTTGAAGTTCCAGGTGGATTTCAGTGAGTTTTCATCAAAATACAGGAGTTCTGCATGAAGTGTTCATTTTGGTCTTCTCTCGCTGAGAAAACACTATTTGTGACCTGTGACACAAGACAGCCATAAGTTTTGTTCAAAGTGAGTTTTTAGTCAAGTTTCAACCTGAAAGCATAGAAAGATGCATAAACTTGAAGTTACAGCTTGATTTCAGTGAGTTTTCATCAAAATACAGGAGTTGTGCATGAAGTGTTCATTTTGTCCTTCTCTCGCTGAGAAAACACTATTAGTGACCTGTACCACAAGACAGCCATAAGTTTTGTTCAAAGTGAGTTTTCAGTCAAGTTTCATCCTGAAATCATAGAAAGATGCATAAACTTGAAGTTACAGCTTGATTTTAGTGAGTTTTACTCAAAATACAGGAGTTATGCATGAAGTGTTCATTTTGGCCTTCTCTCACTGAGAAAACACTATTTGTGACCTGTGATAAAAAAATGCCATAACTTTTGTTCAAAGTGAGTTTTCAGTCAAGTTTCAACCTGAAAGCATAGAAAGATGCATAAACTTGAAGTTACAGCTTGATTTCAGTGAGTTTTCATCGAAATACAGGAGTTCTGCATGAAGTGTTCATTTTGGCCTTCTCTCGCTGAGAAAACGCTAATTTGTGACCTGTGATACAAAACAGCCATTACTTTTCTTCAAAGTAAGTTTTCAGTCAAGTTTCAACCTGAAAGCATAGAAAGATGCATAAACTTGAAGTTACAGCTTGATTTCAGTGAGTTTTCATCAAAATACAGGAGTTCTGCATGAAGTGTTTATTTTGGCCTTCTCTCACTGAGAAAACACTATTAGTGACCTGTACCACAAGACAGCCATAAGTTTTGTTCAAAGTGAGTTTTCAGTTAAGTTTCATCCTGAAAGCATAGAAAGATGCATAAACTTGAAGTTACAGCTTGATTTCAGTGAGTTTTCATCAAAATACAGGAGTTCTGCATCAAGTGTTCATTTTTGCCTTCTCTCACTGAGAAAACACTATTTGTGACCTGTGATAAAAAAATGTCATAACTTTTGTTCAAAGTGAGTTTTCAGTCAAGTTTCAACCTGAAAGCATAGAAAGATGCATAAACTTGAAGTTACAGCTTGATTTCAGTGAGTTTTCATCGAAATACAGGAGTTCTGCATGAAGTGTTCATTTTGGCCTTCTCTCGCTGAGAAAACGCTATTTGTGACCTGTGATACAAAACAGCCATTACTTTTCTTCAAAGTAAGTTTTCAGTCAAGTTTCAACCTGAAAGCATAGAAAGATGCATAAACTTGAAGTTACAGCTTGATTTCAGTGAGTTTTCATCAAAATACAGGAGTTCTGCATGAAGTGTTTATTTTGGCCTTCTCTCGCTGAGAAAACACTATTAGTGACCTGTACCACAAAAATGCCATAACTTTTGTTCAAAGTGATTTCTCAGTCAAGTTTCAACCTGAAAGCATAGAAAGATGCATAAACTTGAAGTTACAGGTGGATTTCAGTGAGTTTTCATCAAAATACAGGAGTTCTACATGAAGTTTTCATTTTGGCCTTCTCTCGCTGAGAAAACACTATTTGTGACCTGTAACACAAGAAAGCCATATCTTTTGTTCAAAGTGAGTTTTCAGTCAAGTTTCAACCTGAAAGCATAGAAAGATGCATAAACTTGAAGTTACAGCTTGATTTCAGTGAGTTTTCCTCAAAATACAGGAGTTCTGCATGAAGTGTTCATTTTGGCCTTCTCTCGCTGAGAAAACACTATTTGTGACCTGTGACACAGAACAGCCATAACTTTTGTTCAAAGTGAGTTTTCAGTCAAGTTTCAACCTGAAAGCATAGTAAGATGCATAAACTTGAAGTTACAGCTTGATTTCAGTGAGTTTTCCTCAAAATACAGGAGTTGTGCATGAAGTGTTCATTTTGGCCTTCTCTCGCTGAAAAACACTATTTGTGACCTGTGATACAAAAATGCCATAACATTTCTTCAAAGTGATTTTTCAGTCAAGTTTCAACCTGAAAGCATAGAAAGATGCATAAACTTGAAGTTACAGGTGGATTTCAGTGAGTTTTCCTCAAAATACAGGAGTTCTGCATGAAGTGTTCATTTTGGCCTTCTCTCGCTGAGAAAACACTATTTGTGACCTGTGATACAAAAATGCCATAACTTTTGTTCAAAGTGAGTTTTCAGTCAAGTTTCATCCTGAAAGCATAGAAAGATGCATAAACTTGAAGTTCCAGGTGGATTTCAGTGAGTTTTCATCAAAATACAGGATTTCTGCATGAAATGTTCATTTTGGTCTTCTCTCGCTGAGAAAACACTATTTGTGACCTGTGACACAAGACAGCCATAAGTTTTGTTCAAAGTGAGTTTTCAGTCAAGTTTCAACCTGAAAGCATAGAAAGATGCATAAACTTGAAGTTACAGCTTGATTTCAGGGAGTTTTCATCAAAATACAGGAGTTCTGCATGAAGTTTTCATTTTGGCCTTCTCTCGCTGAGAAAACACTATCAGTGACCTGTGACACAAAACAGCAATAACTTTTGTTCAAAGTGAGTTTTCAGTCAAGTTTCATCCTGAAAGCATAGAAAGATGCATAAACTTGAAGTTACAGGTGGATTTCAGTGAGTTTTCATCAAAATACAGGAGTTCTGCATGAAGTGTTCATTTTGGTCTTCTCTCGCTGAGAAAACAGTATTTGTGACCTGTGACACAAGACAGCCACAAGTTTTGTTCAAAGTGAGTTTTCAGTCAAGTTTCAACCTGAAAGCATAGAAAGATGCATAAACTTGAAGATACAGCTTGATTTCAGTGAGTTTTCATCAAAATACATGAGTTCTGCATGAAGTGTTCATTTTGGCCTTCTCTCGCTGAGAAAACGCTATTTGTGACCTGTGACACAAAACAGCAATAACTTTTGTTCAAAGTGAGTTTTCAGTCAAGTTTCAACCTGAAAGCATAGAAAAATGCATAAACTTGAAGTTACAGCTTGATTTCAGTGAGTTTTCATCAAAATACAGGAGTTCTGCATGAAGTGTTCATTTTGGCCTTCTCTCGCTGAGAAAACACTATTTGTGACCTGTGATACAAAAATGCCATAATTTTTTTTAAAAGTGAGTTTTCAGTAAAATTTCAACCTGAAAGCATAGAAAGATGCTTAAACTTGAAGTTACAGCTTGATTTCAGTGAGTTTTCATCAAAATACAGGAGTTATGCATGAAGTGTTCATTTTGGCCTTCTCTCGCTGAGATAACGCTATTTGTGACCTGTGACACAAAAATGCTATAACTTTTCTTCAAAGTGAGTTTTCAGTCAAGTTTCAACCTGAAAGCATAGAAAGATGCATAAACTTGAAGTTACAGGTGGATTTCAGTGAGTTTTCATCAAAATACAGGAATTTTGCAAGAAGTGTTCATTTTGGCCTTCTCTCGCTAAAACAACGCTATTTGTGACCTTTGACAAAAAACAGCCATAACTTTTCTTCAAAGGGAGTTTTCAGTCAAGTTTCAACCTGAAAGCATAGAAAGATGCATAAACTTGAAGTTACAGCTTGATTTCAGTGAGTTTTCATCAAAATACAGGAGTTCTGCAAGAAGTGTTCATTTTGGCCTTCTCTCGCTGAGAAAACGCTATTTGTGACCTGTGACACAAAACAGCCATAACTTTTGTTCAAAGTGAGTTTTCACTCAAGTTTCAACCTGACAGCATAGAAAGGTGCATAAACTTGAAGTTACAGCTTGATTTCAGTGAGTTTTCCTCAAAATACAGGAGTTCTGCATGAAGTGTTCATTTTGGCCTTCTCTCGCTGAGAAAACACTATTTGTGACCTGTGATACAAAAATGCCATAACTTTTGTTCAAAGTGATTTTTCAGTCAAGTTTCAACCTGAAAGCATAGAAAGATGCATAAACTTGAAGTTACAGCTTGATTTCAGTGAGTTTTCCTCAAATCAAGGAGTTATGCATGAAGTGTTAATTTTGGCCTTCTCTCGCTGAGAAAACACTATTTGTGACCTGTGATACAAAAATGCGATAACTTTTCTTCAAAGTGAGTTTTCAGTCAAGTTTCAACCTGAAAGCATAGAAAGATGCATAAACTTGAAGTTACAGGTGGATTTCAGTGAGTTTTCATCAAAATACAGGAGTTCTGCAAGAAGTGTTCATTTTGGCCTTCTCTCGCTGAGAAAACGCTATTTGTGACCTGTGACACACAACAGCAATAACTTTTGTTCAAAGTGAGTTTTCAGTCAAGTTTCAACCTGAAAGCATAGAAAGATGCATAAACTTGAAGTTACAGCTTGATTTCAGTGAGTTTTCCTCAAAATACAGGATTTATGCATGAAGTGTTCATTTTGGCCTTCTCTCGCTGAGAAAACACTATTTGTGACCTGTGATACAAAAATGCCATAACTTTTTTTAAAAGTGAGTTTTCAGTCAAGTTTCAACCTTAAAGCATAGAAAGATGCATAAATTTGAAGTTAAAGCTTGATTTCAGTGAGTTTTCATCAAAATACAGGAGTTGTGCATGAAGTGTTCATTTTGGCCTTCTCTCGCTGAGAAAACACTATTTGTGACCTGTGATACAAAAATGCTTTAACTTTTTTTAAAAGTGAGTTTTCAGTCAAGTTTCAACCTGAAAGCATAGAAAGATGCATAAACTTTAATTTACAGGTGGATTTCAGTGAGTTTTCATCAAAATACAGGAGTTCTGCATGATGTTTTCATTTTGGCCTTCTCTCTCTGAGAAAACACTATTTGTGACCTGAAACACAAGACAGCCATATCTTTTGTTCAAAGTGTGTTTTCAGTCAAGTTTCAACCTGAAAGCATAGAAAGATGCATAAACTTGAAGTTACAGCTTGATTTCAGTGAGTTTTCCTCAAAATACAGGAGTTATGCATGAAGTGTTCATTTTGGCCTTCTCTCGCTGAGAAAACACTATTTGTGACCTGTGATACAAAAATGCCTTAACTTTTCTTCAAAGTGAGTTTTCAGTCAAGATTCAACCTGAAAGCATAGAAAGATGCATAAACTTGAAGTTACAGCTTGATTTCAGTGAGTTTTCCTCAAAATACAGGAGTTCTGCATGAAGTGTTCATTTTGGCCTTCTCTCGCTGAGAAAACACTATTTGTGACCTGTGATACAAAGCAGCCATAACTTTTCTTCAAAGTGAATTTTCAATCAAGTTTCAACCTGAAAGCATAGAAAGATGCATAAACTTGAAGTTAAAGCTTTATTTCAGTCAGTTTTCCTCAAAATACAGGAGTTCTGCATGAAGTGTTCATTTTGGCCTTCTCTCGCTGAGAAAACGCTATTTGTGACCTGTGACACAAAACAGCCATAACTTTTGTTCAAAGTGAGTTTTCAGTCAAGTTTTAACCTGAAAGCATAGAAAGATGCATAAACTTGAAGTTACAGCTTGATTTCAGTGAGTTTTCCTCAAAATACAGGAGTTCTGCATGAAGTGTTCATTTTGGCCTTCTCTCGCTGAAAAACACTATTTGTGACCTGTGATACAAAAATGCCATAACTTTTCTTCAAAGTGATTTTTCAGTCAAGTTTCAACCTGACAGCATAGAAAGATGCATAAACTTGAAGTTACAGCTTGATTTCAGTGAGTTTTCCTCAAAATACAGGATTTATGCATGAAGTGTTCATTTTGGCCTTCTCTCGCTGAGAAAACACTATTTGTGACCTGTGATACAAAAATGCCATAACTTTTTTTAAAAGTGAGTTTTCAGTCAAGTTTCAACCTTAAAGCATAGAAAGATGCATAAATTTGAAGTTAAAGCTTGATTTCAGTGAGTTTTCATCAAAATACAGGAGTTGTGCATGAAGTGTTCATTTTGGCCTTCTCTCGCTGAGAAAACACTATTTGTGACCTGTGATACAAAAATGCTTTAACTTTTTTTAAAAGTGATTTTTCAGTCAAGTTTCAACCTGAAAGCATAGAAAGATGCATAAACTTGAAGTTAAAGGTGGATTTCAGTGAGTTTTCATCAAAATACAGGAGTTCTGCGTGAAGTTTTCATTTTGGCCTTCTCTCGCTGAGAAAACACTATTTGTGACCTGTAACACAAGAAAGCCATATCTTTTGTTCAAAGTGAGTTTTCAGTCAAGTTTCAACCTGAAAGCATAGAAAGATGCATAAACTTGAAGTTACAGCTTGATTTCAGTGAGTTTTCCTCAAAATACAGGAGTTATGCATGAAGTGTTCATTTTGGCCTTCTCTAGCTGAGAAAACACTATTTGTGACCTGTGATACAAAAATGCCATAACTTTTCTTCAAAGTGATTTTTCAGTCAAGTTTCAACCTGAAAGCATAGAAAGATGCATAAACTTGAAGTTACAGCTTGATTTCAGTGAGTTTTCCTCAAAATACAGGAGTTCTGCATGAAGTGTTCATTTTGGCCTTCTCTCGCTGAGAAAACGCTATTTGTGACCTGTGACACAAAACAGCCATAACTTTTGTTCAAAGTGAGTTTTCAGTCAAGTTTTAACCTGAAAGCATAGAAAGATGCATAAACTTGAAGTTACAGCTTGATTTCAGTGAGTTTTCCTCAAAATACAGGAGTTCTGCATGAAGTGTTCATTTTGGCCTTCTCTCACTGAAAAACACTATTTGTGACCTGTGATACAAAAATGCCATAACTTTTCTTCAAAGTGATTTTTCAGTCAAGTTTCAACCTGACAGCATAGAAAGATGCATAAACTTGAAGTTACAGCTTGATTTCAGTGAGTTTTCCTCAAAATACAGGAGTTCTGCATGAAGTGTTCATTTTGGCCTTCTCTCGCTGAAAAACACTATTTGTGACCTGTGATAAAAAAATGCCATAACTTTTGTTCAAAGTGAGTTTTCAGTCAAGTTTCAACCTGAAAGCATAGAAAGATGCATAAACTTGAAGTTACAGCTTGATTTCAGTGAGTTTTCATCAAAATACAGGAGTTCTGCAAGAAGTGTTCATTTTGGCCTTCTCTCGCTGAGAAAACGCTATTTGTGACCTGTGATACAAAAATGCCATAACTTTTTTTAAAAGTGAGTTTTCAGTCAAGTTTCAACCTGAAAGCATAGAAAGATGCATAAACTTGAAGTTACAGGTGGATTTCAGTGAGTTTTCATCAAAATACAGGAGTTCTGCACGAAGTGTTCATTTTGGCCTTCTCTCGCTGAAAAACACTATTTGTGACCTGTGATACAAAAATGCCATAACTTTTCTTCAAAGTGATTTTTCAGTCAAGTTTCAACCTGAAAGCATAGAAAGATGCATAAACTTGAAGTTAAAGGTGGATTTCAGTGAGTTTTCATCAAAATACAGGAGTTCTGCGTGAAGTTTTCATTTTGGCCTTCTCTCGCTGAGAAAACACTATTTGTGACCTGTAACACAAGAAAGCCATATCTTTTGTTCAAAGTGAGTTTTCAGTCAAGTTTCAACCTGAAAGCATAGAAAGATGCATAAACTTGAAGTTACAGCTTGATTTCAGTGAGTTTTCCTCAAAATACAGGAGTTATGCATGAAGTGTTCATTTTGGCCTTCTCTAGCTGAGAAAACACTATTTGTGACCTGTGATACAAAAATGCCATAACTTTTCTTCAAAGTGATTTTTCAGTCAAGTTTCAACCTGAAAGCATAGAAAGATGCATAAACTTGAAGTTACAGCTTGATTTCAGTGAGTTTTCCTCAAAATACAGGAGTTCTGCATGAAGTGTTCATTTTGGCCTTCTCTCGCTGAGAAAACGCTATTTGTGACCTGTGACACAAAACAGCCATAACTTTTGTTCAAAGTGAGTTTTCAGTCAAGTTTTAACCTGAAAGCATAGAAAGATGCATAAACTTGAAGTTACAGCTTGATTTCAGTGAGTTTTCCTCAAAATACAGGAGTTCTGCATGAAGTGTTCATTTTGGCCTTCTCTCGCTGAAAAACACTATTTGTGACCTGTGATACAAAAATGCCATAACTTTTCTTCAAAGTGATTTTTCAGTCAAGTTTCAACCTGACAGCATAGAAAGATGCATAAACTTGAAGTTACAGCTTGATTTCAGTGAGTTTTCCTCAAAATACAGGAGTTCTGCATGAAGTGTTCATTTTGGCCTTCTCTCGCTGAAAAACACTATTTGTGACCTGTGATAAAAAAATGCCATAACTTTTGTTCAAAGTGAGTTTTCAGTCAAGTTTCAACCTGAAAGCATAGAAAGATGCATAAACTTGAAGTTACAGCTTGATTTCAGTGAGTTTTCATCAAAATACAGGAGTTCTGCAAGAAGTGTTCATTTTGGCCTTCTCTCGCTGAGAAAACGCTATTTGTGACCTGTGATACAAAAATGCCATAACTTTTTTTAAAAGTGAGTTTTCAGTCAAGTTTCAACCTGAAAGCATAGAAAGATGCATAAACTTGAAGTTACAGGTGGATTTCAGTGAGTTTTCATCAAAATACAGGAGTTCTGCACGAAGTGTTCATTTTGGCCTTCTCTCGCTGAAAAACACTATTTGTGACCTGTGATACAAAAATGCCATAACTTTTCTTCAAAGTGATTTTTCAGTCAAGTTTCAACCTGAAAGCATAGAAAGATGCATAAACTTGAAGTTACAGGTGGATTTCAGTGAGTTTTCATCAAAATACAGGAGTTCTGCAAGAAGTGTTCATTTTGGCCTTCTCTCGCTGAGAAAACACTATTTGTGACCTGTGACACAAGACAGCCATAACTTTTGTTCAAAGTGAGTTTTCAGTCAAGTTTCAACCTGAAAGCATAGAAAGATGCATAAACTTGAAGTTACAGCTTGATTTCAGTGAGTTTTCCTCAAAATACAGGAGTTGTGCATGAAGTGTTCATTTTGGCTTTCTCTCGCTGAGAAAACGCTATTTTTGACCTGTGACACAAGACAGCCATAACTTTTGTTCAAAGTGAGTTTTCAGTCAAGTTTCAACCTGAAAGCATAGAAAGATGCATGAACTTGAAGTTACAGATTGATTTCAGTGAGTTTTCCTCAAAATACAGGAGTTATGCATGAAGTTTTCATTTTGGCCTTCTCTCGCTGAGAAAACACTATTTGTGACCTGTGATACAAAAATGCCATAACTTTTGTTCAAAGTGAGTTTTCAGTCAAGTTTCATCCTGAAAGCATAGAAAGATGCATAAACTTGAAGTTCCAGGTGGATTTCAGTGAGTTTTCATCAAAATACAGGAGTTCTGCATGAAGTGTTCATTTTGGCCTTCTCTAGCTGAGAAAACACTATTTGTGACCTGTGATACAAAAATGCCATAACTTTTCTTCAAAGTGAGTTTTCAGTCAAGTTTCAACCTGAAAGCATAGAAAGATGCATAAACTTGAAGTTACAGCTTGATTTCAGTGAGTTTTCATCAAAATACAGGAGTTCTGCAAGAAGTGTTCATTTTGGCCTTCTCTCGCTGAGAAAACGCTATTTGTGACCTGTGATACAAAAATGCCATAACTTTTTTTAAAAGTGAGTTTTCAGTCAAGTTTCAACCTGAAAGCATAGAAAGATGCATAAACTTGAAGTTACAGGTGGATTTCAGTGAGTTTTCATCAAAATACAGGAGTTCTGCACGAAGCGTTCATTTTGGCCTTCTCTCGCTGAAAAACACTATTTGTGACCTGTGATACAAAAATGCCATAACTTTTCTTCAAAGTGATTTTTCAGTCAAGTTTCAACCTGAAAGCATAGAAAGATGCATAAACTTGAAGTTACAGGTGGATTTCAGTGAGTTTTCATCAAAATACAGGAGTTCTGCAAGAAGTGTTCATTTTGGCCTTCTCTCGCTGAGAAAACATTATTTGTGACCTGTGACACAAGACAGCCATAACTTTTGTTCAAAGTGAGTTTTCAGTCAAGTTTCAACCTGAAAGCATAGAAAGATGCATAAACTTGAAGTTACAGCTTGATTTCAGTGAGTTTTCCTCAAAATACAGGAGTTGTGCATGAAGTGTTCATTTTGGCTTTCTCTCGCTGAGAAAACGCTATTTTTGACCTGTGACACAAGACAGCCATAACTTTTGTTCAAAGTGAGTTTTCAGTCAAGTTTCAACCTGAAAGCATAGAAAGATGCATGAACTTGAAGTTACAGATTGATTTCAGTGAGTTTTCCTCAAAATACAGGAGTTATGCATGAAGTTTTCATTTTGGCCTTCTCTCGCTGAGAAAACACTATTTGTGACCTGTGATACAAAAATGCCATAACTTTTGTTCAAAGTGAGTTTTCAGTCAAGTTTCATCCTGAAAGCATAGAAAGATGCATAAACTTGAAGTTCCAGGTGGATTTCAGTGAGTTTTCAACAAAATACAGGAGTTCTGCATGAAGTGTTCATTTTGGCCTTCTCTAGCTGAGAAAACACTATTTGTGACCTGTGATACAAAAATGCCATAACTTTTCTTCAAAGTGAGTTTTCAGTCAAGTTTCAACCTGAAAGCATAGAAAGATGCATAAACTTGAAGTTACAGGTGGATTTCAGTGAGTTTTCATCAAAATACAGGAGTTCTGCATGAAGTGTTCATTTTGGCCTTCTCTCGCTGAGAAAACGCTATTTGTGACCTGTGACACAAAACAGCCATAACTTTTGTTCAAAGTGAGTTTTCAGTCAAGTTTTAACCTGAAAGCATAGAAAGATGCATAAACTTGAAGTTACAGCTTGATTTCAGTGAGTTTTCCTCAAAATACAGGAGTTCTGCATGAAGTGTTCATTTTGGCCTTCTCTCGCTGAAAAACACTATTTGTGACCTGTGATACAAAAATGCCATAACTTTTCTTCAAAGTGATTTTTCAGTCAAGTTTCAACCTGACAGCATAGAAAGATGCATAAACTTGAAGTTACAGCTTGATTTCAGTGAGTTTTCCTCAAAATACAGGAGTTCTGCATGAAGTGTTCATTTTGGCCTTCTCTCGCTGAGAAAACACTATTTGTGACCTGTGATAAAAAAATGCCATAACTTTTGTTCAAAGTGAGTTTTCAGTCAAGTTTCAACCTGAAAGCATAGAAAGATGCATAAACTTGAAGTTACAGCTTGATTTCAGTGAGTTTTCATCAAAATACAGGAGTTCTGCAAGAAGTGTTCATTTTGGCCTTCTCTCGCTGAGAAAACGCTATTTGTGACCTGTGATACAAAAATGCCATAACTTTTTTTAAAAGTGAGTTTTCAGTCAAGTTTCAACCTGAAAGCATAGAAAGATGCATAAACTTGAAGTTACAGGTGGATTTCAGTGAGTTTTCATCAAAATACAGGAGTTCTGCATGAAGCGTTCATTTTGGCCTTCTCTCGCTGAAAAACACTATTTGTGACCTGTGATACAAAAATGCCATAACTTTTCTTCAAAGTGATTTTTCAGTCAAGTTTCAACCTGAAAGCATAGAAAGATGCATAAACTTGAAGTTACAGGTGGATTTCAGTGAGTTTTCATCAAAATACAGGAGTTCTGCAAGAAGTGTTCATTTTGGCCTTCTCTCGCTGAGAAAACACTATTTGTGACCTGTGACACAAGACAGCCATAACTTTTGTTCAAAGTGAGTTTTCAGTCAAGTTTCAACCTGAAAGCATAGAAAGATGCATAAACTTGAAGTTACAGCTTGATTTCATTGAGTTTTCCTCAAAATAAGGGAGTTGTGCATGAAGTGTTCATTTTGGCTTTCTCTCGCTGAGAAAACGCTATTTTTGACCTGTGACACAAGACAGCCATAACTTTTGTTCAAAGTGAGTTTTCAGTCAAGTTTCAACCTGAAAGCATAGAAAGATGCATGAACTTGAAGTTACAGATTGATTTCAGTGAGTTTTCCTCAAAATACAGGAGTTATGCATGAAGTTTTCATTTTGGCCTTCTCTCGCTGAGAAAACACTATTTGTGACCTGTGACACAAAAATGCCATAACTTTTGTTCAAAGTGAGTTTTCAGTCAAGTTTCATCCTGAAAGCATAGAAAGATGCATAAACTTGAAGTTCCAGGTGGATTTCAGTGAGTTTTCATCAAAATACAGGAGTTCTGCATGAAGTGTTCATTTTGGTCTTCTCTCGCTGAGAAAACACTATTTGTGACCTGTGACACAAGACAGCCATAAGTTTTGTTCAAAGTGAGTTTTCAGTCAAGTTTCAACCTGAAAGCATAGAAAGATGCATAAACTTGAAGTTACAGCTTAATTTCATTGAGTTTTCATCAAAATACAGGAGTTCTGCATGAAGTGTTCATTTTGTCCTTCTCTCGCTGAGAAAACACTATTAGTGACCTGTACCACAAGACAGCCATAAGTTTTGTTCAAAGTGAGTTTTCAGTCAAGTTTCATCCTGAAAGCATAGAAAGATGCATAAACTTGAAGTTACAGCTTGATTTTAGTGAGTTTTACTCAAAATACAGGAGTTATGCATGAAGTGTTCATTTTGGCCTTCTCTCACTGAGAAAACACTATTTGTGACCTGTGATACAAAAATGCCATAACTTTTGTTCAAAGTGAGTTTTCAGTCAAGTTTCAACCTGAACACATAGAAAGATGCATAAACTTGAAGTTACAGCTTGATTTCAGTGAGTTTTCATCAAAATACAGGAGTTCTGCATGAAGTGTTCATTTTGGCCTTCTCTCGCTGAGAAAACGCTATTTGTGACCTGTGATACAAAACAGCCATTACTTTTCTTCAAAGTAAGTTTTCAGTCAAGTTTAAACCTGAATGCATAGAAAGATGCATAAACTTGAAGTTACAGCTTGATTTCAGTGAGTTTTCCTCAAAATACAGGAGTTCTGCATGAAGTGTTCATTTTGGCCTTCTCTCGCTGAGAAAACACTATTTGTGACCTGTGATACAAAACAGCCATAACATTTCTTCAAAGTGAGTTTTCAGTAAAGTTTCAACCTGAAAGCATAGAAAGATGCATAAACTTGAAGTTACAGGTGGATTTCAGTGAGTTTTCATCAAAATACAGGAGTTATGCATGAAGTGTTCATTTTTGCCGTCTCTCGCTGAGAAAACACTATTTGTGACCTGTGATACAAAAATGCCATAACTTTTCTTCAAAGTGAGTTTTCAGTCAAGTTTCAACCTGAAAGCATAGAAAGATGCATAAACTTGAAGTTACAGCTTGATTTCAGTGAGTTTTAATCAAAATACAGGAGTTGTGCATGAAGTGTTCATTTTGGCCTTCTCTCGCTGAGAAAACACTATTTGTGACCTGTGATACATAAATGCCATAACTTTTGTTCAAAGTGATTTTTCAGTCAAGTTTCAACCTGAAAGCATAGAAAGATGCATAAACTTGAAGTTACAGCTTGATTTCAGGGAGTTTTCATCAAAATACAGGAGTTCTGCATGAAGTGTTCATTTTGGCCTTCTCTCACTGAGAAAACACTATTTGTGACCTGTGATACAAAAATGCCATAACTTTTGTTCAAAGTAAGTTTTCAGTCAAGTTTCAACCTGAAAGCATAGAAAGATGCATAAACTTGAAGTTACAGCTTGATTTCAGTGAGTTTTCATCAAAATACAGGAGTTCTGCATGAAGTGTTCATTTTGGCCTTCTCTCGCTGAGAAAACGCTATTTGTGACCTGTGATACAAAAATGCCATAACTTTTGTTCAAAGTGATTTCTCAGTCAAGTTTCAACCTGAAAGCATAGAAAGATGCATAAACTTGAAGTTACAGGTGGATTTCAGTGACTTTTCATCAAAATACAGGAGTTCTGAGAGAAGTGTTGATTTTGGCCTTCTCTCGCTGAGAAAACGCTATGTGTGACCTGTGACACAAAACAGCCATAACTTTTTTTAAAAGTGAGTTTTCAGTCAAGTTTCAACCTGAAAGCACAGAAAGATGCATGAACTTGAAGTTACAGGTGGATTTCAGTGAGTTTTCCTCAAAATACAGGAGTTCTGCATGAAGTTTTCATTTTGGCCTTCTCTCGCTGAGAAAACACTATTTGTGACCTGTGATACAAAAATGCCATAACTTTTGTTCAAAGTGAGTTTTCAGTCAAGTTTCATCCTGAAAGCATAGAAAGATGCATAAACTTGAAATTCCAGGTGGATTTCAGTGAGTTTTCATCAAAATACAGGAGTTCTGAATGAAGTGTTCATTTTGGTCTTCTCTCGCTGAGAAAACACTATTTGTGACCTGTGACACAAGACAGCCATAAGTTTTGTTCAAAGTGAGTTTTCAGTCAAGTTTCAACCTGAAAGCATAGAAAGATGCATAAACTTGAAGTTACAGCTTGATTTCAGTGAGTTTTCATCAAAATACAGGAGTTCTGCATGAAGTGTTCATTTTGTCCTCTCGCTGAGAAAACACTATTAGTGACCTGTACCACAAGACAGCCATAAGTTTTGTTCAAAGTGAGTTTTCAGTCAAGTTTCATCCTGAAAGCATAGAAAGATGCATAAACTTGAAGTTACAGCTTGATTTTAGTGAGTTTTACTCAAAATACAGGAGTTATGCATGAAGTGTTCATTTTGGCCTTCTCTCACTGAGAAAACAGTATTTGTGACCTGTGATACAAAAATGCCATAACTTTTGTTCAAAGTGAGTTTTCAGTCAAGTTTCAACCTGAAAACATAGAAAGATGCATAAACTTGAAGTTACAGCTTGATTTCAGTGAGTTTTCATCAAAATACAGGAGTTCTGCATGAAGTGTTCATTTTGGCCTTCTCTCGCTGAGAAAACGCTATTTGTGACCTGTGATACAAAACAGCCATTACTTTTCTTCAAAGTAAGTTTTCAGTCAAGTTTCAACCTGAAAGCATAGAAAGATGCATAAACTTGAAGTTACAGCTTGATTTCAGTGAGTTTTCATCAAAATACAGGAGTTCTGCATGAAGTGTTCATTTTGGCCTTCTCTCGCTGAGAAAACGCTATTTGTGACCTTTGAAACAAAAATGCCATAACTTTTGTTCAAAGTGATTTCTCAGTCAAGTTTCAAACTGAAAGCATAGAAAGATGCATAAACTTGAAGTTACAGCTTGATTTCAGTGAGTTTTCATCAAAATACAGGAGTTCTGCATGAAGTGTTCATTTAGTCCTTCTCTCGCTGAGAAAACACTATTAGTGACCTGTACCACAAGAAGGCCATAAGTTTTGTTCAAAGTGAGTTTTCAGTCAAGTTTCATCCTGAAAGCATAGAAAGATGCATAAACTTGAAGTTACAGCTTGATTTCAGTGAGTTTTCATCAAAATACAGGAGTTCTGCATGAAGTGTTCATTTTGGTCTTCTCTCGCTGAGAAAACACTATTTGTGACCTGTGACACAAAAATGCTTTAACTTTTTTTAAAAGTGAGTTTCAGTCAAGTTTCAACCTGAAAGCATAGAAAGATGCATAAACTTGAAGTTACAGCTTGATTTCAGTGAGTTTTCATCAAAATACATGAGTTCTGCATGAAGTGTTCATTTTGGCCTTCTCTCGCTGAGAAAACACTATTTGTGACCTGTGACACAAAAATGCTATAACTTTTCTTCAAAGTGAGTTTTCAGTCAAGTTTAAACCTGAAAGCATAGAAAGATGCATAAACTTGAAGTTACAGGTGGATTTCAGTGAGTTTTCATCAAAATACAGGAGTTTTGCAAGAAGTGTTCATTTTGGCCTTCTCTCGCTGAGAAAACGCTATTTGTGACCTTTGACAAAAAACAGCCATAACTTTTCTTCAAAGGGAGTTTTCAGTCAAGTTTCAACCTGAAAGCATAGAAAGATGCATAAACTTGAAGTTACAGCTTGATTTCAGTGAGTTTTCATCAAAATACAGGAGTTCTGCAAGAAGTGTTCATTTTGGCCTTCTCTCGCTGAGAAAACGCTATTTGTCACCTGTGACACAAAACAGCCATAACTTTTGTTCCAAGTGATTTTCCAGTCAAGTTCCAATCTGAAAGCATAGAAAGATGCATAAACTTGAAGTTACAGCTTGATTTCAGTGAGTTTTCCTCAAAATACAGGAGTTATGCATGAAGTGTTCATTTTGGCCTTCTCTCGCTGAGAAAACACTATTTGTGACCTGTGATACAAAAATGCCATAACTTTTGTTCAAAGTGATTTCTCAGTTGAGTTTCAACCTGAAAGCATAGAAAGATGCATAAACTTGAAGTTACAGGTGGATTTCAGTGAGTTTTCATCAAAATAAAGGAGTTCTGCATGAAGTTTTCATTTTGGCCTTCTCTCTCTGAGAAAACACTATTTGTGACCTGTAACACAAGACAGCCATATCTTTTGTTCAAAGTGAGTTTTCAGTCAAGTTTCAACCTGAAAGCATAGAAAGATGCATAAACTTGAAGTTACAGCTTGATTTCAGTGAGTTTTCCTCAAAATACAGGAGTTATGCATGAAGTGTTAATTTTGGCCTTCTCTCGCTGAGAAAACACGATTTGTGACCTGTGATACAAAAATGCCTTAACTTTTCTTCAAAGTGAGTTTTCAGTCAAGTTTCAACCTGAAAGCATAGAAAGATGCATAAACTTGAAGTTACAGGTGGATTTCAGTGAGTTTTCCTCAAAATACAGGAGTTCTGCATGAAGTGTTCATTTTGGCCTTCTCTCGCTCAGAAAACGCTATTTGTGACCTGTGATACAAAAATGCCATAACTTTTGTTCAAAGTGATTTCTCAGTCAAGTTTAAACCTGAAAGCATAGAAAGATGCATAAACTTGAAGTTAAAGGTGGATTTCAGTGAGTTTTCATCAAAATACAGGAGTTCTGCGTGAAGTTTTCATTTTGGCCTTCTCTCGCTGAGAAAACACTATTTGTGACCTGTAACACAAGAAAGCCATATCTTCTGTTCAAAGTGAGTTTTCAGTTAAGTTTCAACCTGAAAGCATAGAAAGATGCATAAACTTGAAGTTACAGCTTGATTTCAGTGAGTTTTCCTCAAAATACAGGAGTTATGCATGAAGTGTTCATTTTGGCCTTCTCTAGCTGAGAAAACACTATTTGTGACCTGTGATACAAAAATGCCATAACTTTTCTTCAAAGTGATTTTTCAGTCAAGTTTCAACCTGAAAGCATAGAAAGATGCATAAACTTGAAGTTACAGCTTGATTTCAGTGAGTTTTCATCAAAATACAGGAGTTCTGCATGAAGTGTTCATTTTGGCCTTCTCTCGCTAGGAAAACGCTATTTGTGACCTGTGAAACAAAAATGCCATAACTTTTGTTCAAAGTGATTTCTCAGTCAAGTTTCAAACTGAAAGCATAGAAAGATGCATAAACTTGAAGTTACAGCTTGATTTCAGTGAGTTTTCATCAAAATACAGGAGTTCTGCATGAAGTGTTCATTTTGTCCTTCTCTCGCTGAGAAAACACTATTAGTGACCTGTACCACAAGAAGGCCATAAGTTTTGTTCAAAGTGAGTTTTCAGTCAAGTTTCATCCTGAAAGCATAGAAAGATGCATAAACTTGAAGTTACAGCTTGATTTCAGTGAGTTTTCATCAAAATACAGGAGTTCTGCATGAAGTGTTCATTTTGGTCTTCTCTCGCTGAGAAAACACTATTTGTGACCTGTGACACAAAAATGCTTTAACTTTTTTTAAAAGTGAGTTTCAGTCAAGTTTCAACCTGAAAGCATAGAAAGATGCATAAACTTGAAGTTACAGCTTGATTTCAGTGAGTTTTCATCAAAATACATGAGTTCTGCATGAAGTGTTCATTTTGGCCTTCTCTCGCTGAGAAAACACTATTTGTGACCTGTGACACAAAAATGCTATAACTTTTCTTCAAAGTGAGTTTTCAGTCAAGTTTAAACCTGAAAGCATAGAAAGATGCATAAACTTGAAGTTACAGGTGGATTTCAGTGAGTTTTCATCAAAATAAAGGAGTTTTGCAAGAAGTGTTCATTTTGGCCTTCTCTCGCTGAGAAAACGCTATTTGTGACCTTTGACAAAAAACAGCCATAACTTTTCTTCAAAGGGAGTTTTCAGTCAAGTTTCAACCTGAAAGCATAGAAAGATGCATAAACTTGAAGTTACAGCTTGATTTCAGTGAGTTTTCATCAAAATACAGGAGTTCTGCAAGAAGTGTTCATTTTGGCCTTCTCTCGCTGAGAAAACGCTATTTGTCACCTGTGACACAAAACAGCCATAACTTTTGTTCCAAGTGATTTTCCAGTCAAGTTCCAATCTGAAAGCATAGAAAGATGCATAAACTTGAAGTTACAGCTTGATTTCAGTGAGTTTTCCTCAAAATACAGGAGTTATGCATGAAGTGTTCATTTTGGCCTTCTCTCGCTGAGAAAACACTATTTGTGACCTGTGATACAAAAATGCCATAACTTTTGTTCAAAGTGATTTCTCAGTCAAGTTTCAACCTGAAAGCATAGAAAGATGCATAAACTTGAAGTTACAGGTGGATTTCAGTGAGTTTTCATCAAAATACAGGAGTTCTGCATGAAGTTTTCATTTTGGCCTTCTCTCTCTGAGAAAACACTATTTGTGACCTGTAACACAAGACAGCCATATCTTTTGTTCAAAGTGAGTTTTCAGTCAAGTTTCAACCTGAAAGCATAGAAAGATGCATAAACTTGAAGTTACAGCTTGATTTCAGTGAGTTTTCCTCAAAATACAGGAGTTATGCATGAAGTGTTAATTTTTGCCTTCTCTCGCTGAGAAAACACGATTTGTGACCTGTGATACAAAAATGCCTTAACTTTTCTTCAAAGTGAGTTTTCAGTCAAGTTTCAACCTGAAAGCATAGAAAGATGCATAAACTTGAAGTTACAGGTGGATTTCAGTGAGTTTTCCTCAAAATACAGGAGTTCTGCATGAAGTGTTCATTTTGGCCTTCTCTCGCTCAGAAAACGCTATTTGTGACCTGTGATACAAAAATGCCATAACTTTTGTTCAAAGTGATTTCTCATTCAAGTTTAAACCTGAAAGCATAGAAAGATGCATAAACTTGAAGTTAAAGGTGGATTTCAGTGAGTTTTCATCAAAATACAGGAGTTCTGCGTGAAGTTTTCATTTTGGCCTTCTCTCGCTGAGAAAACACTATTTGTGACCTGTAACACAAGAAAGCCATATCTTTTGTTCAAAGTGAGTTTTCAGTCAAGTTTCAACCTGAAAGCATAGAAAGATGCATAAACTTGAAGTTACAGCTTGATTTCAGTGAGTTTTCCTCAAAATACAGGAGTTATGCATGAAGTGTTCATTTTGGCCTTCTCTAGCTGAGAAAACACTATTTGTGACCTGTGATACAAAAATGCCATAACTTTTCTTCAAAGTGATTTTTCAGTCAAGTTTCAACCTGAAAGCATAGAAAGATGCATAAACTTGAAGTTACAGCTTGATTTCAGTGAGTTTTCCTCAAAATACAGGAGTTCTGCATGAAGTGTTCATTTTGGCCTTCTCTCGCTGAGAAAACGCTATTTGTGACCTGTGACACAAAACAGCCATAACTTTTGTTCAAAGTGAGTTTTCAGTCAAGTTTTAACCTGAAAGCATAGAAAGATGCATAAACTTGAAGTTACAGCTTGATTTCAGTGAGTTTTCCTCAAAATACAGGAGTTCTGCATGAAGTGTTCATTTTGGCCTTCTCTCGCTGAAAAACACTATTTGTGACCTGTGATACAAAAATGCCATAACTTTTCTTCAAAGTGATTTTTCAGTCAAGTTTCAACCTGACAGCATAGAAAGATGCATAAACTTAAAGTTACAGCTTGATTTCAGTGAGTTTTCCTCAAAATACAGGAGTTCTGCATGAAGTGTTCATTTTGGCCTTCTCTCGCTGAGAAAACACTATTTGTGACCTGTGATAAAAAAATGCCATAACTTTTGTTCAAAGTGAGTTTTCAGTCAAGTTTCAACCTGAAAGCATAGAAAGATGCATAAACTTGAAGTTACAGCTTGATTTCAGTGAGTTTTCCTCAAAATACAGGAGTTCTGCATGAAGTGTTCATTTTGGCCTGCTCTCGCTGAGAAAACACTATTTGTGACCTGTGATACAAAACAGCCATAACTTTTCTTCAAAGTGAGTTTTCAGTCAAGTTTCAACCTGAAAGCATAGAAAGATGCATAAACTTGAAGTTACAGCTTGATTTCAGTGGGTTTTCCTCAAAATACAGGAGTTCTGAATGAAGTGTTCATTTTGGCCTTCTCTCGCTGAGAAAACACTATTTGTGACCTGTGATACAAAACAGCCATAACTTTTCTTCAAAGTGAGTTTTCAGTCAAGTTTCAACCTGAAAGCATAGAAAGATGCATAAACTTGAAGTTAAAGCTTTATTTCATTGAGTTTTCCTCAAAATACAGGAGTTCTGCATGAAGTGTTCATTTTGGCCTTCTCTCGCTGAGAAAACGCTATTTGTGACCTGTGACACAAAACAGCCATAACTTTTGTTCAAAGTGAGTTTTCAGTCAAGTTTCAACCTGAAAGCATAGAAAGATGCATAAACTTGAAGTTACAGCTTGATTTCAGTGAGTTTTCCTCAAAATACAGGAGTTGTGCATGAAGTGTTCATTTTGGCCTTCTCTCGCTGAAAAACACTATTTGTGACCTGTGAAACAAAAATGCCATAACTTTTCTTCAAAGTGATTTTTCAGTCAAGTTTCAACCTGAAAGCATAGAAAGATGCATAAACTTGAAGTTACAGGTGGATTTCAGTGAGTTTTCCTCAAAATACAGGAGTTCTGCATGAAGTGTTCATTTTGGCCTTCTCTCGCTGAGAAAACACTATTTGTGACCTGTGATACAAGACAGCCATAAGTTTTGTTCAAAGTGAGTTTTCAGTCAAGTTTCAACCTGAAAGCATAGAAAGATGCATAAACTTGAAGTTACAGCTTGATTTCAGTGAGTTTTCATCAAAATACAGGAGTTCTTTATGAAGTGTTTATTTTGGCCTTCTCTCGCTGAGAAAACACTATTAGTGACCTGTACCACAAGACAGCCATAAGTTTTGTTCAAAGTGAGTTTTCAGTCAAGTTTCATCCTGAAAGCATAGAAAGATGCATAAACTTGAAGTTACAGGTGGATTTCAGTGAGTTTTCATCAAAATACAGAAGTTCTGCATGAAGTGTTCATTTTGGTCTTCTCTCGCTGAGAAAACAGTATTTTTGACCTGTGACACAAGACAGCCATAAGTTTTGTTCAAAGTGAGTTTTCAGTCAAGTTTCAACCTGAAAGCATAGAAAGATGCATAAACTTGAAGTTACAGCTTGATTTCAGTGAGTTTTCATCAAAATACAGGAGTTCTGCATGAAGTGTTCATTTTGGCCTTCTCTCTCTGAGAAAACACTATTAGTGACCTGTACCACAAGACAGCCATAAGTTTTGTTCAAAGTGAGTTTTCAGTCAAGTTTCATCCTGAAAGCATAGAAAGATGCATAAACTTGAAGTTACAGGTGGATTTCAGTGAGTTTTCATCAAAATACAGGAGTTCTGCATGAAGTGTTCATTTTTGCCTTCTCTCGCTGAGATAACGCTATTTGTGACCTGTGACACAAAAATGCTATAACTTTTCTTCAAAGTGAGTTTTCAGTCAAGTTTAAACCTGAAAGCATAGAAAGATGCATAAACTTTAAGTTACAGGTGGATTTCAGTGAGTTTTCATCAAAATACAGGAGTTTTGCAAGAAGTGTTCATTCTGGCCTTCTCTTGCTAAGACAACGCTATTTGTGACCTTTGACAAAAAACAGCCATAACTTTTCTTCAAAGGGAGTTTTCAGTCAAGTTTCAACCTGAAAGCATACAAAGATGCATAAACTTGAAGTTACAGCTTGATTTCAGGGAGTTTTCATCAAAATACAGGAGTTCTGCATGAAGTGTTCATTTTGGCCTTCTCTCGCTGAGAAAACACTATTTGTGACCTGTGATACAAAAATGCCATAACTTTTCTTCAAAGTGAGTTTTCATTCAAGTTTCAACCTGAAAGCATTGAAAGATGCATAAACTTGAAGTTACAGCTTGATTTCAGGGAGTTTTCATCAAAATACAGGAGTTCTGCATGAAGTGTTCATTTTGGCCTTCTCTCACTGAGAAAACACTATTTGTGACCTGTGATACAAAAATGCCATAACTTTTGTTCAAAGTAAGTTTTCAGTCAAGTTTCAACCTGAAAGCATAGAAAGATGCATAAACTTGAAGTTACAGCTTGATTTCAGTGAGTTTTCATCAAAATACAGGAGTTCTGCATGAAGTGTTCATTTTGACCTTCTCTCGCTGATAAAACGCTATTTGTGACCTGTGATACAAAAATGCCATAACTTTTGTTCAAAGTGATTTCTCAGTCAAGTTTCAACCTGAAAGCATAGAAAGATGCATAAACTTGAAGTTACAGGTGGATTTCAATGAGTTTTCATCAAAATACAGGAGTTCTGCATGAAGTTTTCATTTTGGCCTTCTCTCGCTGAGAAAACACTATTTGTGACCTGTAACACAAGAAAGCCATATCTTTTGTTCAAAGTGAGTTTTCAGTCAAGTTTCAACCTGAAAGCATAGAAAGATGCATAAACTTGAAGTTACAGGTGGATTTCAGTGAGTTTTCCTCAAAATACAGGAGTTCTGCATGAAGTGTTCATTTTGGCCTTCTCTCGCTCAGAAAACGCTATTTGTGACCTGTGATACAAAAATGCCATAACTTTTGTTCAAAGTGATTTCTCAGTCAAGTTTAAACCTGAAAGCATAGAAAGATGCATAAACTTGAAGTTAAAGGTGGATTTCAGTGAGTTTTCATCAAAATACAGGAGTTCTGCGTGAAGTTTTCATTTTGGCCTTCTCTCGCTGAGAAAACACTATTTGTGACCTGTAACACAAGAAAGCCATATCTTTTGTTCAAAGTGAGTTTTCAGTCAAGTTTCAACCTGAAAGCATAGAAAGATGCATAAACTTGAAGTTACAGCTTGATTTCAGTGAGTTTTCATCAAAATACAGGAGTTTTGCATGAAGTGTTCATTTTGGCCTTCTCTAGCTGAGAAAACACTATTTGTGACCTGTGATACAAAAATGCCATAAGTTTTGTTCAAAGTGAGTTTTCAGTCAAGTTTCAACCTGAAAGCATAGAAAGATGCATAAACTTGAAGTTACAGCTTGATTTCAGTGAGTTTTCATCAAAATACAGGAGTTCTGCATGAAGTGTTCATTTTGGCCTTCTCTCGCTGAGAAAACACTATTAGTGACCTGTACCACAAGACAGCCATAAGTTTTGTTCAAAGTGAGTTTTCAGTCAAGTTTCATCCTGAAAGCATAGAAAGATGCATAAACTTGAAGTTACAGGTGGATTTCAGTGAGTTTTCATCAAAATACAGGAGTTCTGCATGAAGTGTTCATTTTGGTCTTCTCTCGCTGAGAAAACAGTATTTGTGACCTGTGACACAAGACAGCCATAAGTTTTGTTCAAAGTGAGTTTTCAGTCAAGTTTCAACCTGAAAGCATAGAAAGATGCATAAACTTGAAGTTACAGGTGGATTTCAGTGAGTTTTCATCAAAATACTGGAGTTGTGCATGAAGTGTTCATTTTGGCCTTCTCTCGCTGAGAAAACACTATTTGTGAACTGTGATACAAAAATGCCATAACTTTTGTTCAAAGTGAGTTTTCAGTCAAGTTTCAACCTGAAAGCATAGAAAGATGCATAAACTTGAAGTTACAGCTTGATTTCAGTGAGTTTTCATCAAAATACAGGAGTTCTGCAAGAAGTGTTCATTTTGGCCTTCTCTCGCTGAGAAAACGCTATTTGTGACCTGTGACACAAAACAGCCATAACTTTTGATCAAAGTGAGTTTTCACTCAAGTTTCAACCTGACAGCATAGAAAGGTGCATAAACTTGAAGTTACAGCTTGATTTCAGTGAGTTTTCCTCAAAATACAGGAGTTCTGCATTAAGTGTTCATTTTGGCCTTCTCTCGCTGAGAAAACACTATTTGTGACCTGTGATACAAAAATGCCATAACTTTTGTTCAAAGTGAGTTTTCAGTCAAGTTTCAACCTGAAAGCATAGAAAGATGCATAAACTTGAAGTTACAGCTTGATTTCAGTGAGTTTTCATCAAAATACAGGAGTTCTGCATGAAGTGTTCATTTTGGCCTTCTCTCGCTGAGAAAACACTATTTGTGACCTGTGATACAAAAATGCCATAACTTTTGTTCAAAGTGAGTTTTCAGTCAAGTTTCAACCTGAAAGCATAGAAAGATGCATAAACTTGAAGTTACAGCTTGATTTTAGTGAGTTTTCATCAAAATACAGGAGTTCTGCATGAAGTGTTCATTTTGGCCTTCTCTCGCTGAGAAAACACTATTTGTGACCTGTGATACAAAAATGCCATAACTTTTGTTCAAAGTGAGTTTTCAGTCAAGTTTCAACCTGAAAGCATAGAAAGATGCATAAACTTGAAGTTACAGCTTGATTTCAGTGAGTTTTCATCAAAATACAGGAGTTCTGCATGAAGTGTTCATTTTGGCCTTCTCTCGCTGAGAAAACACTATTTGTGACCTGTGATACAAAAATGCCATAACTTTTCTTCAAAGTGAGTTTTCAGTCAAGTTTCAACCTGAAAGCATTGAAAAATGCATAAACTTGAAGTTACAGCTTGATTTCAGGGAGTTTTCATCAAAATACAGGAGTTCTGCATGAAGTGTTCATTTTGGCCTTCTCTCACTGAGAAAACACTATTTGTGACCTGTGATACAAAAATGCCATAACTTTTGTTCAAAGTAAGTTTTCAGTCAAGTTTCAACCTGAAAGCATAGAAAGATGCATAAACTTGAAGTTACAGCTTGATTTCAGTGAGTTTTCATCAAAATACAGGAGTTCTGCATGAAGTGTTCATTTTGACCTTCTCTCGCTGAGAAAACGCTATTTGTGACCTGTGATACAAAAATGCCATAACTTTTGTTCAAAGTGATTTCTCAGTCAAGTTTCAACCTGAAAGCATAGAAAGATGCATGAACTTGAAGTTACAGGTGGATTTCAGTGAGTTTTCATCAAAATACAGGAGTTCTGCATGAAGTTTTCATTTTGGCCTTCTCTCGCTGAGAAAACACTATTTGTGACCTGTAACACAAGAAAGCCATATCTTTTGTTCAAAGTGAGTTTTCAGTCAAGTTTCAACCTGAAAGCATAGAAAGATGCATAAACTTGAAGTTACAGCTTGATTTCAGTGAGTTTTCCTCAAAATACAGGAGTTCTGCATGAAGTGTTCATTTTGGCCTTCTCTCGCTGAGAAAACGCTATTTGTGACCTGTGACACAAAACAGCCATAACTTTTGTTCAAAGTGAGTTTTCAGTCAAGTTTTAACCTGAAAGCATAGAAAGATGCATAAACTTGAAGTTACAGCTTGATTTCAGTGAGTTTTCCTCAAAATACAGGAGTTGTGCATGAAGTGTTCATTTTGGCCTTCTCTCGCTGAAAAACACTATTTGTGACCTGTGATACAAAAATGCCATAACTTTTCTTCAAAGTGATTTTTCAGTCAAGTTTCAACCTGACAGCATAGAAAGATGCATAAACTTGAAGTTACAGCTTGATTTCAGTGAGTTTTCCTCAAAATACAGGAGTTCTGCATGAAGTGTTCATTTTGGCCTTCTCTCGCTGAGAAAACACTATTTGTGACCTGTGATACAAAAATGCCATAACTTTTTTTAAAAGTGAGTTTTCAGTCAAGTTTCATCCTGAAAGCATAGAAAGATGCATAAACTTGAAGTTCCAGGTGGATTTCAGTGAGTTTTCATCAAAATACAGGAGTTCTGCATGAAGTGTTCATTTTGGCCTTCTCTCGCTGAGACAATGCTATTTGTGACCTTTGACAAAAAACAGCCATAACTTTTCTTCAAAGTGAGTTTTCAGTCAAGTTTCAACCTGAAAACATAGAAAGATGCATAAACTTGAAGTTACAGCTTGATTTCAGTGAGTTTTCATCAAAATACAGGAGTTCTGCAAGAAGTGTTCATTTTGGCCTTCTCTCGCTGAGAAAACGCTATTTGTGACCTGTGACACAAAACAGCCATAACTTTTCTTCAAAGTGAGTTTTCACTCAAGTTTCAACCTGACAGCATAGAAAGGTGCATAAACCTGAAGTTACAGCTTGATTTCAGTGAGTTTTCCTCAAAATACAGGAGTTCTGCAAGAAGTGTTCATTTTGGCCTTCTCTCGCTGAGAAAACACTATTTGTGACCTGTGATACAAAAATGCCATAATTTTTTTTAAAAGTGAGTTTTCAGTAAAATTTCAACCTGAAAGCATAGAAAGATGCTTAAACTTGAAGTTACAGCTTGATTTCAGTGAGTTTCCATCAAAATACAGGAGTTCTGCATGAAGTGTTCATTTTTGCCTTCTCTCGCTGAGATAACGCTATTTGTGACCTGTGACACAAAAATGCTATAACTTTTCTTCAAAGTGAGTTTTCAGACAAGTTTAAACCTGAAAGCATAGAAAGATGCATAAACTTGAAGTTAAGGTTAATTTCAGTGAGTTTTCCTCAAAATACAGGAGTTTTGCAAGAAGTGTTCATTTTGGCCTTCTCTCGCTAAGACAACGCTATTTGTGACCTTTGACAAAAAACAGCCATAACTTTTCTTCAAAGGGAGTTTTCAGTCAAGTTTCAACCTGAAAGCATTGAAAGATGCATAAACTTGAAGTTACAGCTTGATTTCAGTGAGTTTTCCTGAAAATACAGGAGTTATGCATGAAGTGTTCATTTTGGCCTTCTCTCGCTGAGAAAACACTATTTGTGACCTGTGATACAAAAATGCCATAACTTTTCTTCAAAGTGAGTTTTCAGTCAAGTTTCAACCTGAAAGCATAGAAAGATGCATAAACTTTAATTTACAGGTGGATTTCAGTGAGTTTTCATCAAAATACAGGAGTTCTGCAAGAAGTGTTCATTTTGGCCTTCTCTCGCTGAGAAAACGCTATTTATGACCTGTGACACAAAACAGCAATAACTTTTGTTCAAAGTGAGTTTTCAGTCAAGTTTCAACCTGAAAGCATAAAAAGATGCATAAACTTGAAGTTACAGCTTGATTTCAGTAAGTTTTCCTCAAAATACAGGATTTATGCATGAAGTGTTCATTTTGGCCTTCTCTCGCTGAGAAAACACTATTTGTGACCTGTGATACAAAAATGCCATAACTTTTTTTAAAAGTGAGTTTTCAATCAAGTTTCAACCTTAAAGCATAGAAAGATGCATAAATTTGAAGTTAAAGCTTGATTTCAGTGAGTTTTCATCAAAATACAGGAGTTGTGCATGAAGTGTTCATTTTGGCCTTCTCTCGCTGAGAAAACACTATTTGTGACCTGTGATACAAAAATGCTTTAACTTTTTTTAAAAGTGAGTTTTCAGTCAAGTTTCAACCTGAAAGCATAGAAAGATGCATAAACTTGAAGTTACAGCTTGATTTCAGTGAGTTTTCCTCAAAATACAGGAGTTGTGTATGAAGTGTTCATTTTTGCCTTCTCTCGCTGAGAAAACACTATTTGTGACCTGTGATACAAAAATGCCATAACTTTTTTTAAAAGTGAGTTTTCAGTCAAGTTTCAACCTTAAAGCATAGAAAGATGCATAAACTTGAAGTTACAGCTTGATTTCAGGGAGTTTTCATCAAAATACAGGAGTTCTGCATGAAGTGTTCATTTTGGCCTTCTCTCGCTGAGAAAACACTATTTGTGACCTGTGATACAAAAATGCCATAACTTTTCTTCAAAGTGAGTTTTCAGTCAAGTTTCAACCTGAAAGCATTGAAAGATGCATAAACTTGAAGTTACAGCTTGATTTCAGGGATTTTTCATCAAAATACAGGAGTTCTGCATGAAGTGTTCATTTTGGCCTTCTCTCACTGAGAAAACACTATTTGTGACCTGTGATACAAAAATGCCATAACTTTTGTTCAAAGTAAGTTTTCAGTCAAGTTTCAACCTGAAAGCATAGAAAGATGCATAAACTTGAAGTTACAGCTTGATTTCAGTGAGTTTTCATCAAAATACAGGAGTTCTGCATGAAGTGTTCATTTTGACCTTCTCTCACTGAGAAAACGCTATTTGTGACCTGTGATACAAAAATGCCATAACTTTTGTTCAAAGTGATTTCTCAGTCAAGTTTCAACCTGAAAGCATAGAAAGATGCATAAACTTGAAGTTACAGGTGGATTTCAGTGAGTTTTCATCAAAATACAGGAGTTCTGCATGAAGTTTTCATTTTGGCCTTCTCTCGCTGAGAAAACACTATTTGTGACCTGTAACACAAGAAAGCCATATCTTTTGTTCAAAGTGAGTTTTCAGTCAAGTTTCAACCTGAAAGCATAGAAAGATGCATAAACTTGAAGTTACAGCTTGATTTCAGTGAGTTTTCCTCAAAATACAGGAGTTCTGCATGAAGTGTTCATTTTGGCCTTCTCTCGCTGAGAAAACGCTATTTGTGACCTGTGACACAAAACAGCCATAACTTTGGTTCAAAGTGAGTTTTCAGTCAAGTTTTGACCTGAAAGCATAGAAAGATGCATAAACTTGAAGTTACAGCTTGATTTCAGTGAGTTTTCCTCAAAATACAGGATTTATGCATGAAGTGTTCATTTTGGCCTTCTCTCGCTGAGAAAACACTATTTGTGACCTGTGATACAAAAATGCCATAACTTTTTTTAAAAGTGAGTTTTCACTCAAGTTTCAACCTGACAGCATAGAAAAGTGCATAAACTTGAAGTTACAGCTTGATTTCAGTGAGTTTTCCTCAAAATACAGGAGTTCTGCATGAAGTGTTCATTTTGGCCTTCTCTCGCTGAGAAAACGCTATTTGTGACCTGTGATACAAAAATGCCATATCTTTTGTTCAAAGTGATTTTTCAGTCAAGTTTCAACCTGAAAGCATAGAAAGATGCATAAACTTGAAGTTACAGCTTGATTTCAGTGAGTTTTCCTCAAAATACAGGAGTTCTGCATGAAGTGTTCATTTTGGCCTTCTCTCGCTGAGAAAACACTATTTGTGACCTGTGATACAAAAATGCCATAACTTTTGTTCAAAGTGAGTTTTCAGTCAAGTTTCAACCTGAAAGCATAGAAAGATGCATAAACTTTAATTTACAGGTGGATTTCAGTGAGTTTTCATCAAAATACAGGAGTTCTGCAAGAAGTGTTCATTTTGGCCTTCTCTCGCTGAGAAAACGCTATTTATGACCTGTGACACAAAACAGCAATAACTTTTGTTCAAAGTGAGTTTTCAGTCAAGTTTCAACCTGAAAGCATAAAAAGATGCATAAACTTGAAGTTACAGCTTGATTTCAGTGAGTTTTCCTCAAAATACAGGATTTATGCATGAAGTGTTCATTTTGGCCTTCTCTCGCTGAGAAAACACTATTTGTGACCTGTGATACAAAAATGCCATAACTTTTTTTAAAAGTGAGTTTTCAGTCAAGTTTCAACCTTAAAGCATAGAAAGATGCATAAACTTGAAGTTACAGCTTGATTTCAGGGAGTTTTCATCAAAATACAGGAGTTCTGCATGAAGTGTTCATTTTGGCCTTCTCTCGCTGAAAAACACTATTTGTGACCTGTGATACAAAAATGCCATAACTTTTCTTCAAAGTGATTTTTCAGTCAAGTTTCAACCTGACAGCATAGAAAGATGCATAAACTTGAAGTTACAGCTTGATTTCAGTGAGTTTTCCTCAAAATACAGGAGTTCTGCATGAAGTGTTCATTTTGGCCTTCTCTCGCTGAGAAAACACTATTTGTGACCTGTGATACAAAAATGCCATAACTTTTTTTAAAAGTGAGTTTTCAGTCAAGTTTCATCCTGAAAGCATAGAAAGATGCATAAACTTGAAGTTCCAGGTGGATTTCAGTGAGTTTTCATCAAAATACAGGAGTTCTGCATGAAGTGTTCATTTTGGCCTTCTCTCGCTGAGACAACGCTATTTGTGACCTTTGACAAAAAACAGCCATAACTTTTCTTCAAAGTGAGTTTTCAGTCAAGTTTCAACCTGAAAGCATAGAAAGATGCATAAACTTGAAGTTACAGCTTGATTTCAGTGAGTTTTCATCAAAATACAGGAGTTCTGCAAGAAGTGTTCATTTTGGCCTTCTCTCGCTGAGAAAACGCTATTTGTGACCTGTGACACAAAACAGCCATAACTTTTGTTCAAAGTGAGTTTTCACTCAAGTTTCAACCTGACAGCATAGAAAGGTGCATAAACCTGAAGTTACAGCTTGATTTCAGTGAGTTTTCCTCAAAATACAGGAGTTCTGCAAGAAGTGTTCATTTTGGCCTTCTCTCGCTGAGAAAACACTATTTGTGACCTGTGACACAAAAATGCCATAATTTTTTTTAAAAGTGAGTTTTCAGTAAAATTTCAACCTGAAAGCATAGAAAGATGCTTAAACTTGAAGTTACAGGTGGATTTCAGTGAGTTTCCATCAAAATACAGGAGTTCTGCATGAAGTGTTCATTTTTGCCTTCTCTCGCTGAGATAACGCTATTTGTGACCTGTGACACAAAAATGCTATAACTTTTCTTCAAAGTGAGTTTTCAGTCAAGTTTAAACCTGAAAGCATAGAAAGATGCATAAACTTGAAGTAAAAGGTGGATTTCAGTGAGTTTTCCTCAAAATACAGGAGTTTTGCAAGAAGTGTTCATTTTGGCCTTCTCTCGCTAAGACAACGCTATTTGTGACCTTTGACAAAAAACAGCCATAACTTTTCTTCAAAGGGAGTTTTCAGTCAAGTTTCAACCTGAAAGCATTGAAAGATGCATAAACTTGAAGTTACAGCTTGATTTCAGTGAGTTTTCCTGAAAATACAGGAGTTATGCATGAAGTGTTCATTTTGGCCTTCTCTCGCTGAGAAAACACTATTTGTGACCTGTGATACAAAAATGCCATAACTTTTCTTCAAAGTGAGTTTTCAGTCAAGTTTCAACCTGAAAGCATAGAAAGATGCATAAACTTTAATTTACAGGTGGATTTCAGTGAGTTTTCATCAAAATACAGGAGTTCTGCATGAAGTGTTCATTTTGGCCTTCTCTCGCTGAGAAAACGCTATTTATGACCTGTGACACAAAACAGCAATAACTTTTGTTCAAAGTGAGTTTTCAGTCAAGTTTCAACCTGAAAGCATAAAAAGATGCATAAACTTGAAGTTACAGCTTGATTTCAGTAAGTTTTCCTCAAAATACAGGATTTATGCATGAAGTGTTCATTTTGGCCTTCTCTCGCTGAGAAAACACTATTTGTGACCTGTGATACAAAAATGCCATAACTTTTTTTAAAAGTGAGTTTTCAATCAAGTTTCAACCTTAAAGCATAGAAAGATGCATAAATTTGAAGTTAAAGCTTGATTTCAGTGAGTTTTCATCAAAATACAGGAGTTGTGCATGAAGTGTTCATTTTGGCCTTCTCTCGCTGAGAAAACACTATTTGTGACCTGTGATACAAAAATGCTTTAACTTTTTTTAAAAGTGAGTTTTCAGTCAAGTTTCAACCTGAAAGCATAGAAAGATGCATAAACTTGAAGTTACAGCTTGATTTCAGTGAGTTTTCCTCAAAATACAGGAGTTGTGTATGAAGTGTTCATTTTGGCCTTCTCTCGCTGAGAAAACACTATTTGTGACCTGTGATACAAAAATGCCATAACTTTTTTTAAAAGTGAGTTTTCAGTCAAGTTTCAACCTTAAAGCATAGAAAGATGCATAAACTTGAAGTTACAGCTTGATTTCAGGGAGTTTTCATCAAAATACAGGAGTTCTGCATGAAGTGTTCATTTTGGCCTTCTCTCGCTGAGAAAACACTATTTGTGACCTGTGATACAAAAATGCCATAACTTTTTTTAAAAGTGAGTTTTCAGTCAAGTTTCATCCTGAAAGCATAGAAAGATGCATAAACTTGAAGTTCCAGGTGGATTTCAGTGAGTTTTCATCAAAATACAGGAGTTCTGCATGAAGTGTTCATTTTGGCCTTCTCTCGCTGAGACAACGCTATTTGTGACCTTTGACAAAAAACAGCCATAACTTTTCTTCAAAGTGAGTTTTCAGTCAAGTTTCAACCTGAAAGCATAGAAAGATGCATAAACTTGAAGTTACAGCTTGATTTCAGTGAGTTTTCATCAAAATACAGGAGTTCTGCAAGAAGTGTTCATTTTGGCCTTCTCTCGCTGAGAAAACGCTATTTGTGACCTGTGACACAAAACAGCCATAACTTTTGTTCAAAGTGAGTTTTCACTCAAGTTTCAACCTGACAGCATAGAAAGGTGCATAAACCTGAAGTTACAGCTTGATTTCAGTGAGTTTTCCTCAAAATACAGGAGTTCTGCAAGAAGTGTTCATTTTGGCCTTCTCTCGCTGAGAAAACACTATTTGTGACCTGTGACACAAAAATGCCATAATTTTTTTTAAAAGTGAGTTTTCAGTAAAATTTCAACCTGAAAGCATAGAAAGATGCTTAAACTTGAAGTTACAGGTGGATTTCAGTGAGTTTCCATCAAAATACAGGAGTTCTGCATGAAGTGTTCATTTTTGCCTTCTCTCGCTGAGATAACGCTATTTGTGACCTGTGACACAAAAATGCTATAACTTTTCTTCAAAGTGAGTTTTCAGTCAAGTTTAAACCTGAAAGCATAGAAAGATGCATAAACTTGAAGTAAAAGGTGGATTTCAGTGAGTTTTCCTCAAAATACAGGAGTTTTGCAAGAAGTGTTCATTTTGGCCTTCTCTCGCTAAGACAACGCTATTTGTGACCTTTGACAAAAAACAGCCATAACTTTTCTTCAAAGGGAGTTTTCAGTCAAGTTTCAACCTGAAAGCATTGAAAGATGCATAAACTTGAAGTTACAGCTTGATTTCAGTGAGTTTTCCTGAAAATACAGGAGTTATGCATGAAGTGTTCATTTTGGCCTTCTCTCGCTGAGAAAACACTATTTGTGACCTGTGATACAAAAATGCCATAACTTTTCTTCAAAGTGAGTTTTCAGTCAAGTTTCAACCTGAAAGCATAGAAAGATGCATAAACTTTAATTTACAGGTGGATTTCAGTGAGTTTTCATCAAAATACAGGAGTTCTGCATGAAGTGTTCATTTTGGCCTTCTCTCGCTGAGAAAACGCTATTTATGACCTGTGACACAAAACAGCAATAACTTTTGTTCAAAGTGAGTTTTCAGTCAAGTTTCAACCTGAAAGCATAAAAAGATGCATAAACTTGAAGTTACAGCTTGATTTCAGTAAGTTTTCCTCAAAATACAGGATTTATGCATGAAGTGTTCATTTTGGCCTTCTCTCGCTGAGAAAACACTATTTGTGACCTGTGATACAAAAATGCCATAACTTTTTTTAAAAGTGAGTTTTCAATCAAGTTTCAACCTTAAAGCATAGAAAGATGCATAAATTTGAAGTTAAAGCTTGATTTCAGTGAGTTTTCATCAAAATACAGGAGTTGTGCATGAAGTGTTCATTTTGGCCTTCTCTCGCTGAGAAAACACTATTTGTGACCTGTGATACAAAAATGCTTTAACTTTTTTTAAAAGTGAGTTTTCAGTCAAGTTTCAACCTGAAAGCATAGAAAGATGCATAAACTTGAAGTTACAGCTTGATTTCAGTGAGTTTTCCTCAAAATACAGGAGTTGTGTATGAAGTGTTCATTTTGGCCTTCTCTCGCTGAGAAAACACTATTTGTGACCTGTGATACAAAAATGCCATAACTTTTTTTAAAAGTGAGTTTTCAGTCAAGTTTCAACCTTAAAGCATAGAAAGATGCATAAACTTGAAGTTACAGCTTGATTTCAGGGAGTTTTCATCAAAATACAGGAGTTCTGCATGAAGTGTTCATTTTGGCCTTCTCTCGCTGAGAAAACACTATTTGTGACCTGTGATACAAAAATGCCATAACTTTTCTTCAAAGTGAGTTTTCAGTCAAGTTTCAACCTGAAAGCATTGAAAGATGCATAAACTTGAAGTTACAGCTTGATTTCAGGGATTTTTCATCAAAATACAGGAGTTCTGCATGAAGTGTTCATTTTGGCCTTCTCTCACTGAGAAAACACTATTTGTGACCTGTGATACAAAAATGCCATAACTTTTGTTCAAAGTAAGTTTTCAGTCAAGTTTCAACCTGAAAGCATAGAAAGATGCATAAACTTGAAGTTACAGCTTGATTTCAGTGAGTTTTCATCAAAATACAGGAGTTCTGCATGAAGTGTTCATTTTGACCTTCTCTCACTGAGAAAACGCTATTTGTGACCTGTGATACAAAAATGCCATAACTTTTGTTCAAAGTGATTTCTCAGTCAAGTTTCAACCTGAAAGCATAGAAAGATGCATAAACTTGAAGTTACAGGTGGATTTCAGTGAGTTTTCATCAAAATACAGGAGTTCTGCATGAAGTTTTCATTTTGGCCTTCTCTCGCTGAGAAAACACTATTTGTGACCTGTAACACAAGAAAGCCATATCTTTTGTTCAAAGTGAGTTTTCAGTCAAGTTTCAACCTGAAAGCATAGAAAGATGCATAAACTTGAAGTTACAGCTTGATTTCAGTGAGTTTTCCTCAAAATACAGGAGTTCTGCATGAAGTGTTCATTTTGGCCTTCTCTCGCTGAGAAAACGCTATTTGTGACCTGTGACACAAAACAGCCATAACTTTGGTTCAAAGTGAGTTTTCAGTCAAGTTTTGACCTGAAAGCATAGAAAGATGCATAAACTTGAAGTTACAGCTTGATTTCAGTGAGTTTTCCTCAAAATACAGGATTTATGCATGAAGTGTTCATTTTGGCCTTCTCTCGCTGAGAAAACACTATTTGTGACCTGTGATACAAAAATGCCATAACTTTTTTTAAAAGTGAGTTTTCAGTCAAGTTTCAACCTGACAGCATAGAAAGATGCATAAACTTGAAGTTACAGCTTGATTTCAGTGAGTTTTCCTCAAAATACAGGAGTTCTGCATGAAGTGTTCATTTTGGCCTTCTCTCGCTGAAAAACACTATTTGTGACCTGTGATAAAAAAATGCCATAACTTTTGTTCAAAGTGAGTTTTCAGTCAAGTTTCAACCTGAAAGCATAGAAAGATGCATAAACTTGAAGTTACAGCTTGATTTCAGTGAGTTTTCATCAAAATACAGGAGTTCTGCAAGAAGTGTTCATTTTGGCCTTCTCTCGCTGAGAAAACGCTATTTGTGACCTGTGATACAAAAATGCCATAACTTTTTTTAAAAGTGAGTTTTCAGTCAAGTTTCAACCTGAAAGCATAGAAAGATGCATAAACTTGAAGTTACAGGTGGATTTCAGTGAGTTTTCATCAAAATACAGGAGTTCTGCACGAAGTGTTCATTTTGGCCTTCTCTCGCTGAAAAACACTATTTGTGACCTGTGATACAAAAATGCCATAACTTTTCTTCAAAGTGATTTTTCAGTCAAGTTTCAACCTGAAAGCATAGAAAGATGCATAAACTTGAAGTTACAGGTGGATTTCAGTGAGTTTTCATCAAAATACAGGAGTTCTGCAAGAAGTGTTCATTTTGGCCTTCTCTCGCTGAGAAAACACTATTTGTGACCTGTGACACAAGACAGCCATAACTTTTGTTCAAAGTGAGTTTTCAGTCAAGTTTCAACCTGAAAGCATAGAAAGATGCATAAACTTGAAGTTACAGCTTGATTTCAGTGAGTTTTCCTCAAAATACAGGAGTTGTGCATGAAGTGTTCATTTTGGCTTTCTCTCGCTGAGAAAACGCTATTTTTGACCTGTGACACAAGACAGCCATAACTTTTGTTCAAAGTGAGTTTTCAGTCAAGTTTCAACCTGAAAGCATAGAAAGATGCATGAACTTGAAGTTACAGATTGATTTCAGTGAGTTTTCCTCAAAATACAGGAGTTATGCATGAAGTTTTCATTTTGGCCTTCTCTCGCTGAGAAAACACTATTTGTGACCTGTGATACAAAAATGCCATAACTTTTGTTCAAAGTGAGTTTTCAGTCAAGTTTCATCCTGAAAGCATAGAAAGATGCATAAACTTGAAGTTCCAGGTGGATTTCAGTGAGTTTTCATCAAAATACAGGAGTTCTGCATGAAGTGTTCATTTTGGCCTTCTCTAGCTGAGAAAACACTATTTGTGACCTGTGATACAAAAATGCCATAACTTTTCTTCAAAGTGAGTTTTCAGTCAAGTTTCAACCTGAAAGCATAGAAAGATGCATAAACTTGAAGTTACAGCTTGATTTCAGTGAGTTTTCATCAAAATACAGGAGTTCTGCAAGAAGTGTTCATTTTGGCCTTCTCTCGCTGAGAAAACGCTATTTGTGACCTGCGATACAAAAATGCCATAACTTTTTTTAAAAGTGAGTTTTCAGTCAAGTTTCAACCTGAAAGCATAGAAAGATGCATAAACTTGAAGTTACAGGTGGATTTCAGTGAGTTTTCATCAAAATACAGGAGTTCTGCACGAAGCGTTCATTTTGGCCTTCTCTCGCTGAAAAACACTATTTGTGACCTGTGATACAAAAATGCCATAACTTTTCTTCAAAGTGATTTTTCAGTCAAGTTTCAACCTGAAAGCATAGAAAGATGCATAAACTTGAAGTTACAGGTGGATTTCAGTGAGTTTTCATCAAAATACAGGAGTTCTGCAAGAAGTGTTCATTTTGGCCTTCTCTCGCTGAGAAAACATTATTTGTGACCTGTGACACAAGACAGCCATAACTTTTGTTCAAAGTGAGTTTTCAGTCAAGTTTCAACCTGAAAGCATAGAAAGATGCATAAACTTGAAGTTACAGCTTGATTTCAGTGAGTTTTCCTCAAAATACAGGAGTTGTGCATGAAGTGTTCATTTTGGCTTTCTCTCGCTGAGAAAACGCTATTTTTGACCTGTGACACAAGACAGCCATAACTTTTGTTCAAAGTGAGTTTTCAGTCAAGTTTCAACCTGAAAGCATAGAAAGATGCATGAACTTGAAGTTACAGATTGATTTCAGTGAGTTTTCCTCAAAATACAGGAGTTATGCATGAAGTTTTCATTTTGGCCTTCTCTCGCTGAGAAAACACTATTTGTGACCTGTGATACAAAAATGCCATAACTTTTGTTCAAAGTGAGTTTTCAGTCAAGTTTCATCCTGAAAGCATAGAAAGATGCATAAACTTGAAGTTCCAGGTGGATTTCAGTGAGTTTTCAACAAAATACAGGAGTTCTGCATGAAGTGTTCATTTTGGCCTTCTCTAGCTGAGAAAACACTATTTGTGACCTGTGATACAAAAATGCCATAACTTTTCTTCAAAGTGAGTTTTCAGTCAAGTTTCAACCTGAAAGCATAGAAAGATGCATAAACTTGAAGTTACAGGTGGATTTCAGTGAGTTTTCATCAAAATACAGGAGTTCTGCATGAAGTGTTCATTTTGGCCTTCTCTCGCTGAGAAAACGCTATTTGTGACCTGTGACACAAAACAGCCATAACTTTTGTTCAAAGTGAGTTTTCAGTCAAGTTTCAACCTGAAAGCATAGAAAGATGCATAAACTTGAAGTTACAGCTTGATTTCAGTGAGTTTTCCTCAAAATACAGGAGTTGTGCATGAAGTGTTCATTTTGGCTTTCTCTCGCTGAGAAAACGCTATTTTTGACCTGTGACACAAGACAGCCATAACTTTTGTTCAAAGTGAGTTTTCAGTCAAGTTTCAACCTGAAAGCATAGAAAGATGCATGAACTTGAAGTTACAGATTGATTTCAGTGAGTTTTCCTCAAAATACAGGAGTTATGCATGAAGTTTTCATTTTGGCCTTCTCTCGCTGAGAAAACACTATTTGTGACCTGTGATACAAAAATGCCATAACTTTTGTTCAAAGTGAGTTTTCAGTCAAGTTTCATCCTGAAAGCATAGAAAGATGCATAAACTTGAAGTTCCAGGTGGATTTCAGTGAGTTTTCAACAAAATACAGGAGTTCTGCATGAAGTGTTCATTTTGGCCTTCTCTAGCTGAGAAAACACTATTTGTGACCTGTGATACAAAAATGCCATAACTTTTCTTCAAAGTGAGTTTTCAGTCAAGTTTCAACCTGAAAGCATAGAAAGATGCATAAACTTGAAGTTACAGGTGGATTTCAGTGAGTTTTCATCAAAATACAGGAGTTCTGCATGAAGTGTTCATTTTGGCCTTCTCTCGCTGAGAAAACGCTATTTGTGACCTGTGACACAAAACAGCCATAACTTTTGTTCAAAGTGAGTTTTCAGTCAAGTTTTAACCTGAAAGCATAGAAAGATGCATAAACTTGAAGTTACAGCTTGATTTCAGTGAGTTTTCCTCAAAATACAGGAGTTCTGCATGAAGTGTTCATTTTGGCCTTCTCTCGCTGAAAAACACTATTTGTGACCTGTGATACAAAAATGCCATAACTTTTCTTCAAAGTGATTTTTCAGTCAAGTTTCAACCTGACAGCATAGAAAGATGCATAAACTTGAAGTTACAGCTTGATTTCAGTGAGTTTTCCTCAAAATACAGGAGTTCTGCATGAAGTGTTCATTTTGGCCTTCTCTCGCTGAGAAAACGCTATTTGTGACCTGTGATACAAAA
This sequence comes from Aulostomus chinensis, assembly GCF_037954235.1. Classification (NCBI taxonomy): domain Eukaryota; kingdom Metazoa; phylum Chordata; class Actinopteri; order Syngnathiformes; family Aulostomidae; genus Aulostomus; species Aulostomus chinensis. The sequence continues at coordinate 28,307,342 of NC_141333.1, read as the reverse complement.
CAGCCATTACTTTTCTTCAAAGTAAGTTTTCAGTCAAGTTTAAACCTGAATGCATAGAAAGATGCATAAACTTGAAGTTACAGCTTGATTTCAGTGAGTTTTCCTCAAAATACAGGAGTTCTGCATGAAGTGTTCATTTTGGCCTTCTCTCGCTGAGAAAACACTATTTGTGACCTGTGATACAAAACAGCCATAACATTTCTTCAAAGTGAGTTTTCAGTAAAGTTTCAACCTGAAAGCATAGAAAGATGCATAAACTTGAAGTTACAGGTGGATTTCAGTGAGTTTTCATCAAAATACAGGAGTTATGCATGAAGTGTTCATTTTTGCCGTCTCTCGCTGAGAAAACACTATTTGTGACCTGTGATACAAAAATGCCATAACTTTTCTTCAAAGTGAGTTTTCAGTCAAGTTTCAACCTGAAAGCATAGAAAGATGCATAAACTTGAAGTTACAGCTTGATTTCAGTGAGTTTTAATCAAAATACAGGAGTTGTGCATGAAGTGTTCATTTTGGCTTTCTCTCGCTGAGAAAACACTATTTGTGACCTGTGATACATAAATGCCATAACTTTTGTTCAAAGTGATTTTTCAGTCAAGTTTCAACCTGAAAGCATAGAAAGATGCATAAACTTGAAGTTACAGCTTGATTTCAGGGAGTTTTCATCAAAATACAGGAGTTATGCATGAAGTGTTCATTTTGGCCTTCTCTCACTGAGAAAACACTATTTGTGACCTGTGATACAAAAATGCCATAACTTTTGTTCAAAGTAAGTTTTCAGTCAAGTTTCAACCTGAAAGCATAGAAAGATGCATAAACTTGAAGTTACAGCTTGATTTCAGTGAGTTTTCATCAAAATACAGGAGTTCTGCATGAAGTGTTCATTTTGGCCTTCTCTCGCTGAGAAAACGCTATTTGTGACCTGTGATACAAAAATGCCATAACTTTTGTTCAAAGTGATTTCTCAGTCAAGTTTCAACCTGAAAGCATAGAAAGATGCATAAACTTGAAGTTACAGGTGGATTTCAGTGACTTTTCATCAAAATACAGGAGTTCTGAGAGAAGTGTTGATTTTGGCCTTCTCTCGCTGAGAAAACGCTATGTGTGACCTGTGACACAAAACAGCCATAACTTTTTTTAAAAGTGAGTTTTCAGTCAAGTTTCAACCTGAAAGCACAGAAAGATGCATGAACTTGAAGTTACAGGTGGATTTCAGTGAGTTTTCCTCAAAATACAGGAGTTCTGCATGAAGTTTTCATTTTGGCCTTCTCTCGCTGAGAAAACACTATTTGTGACCTGTGATACAAAAATGCCATAACTTTTGTTCAAAGTGAGTTTTCAGTCAAGTTTCATCCTGAAAGCATAGAAAGATGCATAAACTTGAAATTCCAGGTGGATTTCAGTGAGTTTTCATCAAAATACAGGAGTTCTGAATGAAGTGTTCATTTTGGTCTTCTCTCGCTGAGAAAACACTATTTGTGACCTGTGACACAAGACAGCCATAAGTTTTGTTCAAAGTGAGTTTTCAGTCAAGTTTCAACCTGAAAGCATAGAAAGATGCATAAACTTGAAGTTACAGCTTGATTTCAGTGAGTTTTCATCAAAATACAGGAGTTCTGCATGAAGTGTTCATTTTGTCCTCTCGCTGAGAAAACACTATTAGTGACCTGTACCACAAGACAGCCATAAGTTTTGTTCAAAGTGAGTTTTCAGTCAAGTTTCATCCTGAAAGCATAGAAAGATGCATAAACTTGAAGTTACAGCTTGATTTTAGTGAGTTTTACTCAAAATACAGGAGTTATGCATGAAGTGTTCATTTTGGCCTTCTCTCACTGAGAAAACAGTATTTGTGACCTGTGATACAAAAATGCCATAACTTTTGTTCAAAGTGAGTTTTCAGTCAAGTTTCAACCTGAAAACATAGAAAGATGCATAAACTTGAAGTTACAGCTTGATTTCAGTGAGTTTTCATCAAAATACAGGAGTTCTGCATGAAGTGTTCATTTTGGCCTTCTCTCGCTGAGAAAACGCTATTTGTGACCTGTGATACAAAACAGCCATTACTTTTCTTCAAAGTAAGTTTTCAGTCAAGTTTCAACCTGAAAGCATAGAAAGATGCATAAACTTGAAGTTACAGCTTGATTTCAGTGAGTTTTCATCAAAATACAGGAGTTCTGCATGAAGTGTTCATTTTGGCCTTCTCTCGCTGAGAAAACGCTATTTGTGACCTTTGAAACAAAAATGCCATAACTTTTGTTCAAAGTGATTTCTCAGTCAAGTTTCAAACTGAAAGCATAGAAAGATGCATAAACTTGAAGTTACAGCTTGATTTCAGTGAGTTTTCATCAAAATACAGGAGTTCTGCATGAAGTGTTCATTTAGTCCTTCTCTCGCTGAGAAAACACTATTAGTGACCTGTACCACAAGAAGGCCATAAGTTTTGTTCAAAGTGAGTTTTCAGTCAAGTTTCATCCTGAAAGCATAGAAAGATGCATAAACTTGAAGTTACAGCTTGATTTCAGTGAGTTTTCATCAAAATACAGGAGTTCTGCATGAAGTGTTCATTTTGGTCTTCTCTCGCTGAGAAAACACTATTTGTGACCTGTGACACAAAAATGCTTTAACTTTTTTTAAAAGTGAGTTTCAGTCAAGTTTCAACCTGAAAGCATAGAAAGATGCATAAACTTGAAGTTACAGCTTGATTTCAGTGAGTTTTCATCAAAATACATGAGTTCTGCATGAAGTGTTCATTTTGGCCTTCTCTCGCTGAGAAAACACTATTTGTGACCTGTGACACAAAAATGCTATAACTTTTCTTCAAAGTGAGTTTTCAGTCAAGTTTAAACCTGAAAGCATAGAAAGATGCATAAACTTGAAGTTACAGGTGGATTTCAGTGAGTTTTCATCAAAATACAGGAGTTTTGCAAGAAGTGTTCATTTTGGCCTTCTCTCGCTGAGAAAACGCTATTTGTGACCTTTGACAAAAAACAGCCATAACTTTTCTTCAAAGGGAGTTTTCAGTCAAGTTTCAACCTGAAAGCATAGAAAGATGCATAAACTTGAAGTTACAGCTTGATTTCAGTGAGTTTTCATCAAAATACAGGAGTTCTGCAAGAAGTGTTCATTTTGGCCTTCTCTCGCTGAGAAAACGCTATTTGTCACCTGTGACACAAAACAGCCATAACTTTTGTTCCAAGTGATTTTCCAGTCAAGTTCCAATCTGAAAGCATAGAAAGATGCATAAACTTGAAGTTACAGCTTGATTTCAGTGAGTTTTCCTCAAAATACAGGAGTTATGCATGAAGTGTTCATTTTGGCCTTCTCTCGCTGAGAAAACACTATTTGTGACCTGTGATACAAAAATGCCATAACTTTTGTTCAAAGTGATTTCTCAGTTGAGTTTCAACCTGAAAGCATAGAAAGATGCATAAACTTGAAGTTACAGGTGGATTTCAGTGAGTTTTCATCAAAATAAAGGAGTTCTGCATGAAGTTTTCATTTTGGCCTTCTCTCTCTGAGAAAACACTATTTGTGACCTGTAACACAAGACAGCCATATCTTTTGTTCAAAGTGAGTTTTCAGTCAAGTTTCAACCTGAAAGCATAGAAAGATGCATAAACTTGAAGTTACAGCTTGATTTCAGTGAGTTTTCCTCAAAATACAGGAGTTATGCATGAAGTGTTAATTTTGGCCTTCTCTCGCTGAGAAAACACGATTTGTGACCTGTGATACAAAAATGCCTTAACTTTTCTTCAAAGTGAGTTTTCAGTCAAGTTTCAACCTGAAAGCATAGAAAGATGCATAAACTTGAAGTTACAGGTGGATTTCAGTGAGTTTTCCTCAAAATACAGGAGTTCTGCATGAAGTGTTCATTTTGGCCTTCTCTCGCTCAGAAAACGCTATTTGTGACCTGTGATACAAAAATGCCATAACTTTTGTTCAAAGTGATTTCTCAGTCAAGTTTAAACCTGAAAGCATAGAAAGATGCATAAACTTGAAGTTAAAGGTGGATTTCAGTGAGTTTTCATCAAAATACAGGAGTTCTGCGTGAAGTTTTCATTTTGGCCTTCTCTCGCTGAGAAAACACTATTTGTGACCTGTAACACAAGAAAGCCATATCTTCTGTTCAAAGTGAGTTTTCAGTTAAGTTTCAACCTGAAAGCATAGAAAGATGCATAAACTTGAAGTTACAGCTTGATTTCAGTGAGTTTTCCTCAAAATACAGGAGTTATGCATGAAGTGTTCATTTTGGCCTTCTCTAGCTGAGAAAACACTATTTGTGACCTGTGATACAAAAATGCCATAACTTTTCTTCAAAGTGATTTTTCAGTCAAGTTTCAACCTGAAAGCATAGAAAGATGCATAAACTTGAAGTTACAGCTTGATTTCAGTGAGTTTTCATCAAAATACAGGAGTTCTGCATGAAGTGTTCATTTTGGCCTTCTCTCGCTAGGAAAACGCTATTTGTGACCTGTGAAACAAAAATGCCATAACTTTTGTTCAAAGTGATTTCTCAGTCAAGTTTCAAACTGAAAGCATAGAAAGATGCATAAACTTGAAGTTACAGCTTGATTTCAGTGAGTTTTCATCAAAATACAGGAGTTCTGCATGAAGTGTTCATTTTGTCCTTCTCTCGCTGAGAAAACACTATTAGTGACCTGTACCACAAGAAGGCCATAAGTTTTGTTCAAAGTGAGTTTTCAGTCAAGTTTCATCCTGAAAGCATAGAAAGATGCATAAACTTGAAGTTACAGCTTGATTTCAGTGAGTTTTCATCAAAATACAGGAGTTCTGCATGAAGTGTTCATTTTGGTCTTCTCTCGCTGAGAAAACACTATTTGTGACCTGTGACACAAAAATGCTTTAACTTTTTTTAAAAGTGAGTTTCAGTCAAGTTTCAACCTGAAAGCATAGAAAGATGCATAAACTTGAAGTTACAGCTTGATTTCAGTGAGTTTTCATCAAAATACATGAGTTCTGCATGAAGTGTTCATTTTGGCCTTCTCTCGCTGAGAAAACACTATTTGTGACCTGTGACACAAAAATGCTATAACTTTTCTTCAAAGTGAGTTTTCAGTCAAGTTTAAACCTGAAAGCATAGAAAGATGCATAAACTTGAAGTTACAGGTGGATTTCAGTGAGTTTTCATCAAAATAAAGGAGTTTTGCAAGAAGTGTTCATTTTGGCCTTCTCTCGCTGAGAAAACGCTATTTGTGACCTTTGACAAAAAACAGCCATAACTTTTCTTCAAAGGGAGTTTTCAGTCAAGTTTCAACCTGAAAGCATAGAAAGATGCATAAACTTGAAGTTACAGCTTGATTTCAGTGAGTTTTCATCAAAATACAGGAGTTATGCATGAAGTGTTCATTTTGGCCTTCTCTAGCTGAGAAAACACTATTTGTGACCTGTGATACAAAAATGCCATAAGTTTTGTTCAAAGTGAGTTTTCAGTCAAGTTTCAACCTGAAAGCATAGAAAGATGCATAAACTTGAAGTTACAGCTTGATTTCAGTGAGTTTTCATCAAAATACAGGAGTTCTGCATGAAGTGTTCATTTTGGCCTTCTCTCGCTGAGAAAACACTATTAGTGACCTGTACCACAAGACAGCCATAAGTTTTGTTCAAAGTGAGTTTTCAGTCAAGTTTCATCCTGAAAGCATAGAAAGATGCATAAACTTGAAGTTACAGGTGGATTTCAGTGAGTTTTCATCAAAATACAGGAGTTCTGCATGAAGTGTTCATTTTTGTCTTCTCTCGCTGAGAAAACAGTATTTGTGACCTGTGACACAAGACAGCCATAAGTTTTGTTCAAAGTGAGTTTTCAGTCAAGTTTCAACCTGAAAGCATAGAAAGATGCATAAACTTGAAGTTACAGGTGGATTTCAGTGAGTTTTCATCAAAATACTGGAGTTGTGCATGAAGTGTTCATTTTGGCCTTCTCTCGCTGAGAAAACACTATTTGTGAACTGTGATACAAAAATGCCATAACTTTTGTTCAAAGTGAGTTTTCAGTCAAGTTTCAACCTGAAAGCATAGAAAGATGCATAAACTTGAAGTTACAGCTTGATTTCAGTGAGTTTTCATCAAAATACAGGAGTTCTGCAAGAAGTGTTCATTTTGGCCTTCTCTCGCTGAGAAAACGCTATTTGTGACCTGTGACACAAAACAGCCATAACTTTTGATCAAAGTGAGTTTTCACTCAAGTTTCAACCTGACAGCATAGAAAGGTGCATAAACTTGAAGTTACAGCTTGATTTCAGTGAGTTTTCCTCAAAATACAGGAGTTCTGCATTAAGTGTTCATTTTGGCCTTCTCTCGCTGAGAAAACACTATTTGTGACCTGTGATACAAAAATGCCATAACTTTTGTTCAAAGTGAGTTTTCAGTCAAGTTTCAACCTGAAAGCATAGAAAGATGCATAAACTTGAAGTTACAGCTTGATTTCAGTGAGTTTTCATCAAAATACAGGAGTTCTGCATGAAGTGTTCATTTTGGCCTTCTCTCGCTGAGAAAACACTATTTGTGACCTGTGATACAAAAATGCCATAACTTTTGTTCAAAGTGAGTTTTCAGTCAAGTTTCAACCTGAAAGCATAGAAAGATGCATAAACTTGAAGTTACAGCTTGATTTTAGTGAGTTTTCATCAAAATACAGGAGTTCTGCATGAAGTGTTCATTTTGGCCTTCTCTCGCTGAGAAAACACTATTTGTGACCTGTGATACAAAAATGCCATAACTTTTGTTCAAAGTGAGTTTTCAGTCAAGTTTCAACCTGAAAGCATAGAAAGATGCATAAACTTGAAGTTACAGCTTGATTTCAGTGAGTTTTCATCAAAATACAGGAGTTCTGCATGAAGTGTTCATTTTGGCCTTCTCTCGCTGAGAAAACACTATTTGTGACCTGTGATACAAAAATGCCATAACTTTTCTTCAAAGTGAGTTTTCAGTCAAGTTTCAACCTGAAAGCATTGAAAGATGCATAAACTTGAAGTTACAGCTTGATTTCAGGGAGTTTTCATCAAAATACAGGAGTTCTGCATGAAGTGTTCATTTTGGCCTTCTCTCACTGAGAAAACACTATTTGTGACCTGTGATACAAAAATGCCATAACTTTTGTTCAAAGTAAGTTTTCAGTCAAGTTTCAACCTGAAAGCATAGAAAGATGCATAAACTTGAAGTTACAGCTTGATTTCAGTGAGTTTTCATCAAAATACAGGAGTTCTGCATGAAGTGTTCATTTTGACCTTCTCTCGCTGAGAAAACGCTATTTGTGACCTGTGATACAAAAATGCCATAACTTTTGTTCAAAGTGATTTCTCAGTCAAGTTTCAACCTGAAAGCATAGAAAGATGCATGAACTTGAAGTTACAGGTGGATTTCAGTGAGTTTTCATCAAAATACAGGAGTTCTGCATGAAGTTTTCATTTTGGCCTTCTCTCGCTGAGAAAACACTATTTGTGACCTGTAACACAAGAAAGCCATATCTTTTGTTCAAAGTGAGTTTTCAGTCAAGTTTCAACCTGAAAGCATAGAAAGATGCATAAACTTGAAGTTACAGCTTGATTTCAGTGAGTTTTCCTCAAAATACAGGAGTTCTGCATGAAGTGTTCATTTTGGCCTTCTCTCGCTGAGAAAACGCTATTTGTGACCTGTGACACAAAACAGCCATAACTTTTGTTCAAAGTGAGTTTTCAGTCAAGTTTTAACCTGAAAGCATAGAAAGATGCATAAACTTGAAGTTACAGCTTGATTTCAGTGAGTTTTCCTCAAAATACAGGAGTTGTGCATGAAGTGTTCATTTTGGCCTTCTCTCGCTGAAAAACACTATTTGTGACCTGTGATACAAAAATGCCATAACTTTTCTTCAAAGTGATTTTTCAGTCAAGTTTCAACCTGACAGCATAGAAAGATGCATAAACTTGAAGTTACAGCTTGATTTCAGTGAGTTTTCCTCAAAATACAGGAGTTCTGCATGAAGTGTTCATTTTGGCCTTCTCTCGCTGAGAAAACACTATTTGTGACCTGTGATACAAAAATGCCATAACTTTTTTTAAAAGTGAGTTTTCAGTCAAGTTTCATCCTGAAAGCATAGAAAGATGCATAAACTTGAAGTTCCAGGTGGATTTCAGTGAGTTTTCATCAAAATACAGGAGTTCTGCATGAAGTGTTCATTTTGGCCTTCTCTCGCTGAGACAATGCTATTTGTGACCTTTGACAAAAAACAGCCATAACTTTTCTTCAAAGTGAGTTTTCAGTCAAGTTTCAACCTGAAAACATAGAAAGATGCATAAACTTGAAGTTACAGCTTGATTTCAGTGAGTTTTCATCAAAATACAGGAGTTCTGCAAGAAGTGTTCATTTTGGCCTTCTCTCGCTGAGAAAACGCTATTTGTGACCTGTGACACAAAACAGCCATAACTTTTCTTCAAAGTGAGTTTTCACTCAAGTTTCAACCTGACAGCATAGAAAGGTGCATAAACCTGAAGTTACAGCTTGATTTCAGTGAGTTTTCCTCAAAATACAGGAGTTCTGCAAGAAGTGTTCATTTTGGCCTTCTCTCGCTGAGAAAACACTATTTGTGACCTGTGATACAAAAATGCCATAATTTTTTTTAAAAGTGAGTTTTCAGTAAAATTTCAACCTGAAAGCATAGAAAGATGCTTAAACTTGAAGTTACAGCTTGATTTCAGTGAGTTTCCATCAAAATACAGGAGTTCTGCATGAAGTGTTCATTTTTGCCTTCTCTCGCTGAGATAACGCTATTTGTGACCTGTGACACAAAAATGCTATAACTTTTCTTCAAAGTGAGTTTTCAGACAAGTTTAAACCTGAAAGCATAGAAAGATGCATAAACTTGAAGTTAAGGTTAATTTCAGTGAGTTTTCCTCAAAATACAGGAGTTTTGCAAGAAGTGTTCATTTTGGCCTTCTCTCGCTAAGACAACGCTATTTGTGACCTTTGACAAAAAACAGCCATAACTTTTCTTCAAAGGGAGTTTTCAGTCAAGTTTCAACCTGAAAGCATTGAAAGATGCATAAACTTGAAGTTACAGCTTGATTTCAGTGAGTTTTCCTGAAAATACAGGAGTTATGCATGAAGTGTTCATTTTGGCCTTCTCTCGCTGAGAAAACACTATTTGTGACCTGTGATACAAAAATGCCATAACTTTTCTTCAAAGTGAGTTTTCAGTCAAGTTTCAACCTGAAAGCATAGAAAGATGCATAAACTTTAATTTACAGGTGGATTTCAGTGAGTTTTCATCAAAATACAGGAGTTCTGCAAGAAGTGTTCATTTTGGCCTTCTCTCGCTGAGAAAACGCTATTTATGACCTGTGACACAAAACAGCAATAACTTTTGTTCAAAGTGAGTTTTCAGTCAAGTTTCAACCTGAAAGCATAAAAAGATGCATAAACTTGAAGTTACAGCTTGATTTCAGTAAGTTTTCCTCAAAATACAGGATTTATGCATGAAGTGTTCATTTTGGCCTTCTCTCGCTGAGAAAACACTATTTGTGACCTGTGATACAAAAATGCCATAACTTTTTTTAAAAGTGAGTTTTCAATCAAGTTTCAACCTTAAAGCATAGAAAGATGCATAAATTTGAAGTTAAAGCTTGATTTCAGTGAGTTTTCATCAAAATACAGGAGTTGTGCATGAAGTGTTCATTTTGGCCTTCTCTCGCTGAGAAAACACTATTTGTGACCTGTGATACAAAAATGCTTTAACTTTTTTTAAAAGTGAGTTTTCAGTCAAGTTTCAACCTGAAAGCATAGAAAGATGCATAAACTTGAAGTTACAGCTTGATTTCAGTGAGTTTTCCTCAAAATACAGGAGTTGTGTATGAAGTGTTCATTTTTGCCTTCTCTCGCTGAGAAAACACTATTTGTGACCTGTGATACAAAAATGCCATAACTTTTTTTAAAAGTGAGTTTTCAGTCAAGTTTCAACCTTAAAGCATAGAAAGATGCATAAACTTGAAGTTACAGCTTGATTTCAGGGAGTTTTCATCAAAATACAGGAGTTCTGCATGAAGTGTTCATTTTGGCCTTCTCTCGCTGAGAAAACACTATTTGTGACCTGTGATACAAAAATGCCATAACTTTTCTTCAAAGTGAGTTTTCAGTCAAGTTTCAACCTGAAAGCATTGAAAGATGCATAAACTTGAAGTTACAGCTTGATTTCAGGGATTTTTCATCAAAATACAGGAGTTCTGCATGAAGTGTTCATTTTGGCCTTCTCTCACTGAGAAAACACTATTTGTGACCTGTGATACAAAAATGCCATAACTTTTGTTCAAAGTAAGTTTTCAGTCAAGTTTCAACCTGAAAGCATAGAAAGATGCATAAACTTGAAGTTACAGCTTGATTTCAGTGAGTTTTCATCAAAATACAGGAGTTCTGCATGAAGTGTTCATTTTGACCTTCTCTCACTGAGAAAACGCTATTTGTGACCTGTGATACAAAAATGCCATAACTTTTGTTCAAAGTGATTTCTCAGTCAAGTTTCAACCTGAAAGCATAGAAAGATGCATAAACTTGAAGTTACAGGTGGATTTCAGTGAGTTTTCATCAAAATACAGGAGTTCTGCATGAAGTTTTCATTTTGGCCTTCTCTCGCTGAGAAAACACTATTTGTGACCTGTAACACAAGAAAGCCATATCTTTTGTTCAAAGTGAGTTTTCAGTCAAGTTTCAACCTGAAAGCATAGAAAGATGCATAAACTTGAAGTTACAGCTTGATTTCAGTGAGTTTTCCTCAAAATACAGGAGTTCTGCATGAAGTGTTCATTTTGGCCTTCTCTCGCTGAGAAAACGCTATTTGTGACCTGTGACACAAAACAGCCATAACTTTGGTTCAAAGTGAGTTTTCAGTCAAGTTTTGACCTGAAAGCATAGAAAGATGCATAAACTTGAAGTTACAGCTTGATTTCAGTGAGTTTTCCTCAAAATACAGGATTTATGCATGAAGTGTTCATTTTGGCCTTCTCTCGCTGAGAAAACACTATTTGTGACCTGTGATACAAAAATGCCATAACTTTTTTTAAAAGTGAGTTTTCACTCAAGTTTCAACCTGACAGCATAGAAAAGTGCATAAACTTGAAGTTACAGCTTGATTTCAGTGAGTTTTCCTCAAAATACAGGAGTTCTGCATGAAGTGTTCATTTTGGCCTTCTCTCGCTGAGAAAACGCTATTTGTGACCTGTGATACAAAAATGCCATATCTTTTGTTCAAAGTGATTTTTCAGTCAAGTTTCAACCTGAAAGCATAGAAAGATGCATAAACTTGAAGTTACAGCTTGATTTCAGTGAGTTTTCCTCAAAATACAGGAGTTCTGCATGAAGTGTTCATTTTGGCCTTCTCTCGCTGAGAAAACACTATTTGTGACCTGTGATACAAAAATGCCATAACTTTTGTTCAAAGTGAGTTTTCAGTCAAGTTTCAACCTGAAAGCATAGAAAGATGCATAAACTTTAATTTACAGGTGGATTTCAGTGAGTTTTCATCAAAATACAGGAGTTCTGCAAGAAGTGTTCATTTTGGCCTTCTCTCGCTGAGAAAACGCTATTTATGACCTGTGACACAAAACAGCAATAACTTTTGTTCAAAGTGAGTTTTCAGTCAAGTTTCAACCTGAAAGCATAAAAAGATGCATAAACTTGAAGTTACAGCTTGATTTCAGTGAGTTTTCCTCAAAATACAGGATTTATGCATGAAGTGTTCATTTTGGCCTTCTCTCGCTGAGAAAACACTATTTGTGACCTGTGATACAAAAATGCCATAACTTTTTTTAAAAGTGAGTTTTCAGTCAAGTTTCAACCTTAAAGCATAGAAAGATGCATAAACTTGAAGTTACAGCTTGATTTCAGGGAGTTTTCATCAAAATACAGGAGTTCTGCATGAAGTGTTCATTTTGGCCTTCTCTCGCTGAAAAACACTATTTGTGACCTGTGATACAAAAATGCCATAACTTTTCTTCAAAGTGATTTTTCAGTCAAGTTTCAACCTGACAGCATAGAAAGATGCATAAACTTGAAGTTACAGCTTGATTTCAGTGAGTTTTCCTCAAAATACAGGAGTTCTGCATGAAGTGTTCATTTTGGCCTTCTCTCGCTGAGAAAACACTATTTGTGACCTGTGATACAAAAATGCCATAACTTTTTTTAAAAGTGAGTTTTCAGTCAAGTTTCATCCTGAAAGCATAGAAAGATGCATAAACTTGAAGTTCCAGGTGGATTTCAGTGAGTTTTCATCAAAATACAGGAGTTCTGCATGAAGTGTTCATTTTGGCCTTCTCTCGCTGAGACAACGCTATTTGTGACCTTTGACAAAAAACAGCCATAACTTTTCTTCAAAGTGAGTTTTCAGTCAAGTTTCAACCTGAAAGCATAGAAAGATGCATAAACTTGAAGTTACAGCTTGATTTCAGTGAGTTTTCATCAAAATACAGGAGTTCTGCAAGAAGTGTTCATTTTGGCCTTCTCTCGCTGAGAAAACGCTATTTGTGACCTGTGACACAAAACAGCCATAACTTTTGTTCAAAGTGAGTTTTCACTCAAGTTTCAACCTGACAGCATAGAAAGGTGCATAAACCTGAAGTTACAGCTTGATTTCAGTGAGTTTTCCTCAAAATACAGGAGTTCTGCAAGAAGTGTTCATTTTGGCCTTCTCTCGCTGAGAAAACACTATTTGTGACCTGTGACACAAAAATGCCATAATTTTTTTTAAAAGTGAGTTTTCAGTAAAATTTCAACCTGAAAGCATAGAAAGATGCTTAAACTTGAAGTTACAGGTGGATTTCAGTGAGTTTCCATCAAAATACAGGAGTTCTGCATGAAGTGTTCATTTTTGCCTTCTCTCGCTGAGATAACGCTATTTGTGACCTGTGACACAAAAATGCTATAACTTTTCTTCAAAGTGAGTTTTCAGTCAAGTTTAAACCTGAAAGCATAGAAAGATGCATAAACTTGAAGTAAAAGGTGGATTTCAGTGAGTTTTCCTCAAAATACAGGAGTTTTGCAAGAAGTGTTCATTTTGGCCTTCTCTCGCTAAGACAACGCTATTTGTGACCTTTGACAAAAAACAGCCATAACTTTTCTTCAAAGGGAGTTTTCAGTCAAGTTTCAACCTGAAAGCATTGAAAGATGCATAAACTTGAAGTTACAGCTTGATTTCAGTGAGTTTTCCTGAAAATACAGGAGTTATGCATGAAGTGTTCATTTTGGCCTTCTCTCGCTGAGAAAACACTATTTGTGACCTGTGATACAAAAATGCCATAACTTTTCTTCAAAGTGAGTTTTCAGTCAAGTTTCAACCTGAAAGCATAGAAAGATGCATAAACTTTAATTTACAGGTGGATTTCAGTGAGTTTTCATCAAAATACAGGAGTTCTGCATGAAGTGTTCATTTTGGCCTTCTCTCGCTGAGAAAACGCTATTTATGACCTGTGACACAAAACAGCAATAACTTTTGTTCAAAGTGAGTTTTCAGTCAAGTTTCAACCTGAAAGCATAAAAAGATGCATAAACTTGAAGTTACAGCTTGATTTCAGTAAGTTTTCCTCAAAATACAGGATTTATGCATGAAGTGTTCATTTTGGCCTTCTCTCGCTGAGAAAACACTATTTGTGACCTGTGATACAAAAATGCCATAACTTTTTTTAAAAGTGAGTTTTCAATCAAGTTTCAACCTTAAAGCATAGAAAGATGCATAAATTTGAAGTTAAAGCTTGATTTCAGTGAGTTTTCATCAAAATACAGGAGTTGTGCATGAAGTGTTCATTTTGGCCTTCTCTCGCTGAGAAAACACTATTTGTGACCTGTGATACAAAAATGCTTTAACTTTTTTTAAAAGTGAGTTTTCAGTCAAGTTTCAACCTGAAAGCATAGAAAGATGCATAAACTTGAAGTTACAGCTTGATTTCAGTGAGTTTTCCTCAAAATACAGGAGTTGTGTATGAAGTGTTCATTTTGGCCTTCTCTCGCTGAGAAAACACTATTTGTGACCTGTGATACAAAAATGCCATAACTTTTTTTAAAAGTGAGTTTTCAGTCAAGATTCAACCTTAAAGCATAGAAAGATGCATAAACTTGAAGTTACAGCTTGATTTCAGGGAGTTTTCATCAAAATACAGGAGTTCTGCATGAAGTGTTCATTTTGGCCTTCTCTCGCTGAGAAAACACTATTTGTGACCTGTGATACAAAAATGCCATAACTTTTCTTCAAAGTGAGTTTTCAGTCAAGTTTCAACCTGAAAGCATTGAAAGATGCATAAACTTGAAGTTACAGCTTGATTTCAGGGATTTTTCATCAAAATACAGGAGTTCTGCATGAAGTGTTCATTTTGGCCTTCTCTCACTGAGAAAACACTATTTGTGACCTGTGATACAAAAATGCCATAACTTTTGTTCAAAGTAAGTTTTCAGTCAAGTTTCAACCTGAAAGCATAGAAAGATGCATAAACTTGAAGTTACAGCTTGATTTCAGTGAGTTTTCATCAAAATACAGGAGTTCTGCATGAAGTGTTCATTTTGACCTTCTCTCACTGAGAAAACGCTATTTGTGACCTGTGATACAAAAATGCCATAACTTTTGTTCAAAGTGATTTCTCAGTCAAGTTTCAACCTGAAAGCATAGAAAGATGCATAAACTTGAAGTTACAGGTGGATTTCAGTGAGTTTTCATCAAAATACAGGAGTTCTGCATGAAGTTTTCATTTTGGCCTTCTCTCGCTGAGAAAACACTATTTGTGACCTGTAACACAAGAAAGCCATATCTTTTGTTCAAAGTGAGTTTTCAGTCAAGTTTCAACCTGAAAGCATAGAAAGATGCATAAACTTGAAGTTACAGCTTGATTTCAGTGAGTTTTCCTCAAAATACAGGAGTTCTGCATGACGTGTTCATTTTGGCCTTCTCTCGCTGAGAAAACGCTATTTGTGACCTGTGACACAAAACAGCCATAACTTTGGTTCAAAGTGAGTTTTCAGTCAAGTTTTGACCTGAAAGCATAGAAAGATGCATAAACTTGAAGTTACAGCTTGATTTCAGTGAGTTTTCCTCAAAATACAGGATTTATGCATGAAGTGTTCATTTTGGCCTTCTCTCGCTGAGAAAACACTATTTGTGACCTGTGATACAAAAATGCCATAACTTTTTTTAAAAGTGAGTTTTCACTCAAGTTTCAACCTGACAGCATAGAAAGGTGCATAAACTTGAAGTTACAGCTTGATTTCAGTGAGTTTTCCTCAAAATACAGGAGTTCTGCATGAAGTGTTCATTTTGGCCTTCTCTCGCTGAGAAAACGCTATTTGTGACCTGTGATACAAAAATGCCATAACTTTTGTTCAAAGTGATTTTTCAGTCAAGTTTCAACCTGAAAGCATAGAAAGATGCATAAACTTGAAGTTACAGCTTGATTTCAGTGAGTTTTCCTCAAAATACAGGAGTTCTGCATGAAGTGTTCATTTTGGCCTTCTCTCGCTGAGAAAACACTATTTGTGACCTGTGATACAAAAATGCCATAACTTTTGTTCAAAGTGAGTTTTCAGTCAAGTTTCAACCTGAAAGCATAGAAAGATGCATAAACTTTAATTTACAGGTGGATTTCAGTGAGTTTTCATCAAAATACAGGAGTTCTGCAAGAAGTGTTCATTTTTGCCTTCTCTCGCTGAGAAAACGCTATTTATGACCTGTGACACAAAACAGCAATAACTTTTGTTCAAAGTGAGTTTTCAGTCAAGTTTCAACCTGAAAGCATAAAAAGATGCATAAACTTGAAGTTACAGCTTGATTTCAGTGAGTTTTCCTCAAAATACAGGATTTATGCATGAAGTGTTCATTTTGGCCTTCTCTCGCTGAGAAAACACTATTTGTGACCTGTGATACAAAAATGCCATAACTTTTTTTAAAAGTGAGTTTACAGTCAAGTTTCAACCTTAAAGCATAGAAAGATGCATAAACTTGAAGTTACAGCTTGATTTCAGGGAGTTTTCATCAAAATACAGGAGTTCTGCATGAAGTGTTCATTTTGGCCTTCTCTCGCTGAGAAAACACTATTTGTGACCTGTGATACAAAAATGCCATAACTTTTCTTCAAAGTGAGTTTTCAGTCAAGTTTCAACCTGAAAGCATTGAAAGATGCATAAACTTGAAGTTACAGCTTGATTTCAGGGAGTTTTCATCAAAATACAGGAGTTCTGCATGAAGTGTTCATTTTGGCCTTCTCTCACTGAGAAAACACTATTTGTGACCTGTGATACAAAAATGCCATAACTTTTGTTCAAAGTAAGTTTTCAGTCAAGTTTCAACCTGAAAGCATAGAAAGATGCATAAACTTGAAGTTACAGCTTGATTTCAGTGAGTTTTCATCAAAATACAGGAGTTCTGCATGAAGTGTTCATTTTGACCTTCTCTCGCTGAGAAAACGCTATTTGTGACCTGTGATACAAAAATGCCATAACTTTTGTTCAAAGTGATTTCTCAGTCAAGTTTCAACCTGAAAGCATAGAAAGATGCATGAACTTGAAGTTACAGGTGGATTTCAGTGAGTTTTCATCAAAATACAGGAGTTCTGCATGAAGTTTTCATTTTGGCCTTCTCTCGCTGAGAAAACACTATTTGTGACCTGTAACACAAGAAAGCCATATCTTTTGTTCAAAGTGAGTTTTCAGTCAAGTTTCAACCTGAAAGCATAGAAAGATGCATAAACTTGAAGTTACAGCTTGATTTCAGTGAGTTTTCCTCAAAATACAGGAGTTCTGCATGAAGTGTTCATTTTGGCCTTCTCTCGCTGAGAAAACGCTATTTGTGACCTGTGACACAAAACAGCCATAACTTTTGTTCAAAGTGAGTTTTCAGTCAAGTTTTAACCTGAAAGCATAGAAAGATGCATAAACTTGAAGTTACAGCTTGATTTCAGTGAGTTTTCCTCAAAATACAGGAGTTGTGCATGAAGTGTTCATTTTGGCCTTCTCTCGCTGAAAAACACTATTTGTGACCTGTGATACAAAAATGCCATAACTTTTCTTCAAAGTGATTTTTCAGTCAAGTTTCAACCTGACAGCATAGAAAGATGCATAAACTTGAAGTTACAGCTTGATTTCAGTGAGTTTTCCTCAAAATACAGGAGTTCTGCATGAAGTGTTCATTTTGGCCTTCTCTCGCTGAGAAAACACTATTTGTGACCTGTGATACAAAAATGCCATAACTTTTTTTAAAAGTGAGTTTTCAGTCAAGTTTCATCCTGAAAGCATAGAAAGATGCATAAACTTGAAGTTCCAGGTGGATTTCAGTGAGTTTTCATCAAAATACAGGAGTTCTGCATGAAGTGTTCATTTTGGCCTTCTCTCGCTGAGACAACGCTATTTGTGACCTTTGACAAAAAACAGCCATAACTTTTCTTCAAAGTGAGTTTTCAGTCAAGTTTCAACCTGAAAGCATAGAAAGATGCATAAACTTGAAGTTACAGCTTGATTTCAGTGAGTTTTCATCAAAATACAGGAGTTCTGCAAGAAGTGTTCATTTTGGCCTTCTCTCGCTGAGAAAACGCTATTTGTGACCTGTGACACAAAACAGCCACAACTTTTGTTCAAAGTGAGTTTTCACTCAAGTTTCAACCTGACAGCATAGAAAGGTGCATAAACCTGAAGTTACAGCTTGATTTCAGTGAGTTTTCCTCAAAATACAGGAGTTCTGCAAGAAGTGTTCATTTTGGCCTTCTCTCGCTGAGAAAACACTATTTGTGACCTGTGATACAAAAATGCCATAATTTTTTTTAAAAGTGAGTTTTCAGTAAAATTTCAACCTGAAAGCATAGAAAGATGCTTAAACTTGAAGTTACAGGTGGATTTCAGTGAGTTTCCATCAAAATACAGGAGTTCTGCATGAAGTGTTCATTTTTGCCTTCTCTCGCTGAGATAACGCTATTTGTGACCTGTGACACAAAAATGCTATAACTTTTCTTCAAAGTGAGTTTTCAGTCAAGTTTAAACCTGAAAGCATAGAAAGATGCATAAACTTGAAGTAAAAGGTGGATTTCAGTGAGTTTTCCTCAAAATACAGGAGTTTTGCAAGAAGTGTTCATTTTGGCCTTCTCTCGCTAAGACAACGCTATTTGTGACCTTTGACAAAAAACAGCCATAACTTTTCTTCAAAGGGAGTTTTCAGTCAAGTTTCAACCTGAAAGCATTGAAAGATGCATAAACTTGAAGTTACAGCTTGATTTCAGTGAGTTTTCCTGAAAATACAGGAGTTATGCATGAAGTGTTCATTTTGGCCTTCTCTCGCTGAGAAAACACTATTTGTGACCTGTGATACAAAAATGCCATAACTTTTCTTCAAAGTGAGTTTTCAGTCAAGTTTCAACCTGAAAGCATAGAAAGATGCATAAACTTTAATTTACAGGTGGATTTCAGTGAGTTTTCATCAAAATACAGGAGTTCTGCATGAAGTGTTCATTTTGGCCTTCTCTCGCTGAGAAAACGCTATTTATGACCTGTGACACAAAACAGCAATAACTTTTGTTCAAAGTGAGTTTTCAGTCAAGTTTCAACCTGAAAGCATAAAAAGATGCATAAACTTGAAGTTACAGCTTGATTTCAGTAAGTTTTCCTCAAAATACAGGATTTATGCATGAAGTGTTCATTTTGGCCTTCTCTCGCTGAGAAAACACTATTTGTGACCTGTGATACAAAAATGCCATAACTTTTTTTAAAAGTGAGTTTTCAATCAAGTTTCAACCTTAAAGCATAGAAAGATGCATAAATTTGAAGTTAAAGCTTGATTTCAGTGAGTTTTCATCAAAATACAGGAGTTGTGCATGAAGTGTTCATTTTGGCCTTCTCTCGCTGAGAAAACACTATTTGTGACCTGTGATACAAAAATGCTTTAACTTTTTTTAAAAGTGAGTTTTCAGTCAAGTTTCAACCTGAAAGCATAGAAAGATGCATAAACTTGAAGTTACAGCTTGATTTCAGTGAGTTTTCCTCAAAATACAGGAGTTGTGTATGAAGTGTTCATTTTGGCCTTCTCTCGCTGAGAAAACACTATTTGTGACCTGTGATACAAAAATGCCATAACTTTTTTTAAAAGTGAGTTTTCAGTCAAGTTTCAACCTTAAAGCATAGAAAGATGCATAAACTTGAAGTTACAGCTTGATTTCAGGGAGTTTTCATCAAAATACAGGAGTTCTGCATGAAGTGTTCATTTTGGCCTTCTCTCGCTGAGAAAACACTATTTGTGACCTGTGATACAAAAATGCCATAACTTTTCTTCAAAGTGAGTTTTCAGTCAAGTTTCAACCTGAAAGCATTGAAAGATGCATAAACTTGAAGTTACAGCTTGATTTCAGGGAGTTTTCATCAAAATACAGGAGTTCTGCATGAAGTGTTCATTTTGGCCTTCTCTCACTGAGAAAACACTATTTGTGACCTGTGATACAAAAATGCCATAACTTTTGTTCAAAGTAAGTTTTCAGTCAAGTTTCAACCTGAAAGCATAGAAAGATGCATAAACTTGAAGTTACAGCTTGATTTCAGTGAGTTTTCATCAAAATACAGGAGTTCTGCATGAAGTGTTCATTTTGACCTTCTCTCACTGAGAAAACGCTATTTGTGACCTGTGATACAAAAATGCCATAACTTTTGTTCAAAGTGATTTCTCAGTCAAGTTTCAACCTGAAAGCATAGAAAGATGCATAAACTTGAAGTTACAGCTTGATTTCAGTGAGTTTTCCTCAAAATACAGGAGTTCTGCATGAAGTGTTCATTTTGGCCTTCTCTCGCTGAGAAAACGCTATTTGTGACCTGTGACACAAAACAGCCATAACTTTTGTTCAAAGTGAGTTTTCAGTCAAGTTTTAACCTGAAAGCATAGAAAGATGCATAAACTTGAAGTTACAGCTTGATTTCAGTGAGTTTTCCTCAAAATACAGGATTTATGCATGAAGTGTTCATTTTGGCCTTCTCTCGCTGAGAAAACACTATTTGTGACCTGTGATACAAAAATGCCATAACTTTTTTTAAAAGTGAGTTTTCAGTCAAGTTTCAACCTTAAAGCATAGAAAGATGCATAAATTTGAAGTTAAAGCTTGATTTCAGTGAGTTTTCATCAAAATACAGGAGTTGTGCATGAAGTGTTCATTTTGGCCTTCTCTCGCTGAGAAAACACTATTTGTGACCTGTGATACAAAAATGCTTTAACTTTTTTTAAAAGTGAGTTTTCAGTCAAGTTTCAACCTGAAAGCATAGAAAGATGCATAAACTTGAAGTTACAGCTTGATTTCAGTGAGTTTTCCTCAAAATACAGGAGTTGTGTATGAAGTGTTCATTTTGGCCTTCTCTCGCTGAGAAAACACTATTTGTGACCTGTGATACAAAAATGCCATAACTTTTTTTAAAAGTGAGTTTTCAGTCAAGTTTCAACCTTAAAGCATAGAAAGATGCATAAACTTGAAGTTACAGCTTGATTTCAGGGAGTTTTCATCAAAATACAGGAGTTCTGCATGAAGTGTTCATTTTGGCCTTCTCTCGCTGAGAAAACACTATTTGTGACCTGTGATACAAAAATGCCATAACTTTTCTTCAAAGTGAGTTTTCAGTCAAGTTTCAACCTGAAAGCATTGAAAGATGCATAAACTTGAAATTACAGCTTGATTTCAGGGAGTTTTCATCAAAATACAGGAGTTCTGCATGAAGTGTTCATTTTGGCCTTCTCTCACTGAGAAAACACTATTTGTGACCTGTGATACAAAAATGCCATAACTTTTGTTCAAAGTAAGTTTTCAGTCAAGTTTCAACCTGAAAGCATAGAAAGATGCATAAACTTGAAGTTACAGCTTGATTTCAGTGAGTTTTCATCAAAATACAGGAGTTCTGCATGAAGTGTTCATTTTGACCTTCTCTCACTGAGAAAACGCTATTTGTGACCTGTGATACAAAAATGCCATAACTTTTGTTCAAAGTGATTTCTCAGTCAAGTTTCAACCTGAAAGCATAGAAAGATGCATAAACTTGAAGTTACAGGTGGATTTCAGTGAGTTTTCATCAAAATACAGGAGTTCTGCATGAAGTTTTCATTTTGGCCTTCTCTCGCTGAGAAAACACTATTTGTGACCTGTAACACAAGAAAGCCATATCTTTTGTTCAAAGTGAGTTTTCAGTCAAGTTTCAACCTGAAAGCATAGAAAGATGCATAAACTTGAAGTTACAGCTTGATTTCAGTGAGTTTTCCTCAAAATACAGGAGTTCGGCATGAAGTGTTCATTTTGGCCTTCTCTCGCTGAGAAAACGCTATTTGTGACCTGTGACACAAAACAGCCATAACTTTTGTTCAAAGTGAGTTTTCAGTCAAGTTTTAACCTGAAAGCATAGAAAGATGCATAAACTTGAAGTTACAGCTTGATTTCAGTGAGTTTTCCTCAAAATACAGGAGTTGTGCATGAAGTGTTCATTTTGGCCTTCTCTCGCTGAAAAACACTATTTGTGACCTGTGATACAAAAATGCCATAACTTTTCTTCAAAGTGATTTTTCAGTCAAGTTTCAACCTGACAGCATAGAAAGATGCATAAACTTGAAGTTACAGCTTGATTTCAGTGAGTTTTCCTCAAAATACAGGAGTTCTGCATGAAGTGTTCATTTTGGCCTTCTCTCGCTGAGAAAACACTATTTGTGACCTGTGATACAAAAATGCCATAACTTTTGTTCAAAGTAAGTTTTCAGTCAAGTTTCAACCTGAAAGCATAGAAAGATGCATAAACTTGAAGTTACAGCTTGATATCAGTGAGTTTTCATCAAAATACAGGAGTTCTGCATGAAGTGTTCATTTTGACCTTCTCTCGCTGAGAAAACGCTATTTGTGACCTGTGATACAAAAATGCCATAACTTTTGTTCAAAGTGATTTCTCAGTCAAGTTTCAACCTGAAAGCATAGAAAGATGCATAAACTTGAAGTTACAGGTGGATTTCAGTGAGTTTTCATCAAAATACAGGAGTTCTGCATGAAGTTTTCATTTTGGCCTTCTCTCGCTGAGAAAACACTATTTGTGACCTGTAACACAAGAAAGCCATATCTTTTGTTCAAAGTGAGTTTTCAGTCAAGTTTCAACCTGAAAGCATAGAAAGATGCATAAACTTGAAGTTACAGCTTGATTTCAGTGAGTTTTCCTCAAAATACAGGAGTTCTGCATGAAGTGTTCATTTTGGCCTTCTCTCGCTGAGAAAACGCTATTTGTGACCTGTGACACAAAACAGCCATAACTTTTGTTCAAAGTGAGTTTTCAGTCAAGTTTTAACCTGAAAGCATAGAAAGATGCATAAACTTGAAGTTACAGCTTGATTTCAGTGAGTTTTCCTCAAAATACAGGAGTTGTGCATGAAGTGTTCATTTTGGCCTTCTCTCGCTGAAAAACACTATTTGTGACCTGTGATACAAAAATGCCATAACTTTTCTTCAAAGTGATTTTTCAGTCAAGTTTCAACCTGACAGCATAGAAAGATGCATAAACTTGAAGTTACAGCTTGATTTCAGTGAGTTTTCCTCAAAATACAGGAGTTCTGCATGAAGTGTTCATTTTGGCCTTCTCTCGCTTAGAAAACACTATTTGTGACCTGTGATACAAAAATGCCATAACTTTTTTTAAAAGTGAGTTTTCAGTCAAGTTTCATCCTGAAAGCATAGAAAGATGCATAAACTTGAAGTTCCAGGTGGATTTCAGTGAGTTTTCATCAAAATACAGGAGTTCTGCATGAAGTGTTCATTTTGGCCTTCTCTCGCTGAGACAACGCTATTTGTGACCTTTGACAAAAAACAGCCATAACTTTTCTTCAAAGTGAGTTTTCAGTCAAGTTTCAACCTGAAAGCATAGAAAGATGCATAAACTTGAAGTTACAGCTTGATTTCAGTGAGTTTTCATCAAAATACAGGAGTTCTGCAAGAAGTGTTCATTTTGGCCTTCTCTCGCTGAGAAAACGCTATTTGTGACCTGTGACACAAAACAGCCATAACTTTTGTTCAAAGTAAGTTTTCACTCAAGTTTCAACCTGACAGCATAGAAAGGTGCATAAACCTGAAGTTACAGCTTGATTTCAGTGAGTTTTCCTCAAAATACAGGAGTTATGCATGAAGTGTTCATTTTGGCCTTCTCTCGCTGAGACAACACTATTTGTGACCTGTGATACAAAAATGCCATAACTTTTGTTCAAAGTGATTTTTCAGTCAAGTTTCAACCTGAAAGCATAGAAAGATGCATAAACTTGAAGTTACAGCTTGATTTCAGTGAGTTTTCATCAAAATACTGGAGTTGTGCATGAAGTGTTCATTTTGGCCTTCTCTCGCTGAGAAAACGCTATTTGTGACCTGTGACACAAAACAGCCAAAACTTTTTTTCAAAGTGAGTTTTCAGTCAAGTTTCAACCTGAAAGCATAGAAAGATGCATAAACTTGAAGTTACAGCTTGATTTCAGTGAGTTTTCCTCAAAATACAGGAATTCTGCATGAAGTGTTCATTTTGGCCTTCTCTCGCTGAGAAAACACTATTTGTGACCTGTGATACAAAAATGCCATAACTTTTCTTCAAAGTGAGTTTTCAGTCAAGTTTCAACCTGAAAGCATACAAAAGATGAATTAACTTGAAGTTACAGCTTGATTTCAGTGAGTTTTAATCAAAATACAGGAGTTGTGCATGAAGTGTTCATTTTGGCTTTCTCTCGCTGATAAAACACTATTTGTGAAATGTGATACAAAAATGCCATTACTTTTTTTAAAAGTGAGTTTTCAGTCAAGTTTCAACCTGAAAGCATAGAAAGATGCATAAACTTGAAGTTAAAGCTTGATTTCAGTGAGTTTTCATCAAAATACAGGAGTTCTGCATGAAGTGTTCATTTTGGCCTTCTCGCGCTGAGAAAACACTATTTGTGACCTGTAACACAAGACAGCCATAAGTTTTGTTCAAAGTGAGTTTTCAGTCAAGTTTCAACCTGAAAGCATAGAAAGATGCATAAACTTGAAGTTACAGGTGGATTTCAGTGAGTTTTAATCAAAATACAGGAGTTCTGCATGAAGTGTTCATTTTGGCCTTCTCTCGTTGAGAAAACACTATTTGTGACCTGTGATACAAAAATGCCATAACTTTTCTTCAAAGTGATTTTTCAGTCAAGTTTCAACCTGACAGCATAGAAAGATGCATAAACTTGAAGTTACAGCTTGATTTCAGTGAGTTTTCCTCAAAATACAGGAGTTCTGCATGAAGTGTTCATTTTGGCCTTCTCTCGCTGAGAAAACACTATTTGTGACCTGTGATACAAAAATGCCATAACTTTTTTTAAAAGTGAGTTTTCAGTCAAGTTTCATCCTGAAAGCATAGAAAGATGCATAAACTTGAAGTTCCAGGTGGATTTCAGTGAGTTTTCATGAAAATACAGGAGTTCTGCATGAAGTGTTCATTTTGGCCTTCTCTCGCTGAGACAACGCTATTTGTGACCTTTGAAAAAAAAAAGCCATAACTTTTCTTCAAAGTGAGTTTTCAGTCAAGTTTCAACCTGAAAGCATAGAAAGATGCATAAACTTGAAGTTACAGCTTGATTTCAGTGAGTTTTCATCAAAATACGGGAGTTGTGTATGAAGTGTTCATTTTGGCCTTCTCTCGCTGAGAAAACACTATTTGTGACCTGTGATACAAAAATGCCATAACTTTTTTTAAAAGTGAGTTTTCAGTCAAGTTTCAACCTTAAAGCATAGAAAGATGCATAAACTTGAAGTTACAGCTTGATTTCAGGGAGTTTTCATCAAAATACAGGAGTTCTGCATGAAGTGTTCATTTTGGCCTTCTCTCGCTGAGAAAACACTATTTGTGACCTGTGATACAAAAATGCCATATCTTTTCTTCAAAGTGAGTTTTCAGTCAAGTTTCAACCTGAAAGCATTGAAAGATGCATAAACTTGAAGTTACAGCTTGATTTCAGGGAGTTTTCATCAAAATACAGGAGTACTGCATGAAGTGATCATTTTGGCCTTCTCTCACTGAGAAAACACTATTTGTGACCTGTGATACAAAAATGCCATAACTTTTGTTCAAAGTAAGTTTTCAGTCAAGTTTCAACCTGAAAGCATAGAAAGATGCATAAACTTGAAGTTACAGCTTGATTTCAGTGAGTTTTCATCAAAATACAGGAGTTCTGCATGAAGTGTTCATTTTGACCTTCTCTCGCTGAGAAAACGCTATTTGTGACCTGTGATACAAAAATGCCATAACTTTTGTTCAAAGTGATTTCTCAGTCAAGTTTCAACCTGAAAGCATAGAAAGATGCATAAACTTGAAGTTACAGGTGGATTTCAGTGAGTTTTCATCAAAATACAGGAGTTCTGCATGAAGTTTTCATTTTGGCCTTCTCTCGCTGAGAAAACACTATTTGTGACCTGTAACACAAGAAAGCCATATCTTTTGTTCAAAGTGAGTTTTCAGTCAAGTTTCAACCTGAAAGCATAGAAAGATGCATAAACTTGAAGTTACAGCTTGATTTCAGTGAGTTTTCCTCAAAATACAGGAGTTCTGCATGAAGTGTTCATTTTGGCCTTCTCTCGCTGAGAAAACGCTATTTGTGACCTGTGACACAAAACAGCCATAACTTTTTTTCAAAGTGAGTTTTCAGTCAAGTTTTAACCTGAAAGCATAGAAAGATGCATAAACTTGAAGTTACAGCTTGATTTCAGTGAGTTTTCCTCAAAATACAGGAGTTGTGCATGAAGTGTTCATTTTGGCCTTCTCTCGCTGAAAAACACTATTTGTGACCTGTGATACAAAAATGCCATAACTTTTCTTCAAAGTGATTTTTCAGTCAAGTTTCAACCTGACAGCATAGAAAGATGCATAAACTTGAAGTTACAGCTTGATTTCAGTGAGTTTTCCTCAAAATACAGGAGTTCTGCATGAAGTGTTCATTTTGGCCTTCTCTCGCTGAGAAAACACTATTTGTGACCTGTGATACAAAAATGCCATAACTTTTTTTAAAAGTGAGTTTTCAGTCAAGTTTCATCCTGAAAGCATAGAAAGATGCATAAACTTGAAGTTCCAGGTGGATTTCAGTGAGTTTTCATGAAAATACAGGAGTTCTGCATGAAGTGTTCATTTTGGCCTTCTCTCGCTGAGACAACGCTATTTGTGACCTTTGAAAAAAAAAAGCCATAACTTTTCTTCAAAGTGAGTTTTCAGTCAAGTTTCAACCTGAAAGCATAGAAAGATGCATAAACTTGAAGTTACAGCTTGATTTCAGTGAGTTTTCATCAAAATACGGGAGTTGTG
Source organism: Aulostomus chinensis (assembly GCF_037954235.1). NCBI lineage: Eukaryota > Metazoa > Chordata > Actinopteri > Syngnathiformes > Aulostomidae > Aulostomus > Aulostomus chinensis. The sequence goes on along the minus strand of NC_141333.1, from coordinate 28,281,050 downwards.
TATGAAGTGTTCATTTTGGCCTTCTCTCGCTGAGAAAACACTATTTGTGACCTGTGATACAAAAATGCCATAACTTTTTTTAAAAGTGAGTTTTCAGTCAAGTTTCAACCTTAAAGCATAGAAAGATGCATAAACTTGAAGTTACAGCTTGATTTCAGGGAGTTTTCATCAAAATACAGGAGTTCTGCATGAAGTGTTCATTTTGGCCTTCTCTCGCTGAGAAAACACTATTTGTGACCTGTGATACAAAAATGCCATAACTTTTCTTCAAAGTGAGTTTTCAGTCAAGTTTCAACCTGAAAGCATTGAAAGATGCATAAACTTGAAGTTACAGCTTGATTTCAGGGAGTTTTCATCAAAATACAGGAGTACTGCATGAAGTGATCATTTTGGCCTTCTCTCACTGAGAAAACACTATTTGTGACCTGTGATACAAAAATGCCATAACTTTTGTTCAAAGTAAGTTTTCAGTCAAGTTTCAACCTGAAAGCATAGAAAGATGCATAAACTTGAAGTTACAGCTTGATTTCAGTGAGTTTTCATCAAAATACAGGAGTTCTGCATGAAGTGTTCATTTTGACCTTCTCTCGCTGAGAAAACGCTATTTGTGACCTGTGATACAAAAATGCCATAACTTTTGTTCAAAGTGATTTCTCAGTCAAGTTTCAACCTGAAAGCATAGAAAGATGCATAAACTTGAAGTTACAGGTGGATTTCAGTGAGTTTTCATCAAAATACAGGAGTTCTGCATGAAGTTTTCATTTTGGCCTTCTCTCGCTGAGAAAACACTATTTGTGACCTGTAACACAAGAAAGCCATATCTTTTGTTCAAAGTGAGTTTTCAGTCAAGTTTCAACCTGAAAGCATAGAAAGATGCATAAACTTGAAGTTACAGCTTGATTTCAGTGAGTTTTCCTCAAAATACAGGAGTTCTGCATGAAGTGTTCATTTTGGCCTTCTCTCGCTGAGAAAACGCTATTTGTGACCTGTGACACAAAACAGCCATAACTTTTTTTCAAAGTGAGTTTTCAGTCAAGTTTTAACCTGAAAGCATAGAAAGATGCATAAACTTGAAGTTACAGCTTGATTTCAGTGAGTTTTCCTCAAAATACAGGAGTTGTGCATGAAGTGTTCATTTTGGCCTTCTCTCGCTGAAAAACACTATTTGTGACCTGTGATACAAAAATGCCATAACTTTTCTTCAAAGTGATTTTTCAGTCAAGTTTCAACCTGACAGCATAGAAAGATGCATAAACTTGAAGTTACAGCTTGATTTCAGTGAGTTTTCCTCAAAATACAGGAGTTCTGCATGAAGTGTTCATTTTGGCCTTCTCTCGCTTAGAAAACACTATTTGTCACCTGTGATACAAAAATGCCATAACTTTTTTTAAAAGTGAGTTTTCAGTCAAGTTTCATCCTGAAAGCATAGAAAGATGCATAAACTTGAAGTTCCAGGTGGATTTCAGTGAGTTTTCATCAAAATACAGGAGTTCTGCATGAAGTGTTCATTTTGGCCTTCTCTCGCTGAGACAACGCTATTTGTGACCTTTGACAAAAAACAGCCATAACTTTTCTTCAAAGTGAGTTTTCAGTCAAGTTTCAACCTGAAAGCATAGAAAGATGCATAAACTTGAAGTTACAGCTTGATTTCAGTGAGTTTTCATCAAAATACAGGAGTTCTGCAAGAAGTGTTCATTTTGGCCTTCTCTCGCTGAGAAAACGCTATTTGTGACCTGTGACACAAAACAGCCATAACTTTTGTTCAAAGTGAGTTTTCACTCAAGTTTCAACCTGACAGCATAGAAAGGTGCATAAACCTGAAGTTACAGCTTGATTTCAGTGAGTTTTCCTCAAAATACAGGAGTTATGCATGAAGTGTTCATTTTGGCCTTCTCTCGCTGAGACAACACTATTTGTGACCTGTGATACAAAAATGCCATAACTTTTGTTCAAAGTGATTTTTCAGTCAAGTTTCAACCTGAAAGCATAGAAAGATGCATAAACTTGAAGTTACAGCTTGATTTCAGTGAGTTTTCCTCAAAATACAGGAGTTATGCATGAAGTGTTCATTTTGGCCTTCTCTCGTTGAGAAAACACTATTTGTGACCTGTGATACAAAAATGCAATAACTTTTGTTCAAAGTGAGTTTTCAGTCAAGTTTCAACCTGAAAGCATAGAAAGATGCATAAACTTGAAGTTACAGGTGGATTTCAGTGAGTTTTCATCAAAATACAGGAGTTCTGCATGAAGTGTTCATTTTGACCTTCTCTCGCTGAGAAAACGCTATTTGTGACCTGTGATACAAAAATGCCATAACTTTTGTTCAAAGTGATTTCTCAGTCAAGTTTCAACCTGAAAGCATAGAAAGATGCATAAACTTGAAGTTACAGGTGGATTTCAGTGAGTTTTTAACAAAATACAGGAGTTCTGCATGAAGTTTTCATTTTGGCCTTCTCTCGCTGAGAAAACACTATTTGTGACCTGTAACACAAGAAAGCCATATCTTTTGTTCAAAGTGAGTTTTCAGTCAAGTTTCAACCTGAAAGCATAGAAAGATGCATAAACTTGAAGTTACAGCTTGATTTCAGTGAGTTTTCCTCAAAATACAGGAGTTCTGCATGAAGTGTTCATTTTGGCCTTCTCTCGCTGAGAAAACGCTATTTGTGACCTGTGACACAAAACAGCCATAACTTTTGTTCAAAGTGAGTTTTCAGTCAAGTTTTAACCTGAAAGCATAGAAAGATGCATAAACTTGAAGTTACAGCTTGATTTCAGTGAGTTTTCCTCAAAATACAGGAGTTGTGCATGAAGTGTTCATTTTGGCCTTCTCTCGCTGAAAAACACTATTTGTGACCTGTGATACAAAAATGCCATAACTTTTCTTCAAAGTGATTTTTCAGTCAAGTTTCAACCTGACAGCATAGAAAGATGCATAAACTTGAAGTTACAGCTTGATTTCAGTGAGTTTTCCTCAAAATACAGGAGTTCTGCATGAAGTGTTCATTTTGGCCTTCTCTCGCTTAGAAAACACTATTTGTCACCTGTGATACAAAAATGCCATAACTTTTTTTAAAAGTGAGTTTTCAGTCAAGTTTCATCCTGAAAGCATAGAAAGATGCATAAACTTGAAGTTCCAGGTGGATTTCAGTGAGTTTTCATCAAAATACAGGAGTTCTGCATGAAGTGTTCATTTTGGCCTTCTCTCGCTGAGACAACGCTATTTGTGACCTTTGACAAAAAACAGCCATAACTTTTCTTCAAAGTGAGTTTTCAGTCAAGTTTCAACCTGAAAGCATAGAAAGATGCATAAACTTGAAGTTACAGCTTGATTTCAGTGAGTTTTCATCAAAATACAGGAGTTCTGCAAGAAGTGTTCATTTTGGCCTTCTCTCGCTGAGAAAACGCTATTTGTGACCTGTGACACAAAACAGCCATAACTTTTGTTCAAAGTGAGTTTTCACTCAAGTTTCAACCTGACAGCATAGAAAGGTGCATAAACCTGAAGTTACAGCTTGATTTCAGTGAGTTTTCCTCAAAATACAGGAGTTATGCATGAAGTGTTCATTTTGGCCTTCTCTCGCTGAGACAACACTATTTGTGACCTGTGATACAAAAATGCCATAACTTTTGTTCAAAGTGATTTTTCAGTCAAGTTTCAACCTGAAAGCATAGAAAGATGCATAAACTTGAAGTTACAGCTTGATTTCAGTGAGTTTTTTTCAAAATACAGGAGTTATGTATGAAGTGTTCATTTTGGCCTTCTCTCGTTGAGAAAACACTATTTGTGACCTGTGATACAAAAATGCAATAACTTTTGTTCAAAGTGAGTTTTCAGTCAAGTTTAAACGTGAAAGCATAGAAAGATGCATAAACTTGAAGTTACAGGTGGATTTCAGTGAGTTTTCATCAAAATACAGGAGTTCTGCAAGAAGTATTCATTTTGGCCTTCTCTCGCTGAGAAAACGCTATTTGTGACCTGTGACAAAAAACAGCCATAACTTTTGTTCAAAGTGAGTTTTCAGTCAAGTTTTAACCTGAAAGCATAGAAAGATGCATAAACTTGAAGTTACAGCTTGATTTCAGTGAGTTTTCATCAAAATACAGGAGTTATGCATGAAGTGTTCATTTTAGCCTTCTCTCGCTGAGAAAACACTATTTGTGACCTGTGATAAAAAAATGCTTTAACTTTTTTTAAAAGTGAGTTTTCAGTCAAGTTTCAACCTGAAAGCATAGAAAGATGCATAAACTTGAAGTTACAGCTTGATTTCAGTGAGTTTTCCTCAAAATACAGGAGTTGTGTATGAAGTGTTCATTTTTGCCTTCTTTCGCTGAGAAAACACTATTTGTGACCTGTGATACAAAAATGCCATAACTTTTCTTCAAAGTGAGTTTTCAGTCAAGTTTCAACCTGAAAGCATAGAAAGATGCATAAACTTTAATTTACAGGTGGATTTCAGTGAGTTTTCATCAAAATACAGGAGTTATGCAAGAAGTGTTCATTTTGGCCTTCTCTCGCTGAGAAAACACTATTTGTGACCTGTAACACAAGACAGCCAATAGTTTTGTTCAAAGTGAGTTTTCAGTCAAGTTTAAACCTGAAAGCATAGAAAGATGCATAAACTTGAAGTTACAGGTGGATTTCAGTGAGTTTTCCTGAAAATACAGGAGTTGTGTATGAAGTGTTCATTTTTGCCTTCTCTCGCTGAGAAAACACTATTTGTGACCTGTGATACAAAAATGCCATAACTTTTCTTCAAAGTGAGTTTTCAGTCAAGTTTCAACCTGAAAGCATAGAAAGATGCATAAACTTTAATTTACAGGTGGATTTCAGTGAGTTTTCATCAAAATACAGGAGTTATGCAAGAAGTGTTCATTTTGGCCTTCTCTCGCTGAGAAAACACTATTTGTGACCTGTAACACAAGACAGCCAATAGTTTTGTTCAAAGTGAGTTTTCAGTCAAGTTTCAACCTGAAAGCATAGAAAGATGCATAAACTTGAAGTTACAGGTGGATTTCAGTGAGTTTTCATCAAAATAAAGGAGTTCTGCATGAAGTGTTCATTTTGGCCTTCTCTCGCTGAGATAACGCTATTTGTGACCTGTGACACAAAACAGCCATTACTTTTATTCAAAGTGAGTTTTCAGTCAAGTTTCAACCTGAAAGCATAGAAAGATGCATAAACTTGAAGTTACAGCTTGATTTCAGTGAGTTTTCCTCAAAATACAGGAGTTCTGCATGAAGTGTTCATTTTGGCCTTCTCTCGCTGAGAAAACACTATTTGTGACCTGTGATACAAAACAGCCATAACTTTTCTTCAAAGTGAGTTTTCAGTCAAGTTTCAACCTGAAAGCATAGAAAGATGCATAAACTTGAAGTTACAGGTGGATTTCAGTGAGTTTTCATCAAAATACAGGAGTTATGCATGAAGTGTTCATTTTGGTCTTCTCTCGCTGAGAAAACACTATTTGTGACCTGTGACACAAGACAGCCATAAGTTTTGTTCAAAGTGAGTTTTCAGTCAAGTTTCAACCTGAAAGCATAGAAAGATGCATAAACTTGAAGTTACAGGTGGATTTCAGTGAGTTTTCATCAAAATACAGGAGTTATGCATGAAGTGTTCATTTTGGCCTTCTCTCGCTGAGAAAACGCTATTTGTGACCTGTGACACAAAACAGCCATAACTTTTGTTCAAAGTGAGTTTTCAGTCAAGTTTCAACCTGAAAGCATAGAAAGATGCATGAACTTGAAGTTACAGCTTGATTTCAGTGAGTTTTCCTCAAAATACAGGAGTTATGCATGAAGTGTTCATTTTGGCCTTCTCTCGCTGAGAAAACACTATTTGTGACCTGTGATACAAAAATGCCATAACTTTTGTTCAAAGTGAGTTTTCAGTCAAGTTTCAACCTAAAAGCATAGAAAGATGCATAAACTTGAAGTTACAGCTTGATTTCAGTGAGTTTGAATCAAAATACAGGAGTTGTGCATGAAGTGTTCATTTTGGCTTTCTCTCGCTGAGAAAACACTATTTGTGACCTGTGATACAAAAATGCCATAACTTTTGTTCAAAGTGATTTTTCAGTCAAGTTTCAACCTGAAAGCATAGAAAGATGCATAAACTTGAAGTTACAGGTGGATTTCAGTGAGTTTTCATCAAATTACAGGAGTTCTGCAAGAAGTGTTCATTTTGGCCTTCTCTCGCTGAGAAAACGCTATTTGTGACCTGTGACACAAGACAGCCATATGTTTTGTTCAAAGTGAGTTTTCAGTCAAGTTTCAACCTGAAAGCATAGAAAAATGCATAAACTTGAAGTTCCAGCTTGATTTCAGTGAGTTTTCATCAAAATACAGGAGTTCTGCAAGAAGTGTTCATTTTGGCCTTCTCTCGCTGAGAAAACGCTATTTGTGACCTGTGATACAAAAATGCCAAACTTTTTTTAAAAGTGAGTTTTCAGTCAAGTTTCAACCTGAAAGCATAGAAAGATGCATAAACTTGAAGTTACAGGTGGATTTCAGTGAGTTTTCATCAAAATACAGGAGTTCTGCATGAAGTGTTCATTTTGGCCTTCTCTCGCTGAAAAACACTTTTTGTGACCTGGGATACAAAAATGCCAAAACTTTTCTTCAAACTGATTTTTCAGTCAAGTTTCAACCTGAAAGCATAGAAAGATGCATAAACTTGAAGTTACAGCTTGATTTCAGTGAGTTTTCATCAAAATACAGGAGTTCTGCAAGAAGTGTTCATTTTGGCCTTCTCTCGCTGAGAAAACACTATTTGTGACCTGTGACACAAGACAGCCATAACTTTTGTTCAAAGTGAGTTTTCAGTCAAGTTTCAACCTGAAAGCATAGAAAGATGCATAAACTTGAAGTTACAGCTTGATTTCAGTGAGTTTTCATCAAAATACAGGAGTTGTGCATGAAGTGTTCATTTTGGCCTTCTCTTGCTGAGAAAACACTATTTGTGAACTGTGATACAAAAATGCCATAACTTTTTTTAAAAGTGAGTTTTCAGTCAAGTTTCATCCTGAAAGCATAGAAAGATGCATAAACTTGAAGTTCCAGGTGGATTTCAGTGAGTTTTCATCAAAATACAGGAGTTCTGCATGAAGTGTTCATTTTGGCCTTCTCTCGCTGAGACAACGCTATTTGTGACCTTTGAAAAAAACAGCCATAACTTTTCTTCAAAGTGAGTTTTCAGTCAAGTTTCAACCCGAAAGCATAGAAAGATGCATAAACTTGAAGTTACAGCTTGATTTCAGTGAGTTTTCATCAAAATACAGGAGTTCTGCAAGAAGTGTTCATTTTGGCCTTCTCTCGCTGAGAAAACGCTATTTGTGACCTGTGACACAAAACAGCCATAACTTTTGTTCAAAGTGAGTTTTCACTCAAGTTTCAACCTGACAGCATAGAAAGGTGCATAAACCTGAAGTTACAGCTTGATTTCAGTGAGTTTTCTTCAAAATACAGGAGTTATGCATGAAGTGTTCATTTTGGCCTTCTCTCGCTGAGACAACACTATTTGTGACCTGTGATACAAAAATGCCATAACTTTTGTTCAAAGTGATTTTTCAGTCAAGTTTCAACCTGAAAGCATAGAAAGATGCATAAACTTGAAGTTACAGCTTGATTTCAGTGAGTTTTCCTCAAAATACAGGAGTTATGCATGAAGTGTTCATTTTGGCCTTCTCTCGTTGAGAAAACACTATTTGTGACCTGTGATACAAAAATGCCATAACTTTTGTTCAAAGTGAGTTTTCAGTCAAGTTTCAACCTGAAAGCATAGAAAGATGCATAAACTTGAAGTTACAGGTGGATTTCAGTGAGTTTTCATCAAAATACAGGAGTTCTGCAAGAAGTATTCATTTTGGCCTTCTCTCGCTGAGAAAACGCTATTTGTGACCTGTGACAAAAAACAGCCATAACTTTTGTTCAAAGTGAGTTTTCAGTCAAGTTTTAACCTGAAAGCATAGAAAGATGCATAAACTTGAAGTTACAGCTTGATTTCAGTGAGTTTTCATCAAAATACAGGAGTTATGCATGAAGTGTTCATTTTGGCCTTCTCTCGCTGAGAAAACACTATTTGTGACCTGTGATACAAAAATGCTTTAACTTTTTTTAAAAGTGAGTTTTCAGTCAAGTTTCAACCTGAAAGCATAGAAAGATGCATAAACTTGAAGTTACAGCTTGATTTCAGTGAGTTTTCCTCAAAATACAGGAGTTGTGTATGAAGTGTTCATTTTTGCCTTCTCTCGCTGAGAAAACACTATTTGTGACCTGTGATACAAAAATGCCATAACTTTTCTTCAAAGTGAGTTTTCAGTCAAGTTTCAACCTGAAAGCATAGAAAGATGCATAAACTTTAATTTACAGGTGGATTTCAGTGAGTTTTCATCAAAATACAGGAGTTATGCAAGAAGTGTTCATTTTGGCCTTCTCTCGCTGAGAAAACACTATTTGTGACCTGTAACACAAGACAGCCAATAGTTTTGTTCAAAGTGAGTTTTCAGTCAAGTTTAAACCTGAAAGCATAGAAAGATGCATAAACTTGAAGTTACAGGTGGATTTCAGTGAGTTTTCCTCAAAATACAGGAGTTGTGTATGAAGTTTTCATTTTTGCCTTCTCTCGCTGAGAAAACATTATTTGTGACCTGTGATACAAAAATGCCATGACTTTTCTTCAAAGTGAGTTTTCAGTCAAGTTTCAACCTGAAAGCATAGAAAGATGCATAAACTTTAATTTACAGGTGGATTTCAGTGAGTTTTCATCAAAATACAGGAGTTATGCAAGAAGTGTTCATTTTGGCCTTCTCTCGCTGAGAAAACACTATTTGTGACCTGTAACACAAGACAGCCAATAGTTTTGTTCAAAGTGAGTTTTCAGTCAAGTTTCAACCTGAAAGCATAGAAAGATGCATAAACTTGAAGTTACAGGTGGATTTCAGTGAGTTTTCATCAAAATAAAGGAGTTCTGCATGAAGTGTTCATTTTGGCCTTCTCTCGCTGAGATAACGCTATTTGTGACCTGTGACACAAAACAGCCATTACTTTTATTCAAAGTGAGTTTTCAGTCAAGTTTCAACCTGAAAGCATAGAAAGATGCATAAACTTGAAGTTACAGCTTGAGTTCAGTGAGTTTTCCTCAAAATACAGGAATTCTGCATGAAGTGTTCATTTTGGCCTTCTCTCGCTGAGAAAACACTATTTGTGACCTGTGATACAAAACAGCCATAACTTTTCTTCAAAGTGAGTTTTCAGTCAAGTTTCAACCTGAAAGCATAGAAAGATGCATAAACTTGAAGTTACAGGTGGATTTCAGTGAGTTTTCATCAAAATACAGGAGTTATGCATGAAGTGTTCATTTTGGTCTTCTCTCGCTGAGAAAACACTATTTGTGACCTGTGACACAAGACAGCCATAAGTTTTGTTCAAAGTGAGTTTTCAGTCAAGTTTCAACCTGAAAGCATAGAAAGATGCATAAACTTGAAGTTACAGGTGGATTTCAGTGAGTTTTCATCAAAATACAGGAGTTCTGCATGAAGTGTTCATTTTGGCCTTCTCTCGCTGAGAAAACGCTATTTGTGACCTGTGACACAAAACAGCCATAACTTTTGTTCAAAGTGAGTTTTCAGTCAAATTTCAACCTGAAAGCATAGAAAGATGCATAAACTTGAAGTTACAGGTGGATTTCAGTGAGTTTTCATCAAAATACAGGAGTTATGCATGAAGTGTTCATTTTGGCCTTCTCTCGCTGAGAAAACGCTATTTGTGACCTGTGACACAAAACAGCCATAACTTTTGTTCAAAGTGAGTTTTCAGTCAAGTTTCAACCTGAAAGCATAGAAAGATGCATGAACTTGAATTTACAGCTTGATTTCAGTGAGTTTTCCTCAAAATACAGGAGTTATGCATGAAGTGTTCATTTTGGCCTTCTCTCGCTGAGAAAACACTATTTGTGACCTGTGATACAAAAATGCCATAACTTTTGTTCAAAGTGAGTTTTCAGTCAAGTTTCAACCTAAAAGCATAGAAAGATGCATAAACTTGAAGTTACAGCTTGATTTCAGTGAGTTTGAATCAAAATACAGGAGTTGTGCATGAAGTGTTCATTTTGGCTTTCTCTCGCTGAGAAAACACTATTTGTGACCTGTGATACAAAAATGCCATAACTTTTGTTCAAAGTGATTTTTCAGTCAAGTTTCAACCTGAAAGCATAGAAAGATGCATAAACTTGAAGTTACAGGTGGATTTCAGTGAGTTTTCATCAAATTACAGGAGTTCTGCAAGAAGTGTTCATTTTGGCCTTCTCTCGCTGAGAAAACGCTATTTGTGACCTGTGACACAAGACAGCCATATGTTTTGTTCAAAGTGAGTTTTCAGTCAAGTTTCAACCTGAAAGCATAGAAAAATGCATAAACTTGAAGTTCCAGCTTGATTTCAGTGAGTTTTCATCAAAATACAGGAGTTCTGCAAGAAGTGTTCATTTTGGCCTTCTCTCGCTGAGAAAACGCTATTTGTGACCTGTGATACAAAAATGCCAAACTTTTTTTAAAAGTGAGTTTTCAGTCAAGTTTCAACCTGAAAGCATAGAAAGATGCATAAACTTGAAGTTACAGGTGGATTTCAGTAAGTTTTCATCAAAATACAGGAGTTCTGCATGAAGTGTTCATTTTGGCCTTCTCTCGCTGAAAAACACTTTTTGTGACCTGGGATACAAAAATGCCAAAACTTTTCTTCAAACTGATTTTTCAGTCAAGTTTCAACCTGAAAGCATAGAAAGATGCATAAACTTGAAGTTACAGGTGGATTTCAGTGAGTTTTCATCAAAATACAGGAGTTCTGCAAGAAGTGTTCATTTTGGCCTTCTCTCGCTGAGAAAACACTATTTGTGACCTGTGACACAAGACAGCCATAACTTTTGTTCAAAGTGAGTTTTCAGTCAAGTTTCAACCTGAAAGCATAGAAAGATGCATAAACTTGAAGTTACAGCTTGATTTCAGTGAGTTTTCATCAAAATACAGGAGTTGTGCATGAAGTGTTCATTTTGGCCTTCTCTTGCTGAGAAAACACTATTTGTGAACTGTGATACAAAAATGCCATAACTTTTTTTAAAAGTGAGTTTTCAGTCAAGTTTCATCCTGAAAGCATAGAAAGATGCATAAACTTGAAGTTCCAGGTGGATTTCAGTGAGTTTTCATCAAAATACAGGAGTTCTGCATGAAGTGTTCATTTTGGCCTTCTCTCGCTGAGACAACGCTATTTGTGACCTTTGACAAAAAACAGCCATAACTTTTCTTCAAAGTGAGTTTTCAGTCAAGTTTCAACCCGAAAGCATAGAAAGATGCATAAACTTGAAGTTACAGCTTGATTTCAGTGAGTTTTCATCAAAATACAGGAGTTCTGCAAGAAGTGTTCATTTTGGCCTTCTCTCGCTGAGAAAACGCTATTTGTGACCTGTGACACAAAACAGCCATAACTTTTGTTCAAAGTGAGTTTTCACTCAAGTTTCAACCTGACAGCATAGAAAGGTGCATAAACCTGAAGTTACAGCTTGATTTCAGTGAGTTTTCTTCAAAATACAGGAGTTATGCATGAAGTGTTCATTTTGGCCTTCTCTCGCTGAGACAACACTATTTGTGACCTGTGATACAAAAATGCCATAACTTTTGTTCAAAGTGATTTTTCAGTCAAGTTTCAACCTGAAAGCATAGAAAGATGCATAAACTTGAAGTTACAGCTTGATTTCAGTGAGTTTTCCTCAAAATACAGGAGTTATGCATGAAGTGTTCATTTTGGCCTTCTCTCGTTGAGAAAACACTATTTGTGACCTGTGATACAAAAATGCCATAACTTTTGTTCAAAGTGAGTTTTCAGTCAAGTTTCAACCTGAAAGCATAGAAAGATGCATAAACTTGAAGTTACAGGTGGATTTCAGTGAGTTTTCATCAAAATACAGGAGTTCTGCAAGAAGTATTCATTTTGGCCTTCTCTCGCTGAGAAAACGCTATTTGTGACCTGTGACAAAAAACAGCCATAACTTTTGTTCAAAGTGAGTTTTCAGTCAAGTTTTAACCTGAAAGCATAGAAAGATGCATAAACTTGAAGTTACAGCTTGATTTCAGTGAGTTTTCATCAAAATACAGGAGTTATGCATGAAGTGTTCATTTTGGCCTTCTCTCGCTGAGAAAACACTATTTGTGACCTGTGATACAAAAATGCTTTAACTTTTTTTAAAAGTGAGTTTTCAGTCAAGTTTCAACCTGAAAGCATAGAAAGATGCATAAACTTGAAGTTACAGCTTGATTTCAGTGAGTTTTCCTCAAAATACAGGAGTTGTGTATGAAGTGTTCATTTTTGCCTTCTCTCGCTGAGAAAACACTATTTGTGACCTGTGATACAAAAATGCCATAACTTTTCTTCAAAGTGAGTTTTCAGTCAAGTTTCAACCTGAAAGCATAGAAAGATGCATAAACTTGAATTTACAGGTGGATTTCAGTGAGTTTTCATCAAAATACAGGAGTTATGCAAGAAGTGTTCATTTTGGCCTTCTCTCGCTGAGAAAACACTATTTGTGACCTGTAACACAAGACAGCCAATAGTTTTGTTCAAAGTGAGTTTTCAGTCAAGTTTAAACCTGAAAGCATAGAAAGATGCATAAACTTGAAGTTACAGGTGGATTTCAGTGAGTTTTCCTCAAAATACAGGAGTTGTGTATGAAGTGTTCATTTTTGCCTTCTCTCGCTGAGAAAACATTATTTGTGACCTGTGATACAAAAATGCCATGACTTTTCTTCAAAGTGAGTTTTCAGTCAAGTTTCAACCTGAAAGCATAGAAAGATGCATAAACTTGAAGTTACAGGTGGATTTCAGTGAGTTTTCATCAAAATAAAGGAGTTCTGCATGAAGTGTTCATTTTGGCCTTCTCTCGCTGAGATAACGCTATTTGTGACCTGTGACACAAAACAGCCATTACTTTTATTCAAAGTGAGTTTTCAGTCAAGTTTCAACCTGAAAGCATAGAAAGATGCATAAACTTGAAGTTACAGCTTGATTTCAGTGAGTTTTCCTCAAAATACAGGAGTTCTGCATGAAGTGTTCATTTTGGCCTTCTCTCGCTGAGAAAACGCTATTTGTGACCTGTGACACAAAACAGCCATAACTTTTGTTCAAAGTGAGTTTTCAGTCAAGTTTCAACCTGAAAGCATAGAAAGATGCATGAACTTGAAGTTACAGCTTGATTTCAGTGAGTTTTCCTCAAAATACAGGAGTTATGCATGAAGTGTTCATTTTGGCCTTCTCTCGCTGAGAAAACACTATTTGTGACCTGTGATACAAAAATGCCATAACTTTTCTTCAAAGTGAGTTTTCAGTCAAGTTTCAACCTGAAAGCATAGAAAGATGCATAAACTTGAAGTTACAGCTTGATTTCAGTGAGTTTGAATCAAAATACAGGAGTTGTGCATGAAGTGTTCATTTTGGCTTTCTCTCGCTGAGAAAACACTATTTGTGACCTGTGATACAAAAATGCCATAACTTTTGTTCAAAGTGATTTTTCAGTCAAGTTTCAACCTGAAAGCATAGAAAGATGCATAAACTTGAAGTTACAGGTGGATTTCAGTGAGTTTTCATCAAATTACAGGAGTTCTGCAAGAAGTGTTCATTTTGGCCTTCTCTCGCTGAGAAAACGCTATTTGTGACCTGTGACACAAGACAGCCAATAGTTTTGTTCAAAGTGAGTTTTCAGTCAAGTTTCAACCTGAAAGCATAGAAAGATGCATAAACTTGAAGTTACAGGTGGATTTCAGTGAGTTTTCCTCAAAATACAGGAGTTGTGTATGAAGTGTTCATTTTTGCCTTCTCTCGCTGAGAAAACATTATTTGTGACCTGTGATACAAAAATGCCATGACTTTTCTTCAAAGTGAGTTTTCAGTCAAGTTTCAACCTGAAAGCATAGAAAGATGCATAAACTTTAATTTACAGGTGGATTTCAGTGAGTTTTCATCAAAATACAGGAGTTATGCAAGAAGTGTTCATTTTGGCCTTCTCTCGCTGAGAAAACACTATTTGTGACCTGTAACACAAGACAGCCAATAGTTTTGTTCAAAGTGAGTTTTCAGTCAAGTTTCAACCTGAAAGCATAGAAAGATGCATAAACTTGAAGTTACAGGTGGATTTCAGTGAGTTTTCATCAAAATAAAGGAGTTCTGCATGAAGTGTTCATTTTGGCCTTCTCTCGCTGAGATAACGCTATTTGTGACCTGTGACACAAAACAGCCATTACTTTTGTTCAAAGTGAGTTTTCACTCAAGTTTCAACCTGACAGCATAGAAAGGTGCATAAACCTGAAGTTACAGCTTGATTTCAGTGAGTTTTCCTCAAAATACAGGAGTTATGCATGAAGTGTTCATTTTGGCCTTCTCTCGCTGAGACAACACTATTTGTGACCTGTGATACAAAACAGCCATAACTTTTCTTCAAAGTGAGTTTTCAGTCAAGTTTCAACCTGAAAGCATAGAAAGATGCATAAACTTGAAGTTACAGCTTGATTTCAGTGAGTTTGAATCAAAATACAGGAGTTGTGCATGAAGTGTTCATTTTGGCTTTCTCTCGCTGAGAAAACACTATTTGTGACCTGTGATACAAAAATGCCATAACTTTTGTTCAAAGTGATTTTTCAGTCAAGTTTCAACCTGAAAGCATAGAAAGATGCATAAACTTGAAGTTACAGGTGGATTTCAGTGAGTTTTCATCAAATTACAGGAGTTCTGCAAGAAGTGTTCATTTTGGCCTTCTCTCGCTGAGAAAACGCTATTTGTGACCTGTGACACAAGACAGCCAATAGTTTTGTTCAAAGTGAGTTTTCAGTCAAGTTTAAACCTGAAAGCATAGAAAGATGCATAAACTTGAAGTTACAGGTGGATTTCAGTGAGTTTTCCTCAAAATACAGGAGTTGTGTATGAAGTGTTCATTTTTGCCTTCTCTCGCTGAGAAAACATTATTTGTGACCTGTGATACAAAAATGCCATGACTTTTCTTCAAAGTGAGTTTTCAGTCAAGTTTCAACCTGAAAGCATAGAAAGATGCATAAACTTTAATTTACAGGTGGATTTCAGTGAGTTTTCATCAAAATACAGGAGTTATGCAAGAAGTGTTCATTTTGGCCTTCTCTCGCTGAGAAAACACTATTTGTGACCTGTAACACAAGACAGCCAATAGTTTTGTTCAAAGTGAGTTTTCAGTCAAGTTTCAACCTGAAAGCATAGAAAGATGCATAAACTTGAAGTTACAGGTGGATTTCAGTGAGTTTTCATCAAAATAAAGGAGTTCTGCATGAAGTGTTCATTTTGGCCTTCTCTCGCTGAGATAACGCTATTTGTGACCTGTGACACAAAACAGCCATTACTTTTGTTCAAAGTGAGTTTTCACTCAAGTTTCAACCTGACAGCATAGAAAGGTGCATAAACCTGAAGTTACAGCTTGATTTCAGTGAGTTTTCCTCAAAATACAGGAGTTATGCATGAAGTGTTCATTTTGGCCTTCTCTCGCTGAGACAACACTATTTGTGACCTGTGATACAAAACAGCCATAACTTTTCTTCAAAGTGAGTTTTCAGTCAAGTTTCAACCTGAAAGCATAGAAAGATGCATAAACTTGAAGTTACAGGTGGATTTCAGTGAGTTTTCATCAAAATACAGGAGTTATGCATGAAGTGTTCATTTTGGTCTTCTCTCGCTGAGAAAACACTATTTGTGACCTGTGACACAAGACAGCCATAAGTTTTGTTCAAAGTGAGTTTTCAGTCAAGTTTCAACCTGAAAGCATAGAAAGATGCATAAACTTGAAGTTACAGGTGGATTTCAGTGAGTTTTCATCAAAATACAGGAGTTCTGCATGAAGTGTTCATTTTGGCCTTCTCTCGCTGAGAAAACGCTATTTGTGACCTGTGACACAAAACAGCCATAACTTTTGTTCAAAGTGAGTTTTCAGTCAAGTTTCAACCTGAAAGCATAGAAAGATGCATGAACTTGAAGTTACAGCTTGATTTCAGTGAGTTTTCCTCAAAATACAGGAGTTATGCATGAAGTGTTCATTTTGGCCTTCTCTCGCTGAGAAAACACTATTTGTGACCTGTGATACAAAAATGCCATAACTTTTCTTCAAAGTGAGTTTTCAGTCAAGTTTCAACCTGAAAGCATAGAAAGATGCATAAACTTGAAGTTACAGCTTGATTTCAGTGAGTTTGAATCAAAATACAGGAGTTGTGCATGAAGTGTTCATTTTGGCTTTCTCTCGCTGAGAAAACACTATTTGTGACCTGTGATACAAAAATGCCATAACTTTTGTTCAAAGTGATTTTTCAGTCAAGTTTCAACCTGAAAGCATAGAAAGATGCATAAACTTGAAGTTACAGGTGGATTTCAGTGAGTTTTCATCAAATTACAGGAGTTCTGCAAGAAGTGTTCATTTTGGCCTTCTCTCGCTGAGAAAACGCTATTTGTGACCTGTGACACAAAACAGCCATAACTTTTGTTCAAAGTGAGTTTTCAGTCAAGTTTCAACCTGAAAGCATAGAAAGATGCATAAACTTGAAGTTACAGCTTGATTTCAGTGAGTTTTCCTCAAAATACAGGAGTTATGCATGAAGTGTTCATTTTGGCCTTCTCTCGCTGAGAAAACACTATTTGTGACCTGTGATACAAAAATGCCATAACTTTTCTTCAAAGTGAGTTATCAGTCAAGTTTCAACCTGAAAGCATAGAAAGATGCATAAACTTGAAGTTACAGCTTGATTTCAGTGAGTTTGAATCAAAATACAGGAGTTGTGCATGAAGTGTTCATTTTGGCTTTCTCTCGCTGAGAAAACACTATTTGTGACCTGTGATACAAAAATGCCATAACTTTTGTTCAAAGTGATTTTTCAGTCAAGTTTCAACCTGAAAGCATAGAAAGATGCATAAACTTGAAGTTACAGCTTGATTTCAGGGAGTTTTCATCAAAATACAGGAGTTCTGCATTAAGTGTTCATTTTGGCCTTCTCTCACTGAGAAAATACTATTTGTGACCTGTGATACAAAAATGCCATAACTTTTGTTCAAAGTAAGTTTTCAGTCAAGTTTCAACCTGAAAGCATAGAAAGATGCATAAACTTGAAGTTACAGCTTGATTTCAGTGAGTTTTCATCAAAATACAGGAGTTCTGCATGAAGTGTTCATTTTGGCCTTCTCTCGCTGAGAAAACGCTATTTGTGACCTGTGATACAAAACAGCCATAACTTTTGTTCAAAGTGAGTTTTCAGTCAAGTTTCAACCTGAAAGCATAGAAAGATGCATAAACTTGAAGTTACAGCTTGATTTCAGTGAGTTTGAATCAAAATAGAGGAGTTGTGCATGAAGTGTTCATTTTGGCTTTCTCTCGCTGAGAAAACACTATTTGTGACCTGTGATACAAAAATGCCATAACTTTTGTTCAAAGTGATTTTTCAGTCAAGTTTCAACCTGAAAGCATAGAAAGATGCATAAACTTGAAGTTACAGGTGGATTTCAGTGAGTTTTCATCAAATTACAGGAGTTCTGCAAGAAGTGTTCATTTTGGCCTTCTCTCGCTGAGAAAACGCTATTTGTGACCTGTGACACAAGACAGCCATATGTTTTGTTCAAAGTGAGTTTTCAGTCAAGTTTCAACCTGAAAGCATAGAAAAATGCATAAACTTGAAGTTACAGCTTGATTTCAGTGAGTTTTCATCAAAATACAGGAGTTCTGCAAGAAGTGTTCATTTTGGCCTTCTCTCGCTGAGAAAACGCTATTTGTGACCTGTGATACAAAAATGCCAAACTTTTTTTAAAAGTGAGTTTTCAGTCAAGTTTCAACCTGAAAGCATAGAAAGATGCATAAACTTGAAGTTACAGCTTGATTTCAGTGAGTTTTCCTCAAAATACAGGAGTTATGCATGAAGTGTTCATTTTGGTCTTCTCTCGCTGAGAAAACACTATTTGTGACCTGTGACACAAGACAGCCATAAGTTTTGTTCAAAGTGAGTTTTCAGTCAAGTTTCAACCTGAAAGCATAGAAAGATGCATAAACTTGAAGTTACAGGTGGATTTCAGTGAGTTTTCATCAAAATACAGGAGTTCTGCATGAAGTGTTCATATTGGCCTTCTCTCGCTGAGAAAACGCTATTTGTGACCTGTGACACAAAACAGCCATAACTTTTGTTCAAAGTGAGTTTTCAGTCAAGTTTCAACCTGAAAGCATAGAAAGATGCATGAACTTGAAGTTAGAGCTTGATTTCAGTGAGTTTTCCTCAAAATACAGGAGTTATGCATGAAGTGTTCATTTTGGCCTTCTCTCGCTGAGAAAACACTATTTGTGACCTGTGATACAAAAATGCCATAACTTTTCTTCAAAGTGAGTTTTCAGTCAAGTTTCAACCTGAATGCATAGAAAGATGCATAAACTTGAAGTTACAGCTTGATTTCAGTGAGTTTTCCTCAAAATACAGGAGTTATGCATGAAGTTTTCATTTTGGCTTTCTCTCGCTGAGAAAACACTATTTGTGACCTGTGATACAAAAATGCCATAACTTTTGTCCAAAGTGATTTTTCAGTCAAGTTTCAACCTGAAAGCATAGAAAGATGCATAAACTTGAAGTTACAGGTGGATTTCAGTGAGTTTTCATCAAATTACAGGAGTTCTGCAAGAAGTGTTCATTTTGGCCTTCTCTCGCTGAGAAAACGCTATTTGTGACCTGTGACACAAAACAGCCATAACTTTTGTTCAAAGTGAGTTTTCAGTCAAGTTTCAACCTGAAAGCATAGAAAGATGCATAAACTTGAAGTTACAGCTTGATTTCAGTGAGTTTTCCTCAAAATACAGGAGTTATGCATGAAGTGTTCATTTTGGCCTTCTCTCGCTGAGAAAACACTATTTGTGACCTGTGATACAAAAATGCCATAACTTTTCTTCAAAGTGAGTTATCAGTCAAGTTTCAACCTGAAAGCATAGAAAGATGCATAAACTTGAAGTTACAGGTGGATTTCAGTGAGTTTTCATCAAATTGCAGGAGCTCTGCAAGAAGTGTTCATTTTGGCCTTCTCTCGCTGAGAAAACACTATTTGTGACCTGTGACACAAGACAGCCATATGTTTTGTTCAAAGTGAGTTTTCAGTCAAGTTTCAACCTGAAAGCATAGAAAGATGCATAAACTTGAAGTTACAGGTGGATTTCAGTGAGTTTTCATCAAAATACAGGAGTTCTGCATGAAGTGTTCATTTTGGCCTTCTCTCGCTGAAAAACACTTTTTGTGACCTGGGATACAAAAATGCCAAAACTTTTCTTCAAACTGATTTTTCAGTCAAGTTTCAACCTGAAAGCATAGAAAGATGCATAAACTTGAAGTTACAGGTGGATTTCAGTGAGTTTTCATCAAAATACAGGAGTTCTGCATGAAGTGTTCATTTTGGCCTTCTCTCGCTGAGAAAACACTATTTGTGACCTGTGACACAAGACAGCCATAACTTTTGTTCAAAGTGAGTTTTCAGTCAAGTTTCAACCTGAAAGCATAGAAAGATGCATAAACTTGAAGTTACAGCTTGATTTCAGTGAGTTTTCATCAAAATACAGGAGTTGTGCATGAAGTGTTCATTTTGGCCTTCTCTTGCTGAGAAAACACTATTTGTGAACTGTGATACAAAAATGCCATAACTTTTGTTCAAAGTGAGTTTTCAGTCAAGTTTCAACCTGAAAGGATAGAAAGATGCATAAACTTGAAGTTACAGCTTGATTTCAGTGAGTTTGAATCAAAATACAGGAGTTGTGCATGAAGTGTTCATTTTGGCTTTCTCTCGCTGAGAAAACACTATTTGTGACCTGTGATACAAAAATGCAATAACTTTTGTTCAAAGTGATTTTTCAGTCAAGTTTCAACCTGAAAGCATAGAAAGATGCATAAAGTTGAAGTTACAGGTGGATTTCAGTGAGTTTTCATCAAATTACAGGAGTTCTGCATGAAGTGTTCATTTTGGCCTTCTCTCGCTGAGAAAACACTATTTGTGACCTGTGACACAAAACAGCCATAACTTTTCTTCAAAGTGAGTTTTCAGTCAGGTTTCAACCTGAAAGCATAGAAAGATGCATAAACTTGAAGTTACACATGGATTTCAGTTAGTTTTCATCAAAATACTGGAGTTCTGCATGAAGTGTTCATTTTGGCCTTCTCTCGCTGAGAAAACACTATTTGTGACCTGTGACACAAGACAGCCATATGTTTTGTTCAAAGTGAGTTTTCAGTCAAGTTTCAACCTGAAAGCATAGAAAGATGCATAAACTTGAAGTTACAGCTTGATTTCAGTGAGTTTTCATCAAAATACAGGAGTTCTGCAAGAAGTTTTCATTTTGGCCTTCTCTCGCTGAGAAAACACTATTTGTGACCTGTGATACAAAAATGCCATAACTTTTTTTAAAAGTGAGTTTTCAGTCAAGTTTCAACCTGAAAGCATAGAAAGATGCATAAACTTGAAGTTACAGGTGGATTTCAGTGAGTTTTCATCAAAATACAGGAGTTCTGCATGAAGTGTTCATTTTGGCCTTCTCTCGCTGAAAAACACTATTTGTGACCTGTGATACAAAAATGCCATAACTTTTCTTCAAAGTGATTTTTCAGTCAAGTTTCAACCTGAAAGCATAGAAAGATGCATAAACTTGAAGTTACAGCTTGATTTCAGTGAGTTTTCCTCAAAATACAGGAGTTGTGCATGAAGTGTTCATTTTGGCTTTCTCTCGCTGAGAAAACGCTATTTTTGACCTGTGACACAAGATCGCCATAACTTTTGTTCAAAGTGAGTTTTCAGTCAAGTTTCAACCTGAAAGCATAGAGAGATGCATAAACTTGAAGTTACAGCTTGATTTCAGTGAGTTTTCCTCAAAATACAGGAGTTATGCATGAAGTTTTCATTTTTGCCTTCTCTCGCTGAGAAAACACTATTTGTGACCTGTGATACAAAAATGCCATAACTTTTGTTCAAAGTGAGTTTTCAGTCAAGTTTCAACCTGAAAGCATAGAAAGATGCATAAACTTGAAGTTACAGGTGGATTTCAGTGAGTTTTCCTCAAAATACAGGAGTTCTGCAAGAAGTGTTCATTTTGGCCTTCTCTCGCTGAGAAAACACTATTTGTGACCTGTGACAAAAGACAGCCATAACTTTTGTTCAAAGTGAGTTTTCAGTCAAGTTTCAACCTGAAAAAATAGAAAGATGCATAAACTTGAAGTTACAGCTTGATTTCAGTGAGTTTTCCTCAAAATACAGGAGTTCTGCATGAAGTGTTCGTTTTGGCCTTCTCTCGCTGAGAAAACGCTATTTTTGACCTGTGACACAAGACAGCCATAACTTTTTTTTCAAAGTGAGTTTTCAGTCAAGTTTCAACCTGAAAGCATAGAAAGATGCATAAACTTGAAGTTACAGCTTGATTTCAGTGAGTTTTCCTCAAAATACCGGAGTTATGCATGAAGTGTTCATTTTGGCCTTCTCTCGCTGAGAAAACACTATTTGTGACCTGAGATACAAAAATGCCATAACTTTTGTTCAAAGTGAGTTTTCAGTCAAGTTTCAACCTGAAAGCATAGAAAGATGCATAAACTTGAAGTTACAGCTTGATTTTAGTGAGTTTTCCTCAAAATACAGGAGTTCTGCATGAAGTGTTCATTTTGGCCTTCTCTCGCTGAGAAAACACTATTTGTGACCTGTGACACAAAACAGCCATAACTTTTCTTCAAAGTGAGTTTTCAGTCAGGTTTAAACCTGAAAGCATAGAAAGATGCATAAACTTGAAGTTACACATGGATTTCAGTTAGTTTTCATCAAAATACTGGAGTTCTGCATGAAGTGTTCATTTTGGCCTTCTCTCGCTGAGAAAACACTATTTGTGACCTGTGACACAAGACAGCCATATGTTTTGTTCAAAGTGAGTTTTCAGTCAAGTTTCAACCTGAAAGCATAGAAAGATGCATAAACTTGAAGTTACAGCTTGATTTCAGTGAGTTTTCATCAAAATACAGGAGTTCTGCAAGAAGTGTTCATTTTGGCCTTCTCTCGCTGAGAAAACACTATTTGTGACCTGTGATACAAAAATGCCATAACTTTTTTTAAAAGTGAGTTTTCAGTCAAGTTTCAACCTGAAAGCATAGAAAGATGCATAAACTTGAAGTTACAGGTGGATTTCAGTGAGTTTTCCTCAAAATACAGGAGTTCTGCATGAAGTGTTCATTTTGGCCTTCTCTCGCTGAAAAACACTATTTGTGACCTGTGATACAAAAATGCCATAACTTTTCTTCAAAGTGATTTTTCAGTCAAGTTTCAACCTGAAAGCATAGAAAGATGCATAAACTTGAAGTTACAGCTTGATTTCAGTGAGTTTTCCTCAAAATACAGGAGTTGTGCATGAAGTGTTCATTTTGGCTTTCTCTCGCTGAGAAAACGCTATTTTTGACCTGTGACACAAGACAGCCATAACTTTTGTTCAAAGTGAGTTTTCAGTCAAGTTTCAACCTGAAAGCATAGAAAGATGCATAAACTTGAAGTTACAGCTTGATTTCAGTGAGTTTTCCTCAAAATACCGGAGTTATGCATGAAGTGTTCATTTTGGCCTTCTCTCGCTGAGAAAACACTATTTGTGACCTGAGATACAAAAATGCCATAACTTTTGTTCAAAGTGAGTTTTCAGTCAAGTTTCAACCTGAAAGCATAGAAAGATGCATAAACTTGAAGTTACAGCTTGATTTTAGTGAGTTTTCCTCAAAATACAGGAGTTCTGCATGAAGTGTTCATTTTGGCCTTCTCTCGCTGAGAAAACACTATTTGTGACCTGTGACACAAAACAGCCATAACTTTTCTTCAAAGTGAGTTTTCAGTCAGGTTTAAACCTGAAAGCATAGAAAGATGCATAAACTTGAAGTTACACATGGATTTCAGTTAGTTTTCATCAAAATACTGGAGTTCTGCATGAAGTGTTCATTTTGGCCTTCTCTCGCTGAGAAAACACTATTTGTGACCTGTGACACAAGACAGCCATATGTTTTGTTCAAAGTGAGTTTTCAGTCAAGTTTCAACCTGAAAGCATAGAAAGATGCATAAACTTGAAGTTACAGCTTGATTTCAGTGAGTTTTCATCAAAATACAGGAGTTCTGCAAGAAGTGTTCATTTTGGCCTTCTCTCGCTGAGAAAACGCTATTTGTGACCTGTGATACAAAAATGCCATAACTTTTTTTAAAAGTGAGTTTTCAGTCAAGTTTCAACCTGAAAGCATAGAAAGATGCATAAACTTGAAGTTACAGGTGGATTTCAGTGAGTTTTCCTCAAAATACAGGAGTTCTGCATGAAGTGTTCATTTTGGCCTTCTCTCGCTGAAAAACACTATTTGTGACCTGTGATACAAAAATGCCATAACTTTTCTTCAAAGTGATTTTTCAGTCAAGTTTCAACCTGAAAGCATAGAAAGATGCATAAACTTGAAGTTACAGCTTGATTTCAGTGAGTTTTCCTCAAAATACAGGAGTTGTGCATGAAGTGTTCATTTTGGCTTTCTCTCGCTGAGAAAACGCTATTTTTGACCTGTGACACAAGACAGCCATAACTTTTGTTCAAAGTGAGTTTTCAGTCAAGTTTCAACCTGAAAGCATAGAAAGATGCATAAACTTGAAGTTACAGCTTGATTTCAGTGAGTTTTCCTCAAAATACAGGAGTTATGCATGAAGTGTTCATTTTTGCCTTCTCTCGCTGAGAAAACACTATTTGTGACCTGTGATACAAAAATGCCATAACTTTTGTTCAAAGTGAGTTTTCAGTCAAGTTTCAACCTGAAAGCATAGAAAGATGCATAAACTTGAAGTTACAGCTTGATTTCAGTGAGTTTTCCTCAAAATACAGGAGTTCTGCATGAAGTGTTCATTTTGGCCTTCTCTCGCTGAGAAAACGCTATTTTTGACCTGTGAAACAAGACAGCCATAACTTTTTTTTCAAAGTGAGTTTTCAGTCAAGTTTCAACCTGAAAGCATAGAAAGATGCATAAACTTGAAGTTACAGCTTGATTTCAGTGAGTTTTCCTCAAAATACTGGAGTTATGCATGAAGTGTTCATTTTGGCCTTCTCTCGCTGAGAAAACACTATTTGTGACCTGTGATACAAAAATGCCATAACTTTTGTTCAAAGTGAGTTTTCAGTCAAGTTTCAACCTGAAAGCATAGAAAGATGCATAAACTTGAAGTTACAGCTTGATTTCAGTGAGTTTTCCTCAAAATACAGGAGTTCTGCACGAAGTGTTCATTTTGGCCTTCTCTCGCTGAGAAAACACTATTTGTGACCTGTGATACAAAAATGCCATAACTTTTGTTCAAAGTGATTTTTCAGTCAAGTTTCAACCTCAAAGCATAGAAAGATGCATAAACTTGAAGTTACAGCTTGATTTCAGTGAGTTTTCCTCAAAATACTGGAGTTATGCATGAAGTGTTCATTTTGGCCTTCTCTCGCTGAGAAAACACTATTTGTGACCTGTGATACAAAAATGCCATAACTTTTGTTCAAAGTGAGTTTTCAGTCAAGTTTCAACCTGAAAGCATAGAAAGATGCATAAACTTGAAGTTACAGCTTGATTTCAGTGAGTTTTCCTCAAAATACAGGAGTTCTGCACGAAGTGTTCATTTTGGCCTTCTCTCGCTGAGAAAACACTATTTGTGACCTGTGATACAAAAATGCCATAACTTTTGTTCAAAGTGATTTTTCAGTCAAGTTTCAACCTCAAAGCATAGAAAGATGCATAAACTTGAAGTTACAGGTGGATTTCAGTGAGTTTTCATCAAAATACAGGAGTTCTGCATGAAGTGTTAATTTTTGCTTTCTCTCGCTGAGAAAACACTATTTGTGACCTGTGACACAAAACAGACATAACTTTTCTTCAAAGTGAGTTTTCAGTCAGGTTTCAACCTGAAAGCATAGAAAGATGCATAAACTTGAAGTTACAGCTTGATTTCAGTGAGTTTTCATCAAAATACAGGAGTTCTGCAAGAAGTGTTCATTTTGGCCTTCTCTCGCTGAGAAAACGCTATTTGTGACCTGTGATACAAAAATGCCATAACTTTTTTTAAAAGTGAGTTTTCAGTCAACTTTCAACCTGAAAGCATAGAAAGATGCATAAACTTGAAGTTAAAGCCTGATTTCAGTGAGTTTTCATCAAAATACAGGAGTTCTGCAAGAAGTGTTCATTTTGGCCTTCTCTCGCTGAGAAAACGCTATTTGTGACCTGTGATACAAAAATGCCATAACTTTTTTTAAAAGTGAGTTTTCAGTCAAGTTTCAACCTGAAAGCATAGAAAGATGCAAAAACTTGAAGTTACAGCTTGATTTCAGTGAGTTTTCCTCAAAATACAGGAGTTCTGCATGAAGTGTTCATTTTGGCCTTCTCTCGCTGAGAAAACGTTATTTTTCACCTGTGACACAAGACAGCCATAACTTTTGTTCAAAGTGAGTTTTCAGTAAAGTTTCAACCTGAAAGCATAGAAAGATGCATAAACTTGAATTTACAGCTTGATTTCAGTGAGTTTTCCTCAAAATACAGGAGTTATGCATGAAGTTTTCATTTTTGCCTTCTCTCGCTGAGAAAACACTATTTGTGACCTGTGATACAAAAATGCCATAACTTTTGTTCAAAGTGATTTTTCAGTCAAGTTTCAACCTGAAAGCATAGAAAGATGCATAAACTTGAAGATAAAAGGTGGATTTCAGTGAGTTTTCCTCAAAATACAGGAGTTCTGCAAGAAGTGTTCATTTTGGCCTTCTCTCGCTGAGAAAGCGCTATTTGTGACCTGTGACACAAAACAGCCATAACTTTTGCTCAAAGTGAGTTTTCAGTCAAGTTTCAACCTGAAAGCATAGAAAGATGCATAAACTTGAAGTTACAGCTTGATTTCAATGAGTTTTCCTCAAAATACAGGAGTTATGCATGAAGTGTTCATTTTGGCCTTCTCTCGCTGAGAAAACACTATTTGTGACCTGTGATACAAAAATGCCATAACTTTTTTTAAAAGTGAGTTTTCAGTCAAGTTTCAACCTGAAAGCATAGAAAGATGCATAAACTTGAAGTTACAGCTTGATTTCAGTGAGTTTTCATCAAAATACAGGAGTTCTGCATTAAGTGTTCATTTTGGCCTTCTCTCGCTGAGAAAACGCTATTTGTGACCTGTGACACAAAACAGCCATAACTTTTTTTAAAAGTGAGTTTTCAGTCAAGTTTCAACCTGAAAGCATAGAAAGATGCATAAACTTGAAGTTACAGCTTGATTTCAGTGAGTTTTCATCAAAATACAGGAGTTCTGCATGAAGTGTTCATTTTGGCCTTCTCTCGCTGAGAAAACGCTATTTGTGACCTGTGACACAAAACAGCCATAACTTTTGTTCAAAGTGAGTTTTCAGTCAAGTTCCAACCTGAAAGCATAGAAAGATGCACAAACTTGAAGTTACATGTGGATTTCAGTGAGTTTTCCTCAAAATACAGGAGTTCTGCATGAAGTGTTCATTTTGGCCTTCTCTCGCTGAGAAAACGCTATTTGTGACCTGTGATACAAAAATGCCACAACTTTTATTAAAAGTGAGTTTTCAGTCAGGTTTCAACCTGAAAGCATAGAAAGATGCATAAATTTGAAGTTACAGGTGGATTTCAGTTAGTTTTCATCAAAATACTGGAGTTCTGCATGAAGTGTTCATTTTGGCCTTCTCTCGCTGAGAAAACACTATTTGTGACCTGTGACACAAGACAGCCATATGTTTTGTTCAAAGTGAGTTTTCAGTCAAGTTTCAACCTGAAAGCATAGAAAGATGCATAAACTTGAAGTTACAGCTTGATTTCAGTGAGTTTTCATCAAAATACAGGAGTTCTGCATGAAGTGTTCATTTTGGCCTTCTCTCGCTGAGAAAACGCTATTTGTGACCTGTGATACAAAAATGCCATAACTTTTTTTGAAAGTGAGTTTTCAGTCAAGTTTCAACCTGAAAGCAAAGAAAGATGCATAAACTTGAAGTTACAGGTGGATTTCAGTGAGTTTTCATCAAAATACAGGAGTTCTGCATGAAGTGTTCATTTTGGCCTTCTCTCGCTGAAAAACACTATTTGTGACCTGTGATACAAAAATGCCATAGCTTTTCTTCAAAGTGATTTTTCAGTCAAGTTTCAACCTGAAAGCATAGAAAGATGCATAAACTTGAAGTTCCAGGTGGATTTCAGTGAGTTTTCATCAAAATACAGGAGTTCTGCGAGAAGTGTTCATTTTGGCCTTCTCTCGCTGAGAAAACACTATTTGTGACCTGTGACACAAGACAGCCATAACTTTTGTTCAAAGTGAGTTTTCAGTCAAGTTTCAACCTGAAAGCATAGAAAGATGCATAAACTTGAAGTTACAGCTTGATTTCAGTGAGTTTTCCTCAAAATACAGGAGTTCTGCATGAAGTGCTCATTTTGGCCTTCTCTCGCTGAGAAAACGCTATTTTTGACCTGTGACACAAGACAGCCATAACTTTTGTTCAAAGCGAGTTTTCAGTCAAGTTTCAGCCTGAAAGCATAGAAAGATGCATAAACTTGAAGTTACAGCTTGATTTCAGTGAGTTTTCCTCAAAATACAGAAGTTCTGCATGAAGTGCTCATTTTGGCCTTCTCTCGCTGAGAAAACGCTATTTTTGACCTGTGACACAAGACAGCCATAACTTTTGTTCAAAGCGAGTTTTCAGTCAAGTTTCAGCCTGAAAGCATAGAAAGATGCATAAACTTGAAGTTACAGCTTGATTTCAGTGAGTTTTCCTCAAAATACAGAAGTTCTGCATGAAGTGTTCATTTTGGCCTTCTCTCGCTGAGAAAACACTATTTGTGACCTGTGATATAAAAATGCCATAACTTTTTTTAAAAGTGAGTTTTCAGTCAAGTTTCAACCTGAAAGCATAGAAAGATGAATAAACTTGAAGTTACAGGTGGATTTCAGTGAGTTTTCATCAAAATACAGGAGTTGTGCATGAAGTGTTCATTTTGGCCTTCTCTCGCTGAGGAAACGCTATTTGTGACCTGTGACACAAAACAGCCATAACTTTTGTTCAAAGTGAGTTTTCAGTCAAGTTTCAACCTGAAAGCATAGAAAGATGCATAAACTTGAAGTTACATGTGGATTTCAGTGAGTTTTCCTCAAAATACAGGAGTTCTGCATGAAGTATTCATTTTGGCCTTCTCTTGCTGAGAAAACACTATTTGTGACCTGTGATACAAAAATGCCATAACTTTTTTTAAAAATGAGTTTTCAGTCAAGTTTCAACCTGAAAGCATAGAAAGATGCATAAACTTGAAGTTACAGGTGGATTTCAGTGAGTTTTCATCAAAATACAGGAGTTGTGCATGAAGTGTTCATTTTGGCCTTCTCTCGCTGACGAAACGCTATTTGTGACCTGTGACACAAAACAGCCATAACTTTTGTTCAAAGTGAGTTTCCAGTCAAGTTTCAACCTGAAAGCATAGAAAGATGCATAAACTTGAAGTTACAGCTTGATTTCAGTGAGTTTTCCTCAAAATGCAGGAGTTCTGCATGAAGTGTTCATTTTGGCCTCCTCTCGCTGAGAAAACACTATTTGTGACCTGTGATACAAAAATGCCATAACTTTTTTTAAAAGTGAGTTTTCAGTCAAGTTTCAACCTGAAAGCATAGAAAGATGCATAAACTTGAAGTTACAGCTTGATTTCAGTGAGTTTTCCTCAAAATACAGGAGGTCTGCATGAAGTGTTCATTTTGGCCTTCTCTCGCTGAGAAAACCCTATTTTTGACCTGTGATACAAAAATGCCATAACTTTGTTCAAAGTGATTTTTCAGTCAAGTTTCAACCTGAAAGCATAGAAAGATGCATAAACTTGAAGTTCCAGGTGGATATCAGTGAGTTTTCATCAAAATACAGGAGTTCTGCAAGAAGTGTTCATTTTGGCCTTCTCTCGCTGAGAAAACACTATTTGTGACCTGTGATACAAAAATGCCATAACTTTTTTTAAAAGTGAGTTTTCAGTCAAGTTTCAACCTGAAAGCATAGAAAGATGATTAAACTTGAAGTTACAGGTGGATTTCAGTGAGTTTTCATCAAAATACAGGAGTTGTGCATGAAGTGTTCATTTTGGCCTTCTCTCGCTGAGGAAACGCTATTTGTGACCTGTGACACAAAACAGCCATAACTTTTGTTCAAAGTGAGTTTTCAGTCAAGTTTCAACCTGAAAGCATAGAAAGATGCATAAACTTGAAGTTACAGCTAGATTTCAGTGAGTTTTCATCAAAATACAGGAGTTCTGCATTAAGTGTTCATTTTGCCTTCTCTCGCTGAGAAAATGCTATTTGTGACCTGTGACACAAAACAGCCATAACTTTTGTTCAAAGTGAGTTTTCAGTCAAGTTCCAACCTGAAAGCATAGAAAGATGCATAAACTTGAAGTTACATGTGGATTTTAGTGAGTTTTCCTCAAAATACAGGAGTTCTGCATGAAGTGTTCATTTTGGCCTTCTCTCGCTGAGAAAACACTATTTGTGACCTGTGACACAAAACAGCCATAACTTTTCTTCAAAGTGAGTTTTCAGTCAGGTTTAAACCTGAAAGCATAGAAAGATGCATAAACTTGAAGTTACACATGGATTTCAGTTAGTTTTCATCAAAATACTGGAGTTCTGCATGAAGTGTTCATTTTGGCCTTCTCTCGCTGAGAAAACACTATTTGTGACCTGTGACACAAGACAGCCATATGTTTTGTTCAAAGTGAGTTTTCAGTCAAGTTTCAACCTGAAAGCATAGAAAGATGCATAAACTTGAAGTTACAGCTTGATTTCAGTGAGTTTTCATCAAAATACAGGAGTTCTGCAAGAAGTGTTCATTTTGGCCTTCTCTCGCTGAGAAAACGCTATTTGTGACCTGTGATACAAAAATGCCATAACTTTTTTTAAAAGTGAGTTTTCAGTCAACTTTCAACCTGAAAGCATAGAAAGATGCATAAACTTGAAGTTACAGGTGGATTTCAGTGAGTTTTCCTCAAAATACAGGAGTTCTGCATGAAGTGTTCATTTTGGCCTTCTCTCGCTGAAAAACACTATTTGTGACCTGTGATACAAAAATGCCATAACTTTTCTTCAAAGTGATTTTTCAGTCAAGTTTCAACCTGAAAGCATAGAAAGATGCATAAACTTGAAGTTACAGCTTGATTTCTGTGAGTTTTCCTCAAAATACAGGAGTTGTGCATGAAGTGTTCATTTTGGCTTTCTCTCGCTGAGAAAACGCTATTTTTGACCTGTGACACAAGACAGCCATAACTTTTGTTCAAAGTGAGTTTTCAGTCAAGTTTCAACCTGAAAGCATAGAAAGATGCATAAACTTGAAGTTACAGCTTGATTTCAGTGAGTTTTCCTCAAAATACAGGAGTTATGCATGAAGTGTTCATTTTTGCCTTCTCTCGCTGAGAAAACACTATTTGTGACCTGTGATACAAAAATGCCATAACTTTTGTTCAAAGTGAGTTTTCAGTCAAGTTTCAACCTGAAAGCATAGAAAGATGCATAAACTTGAAGTTACAGCTTGATTTCAGTGAGTTTTCCTCAAAATACAGGAGTTCTGCACGAAGTGTTCATTTTGGCCTTCTCTCGCTGAGAAAACACTATTTATGACCTGTGATAGAAAAATGCCATAACTTTTCTTCAAAGTGATTTTTGAGTCAAGTTTCAACCTGAAAGCATAGAAAGATGCATAAACTTGAAGTTACAGGTGGATTTCAGTGAGTTTTCATCAAAATACAGGAGTTCTGCATGAAGTGTTCATTTTTGCCTTCTCTCGCTGAGAAAACACTATTTGTGACGTGTGACAAAAGACAGCCATAACTTTTTTTAAAAGTGAGTTTTCAGTCAAGTTTCAACCTGAAAGCATAGAAAGATGCATAAACTTGAAGTTACAGCTTGATTTCAGTGAGTTTTCCTCAAAATACAGGAGTACTGCATGAAGTGTTCATTTTGGCCTTCTCTCGCTGAGAAAACACTATTTGTGACCTGTGATACAAAAATGCCATAACTTTTGTTCAAAGTGAGTTTTCAGTCAAGTTTCAACCTGAAAGCATAGAAAGATGCATAAACTTGAAGTTACAGCTTGATTTCAGTGAGTTTTCCTCAAAATACAGGAGTTCTGCATGAAGTGTTCATTTTGGCCTTCTCTCGCTGAGGAAACGCTATTTGTGACCTGTGACACAAAACAGCCATAACTTTTGTTCAAAGTGAGTTTTCAGTCAAGTTTCAACCTGAAAGCATAGAAAGATGCATAAACTTGAAGTTACAGCTAGATTTCAGTGAGTTTTCATCAAAATACAGGAGTTCTGCATTAAGTGTTCATTTTGCCTTCTCTCGCTGAGAAAATGCTATTTGTGACCTGTGACACAAAACAGCCATAACTTTTGTTCAAAGTGAGTTTTCAGTCAAGTTCCAACCTGAAAGCATAGAAAGATGCATAAACTTGAAGTTACATGTGGATTTTAGTGAGTTTTCCTCAAAATACAGGAGTTCTGCATGAAGTGTTCATTTTGGCCTTCTCTCGCTGAGAAAACACTATTTGTGACCTGTGACACAAAACAGCCATAACTTTTCTTCAAAGTGAGTTTTCAGTCAGGTTTAAACCTGAAAGCATAGAAAGATGCATAAACTTGAAGTTACACATGGATTTCAGTTAGTTTTCATCAAAATACTGGAGTTCTGCATGAAGTGTTCATTTTGGCCTTCTCTCGCTGAGAAAACACTATTTGTGACCTGTGACACAAGACAGCCATATGTTTTGTTCAAAGTGAGTTTTCAGTCAAGTTTCAACCTGAAAGCATAGAAAGATGCATAAACTTGAAGTTACAGCTTGATTTCAGTGAGTTTTCATCAAAATACAGGAGTTCTGCAAGAAGTGTTCATTTTGGCCTTCTCTCGCTGAGAAAACGCTATTTGTGACCTGTGATACAAAAATGCCATAACTTTTTTTAAAAGTGAGTTTTCAGTCAACTTTCAACCTGAAAGCATAGAAAGATGCATAAACTTGAAGTTACAGGTGGATTTCAGTGAGTTTTCCTCAAAATACAGGAGTTCTGCATGAAGTGTTCATTTTGGCCTTCTCTCGCTGAAAAACACTATTTGTGACCTGTGATACAAAAATGCCATAACTTTTCTTCAAAGTGATTTTTCAGTCAAGTTTCAACCTGAAAGCATAGAAAGATGCATAAACTTGAAGTTACAGCTTGATTTCTGTGAGTTTTCCTCAAAATACAGGAGTTGTGCATGAAGTGTTCATTTTGGCTTTCTCTCGCTGAGAAAACGCTATTTTTGACCTGTGACACAAGACAGCCATAACTTTTGTTCAAAGTGAGTTTTCAGTCAAGTTTCAACCTGAAAGCATAGAAAGATGCATAAACTTGAAGTTACAGCTTGATTTCAGTGAGTTTTCCTCAAAATACAGGAGTTATGCATGAAGTGTTCATTTTTGCCTTCTCTCGCTGAGAAAACACTATTTGTGACCTGTGATACAAAAATGCCATAACTTTTGTTCAAAGTGAGTTTTCAGTCAAGTTTCAACCTGAAAGCATAGAAAGATGCATAAACTTGAAGTTACAGCTTGATTTCAGTGAGTTTTCCTCAAAATACAGGAGTTCTGCACGAAGTGTTCATTTTGGCCTTCTCTCGCTGAGAAAACACTATTTATGACCTGTGATAGAAAAATGCCATAACTTTTCTTCAAAGTGATTTTTGAGTCAAGTTTCAACCTGAAAGCATAGAAAGATGCATAAACTTGAAGTTACAGGTGGATTTCAGTGAGTTTTCATCAAAATACAGGAGTTCTGCATGAAGTGTTCATTTTGGCCTTCTCTCGCTGAGAAAACACTATTTGTGACGTGTGACAAAAGACAGCCATAACTTTTTTTAAAAGTGAGTTTTCAGTCAAGTTTCAACCTGAAAGCATAGAAAGATGCATAAACTTGAAGTTACAGCTTGATTTCAGTGAGTTTTCCTCAAAATACAGGAGTACTGCATGAAGTGTTCATTTTGGCCTTCTCTCGCTGAGAAAACACTATTTGTGACCTGTGATACAAAAATGCCATAACTTTTGTTCAAAGTGAGTTTTCAGTCAAGTTTCAACCTGAAAGCATAGAAAGATGCATAAACTTGAAGTTACAGCTTGATTTCAGTGAGTTTTCCTCAAAATACAGGAGTTCTGCACGAAGTGTTCATTTTGGCCTTCTCTCGCTGAGAAAACACTATTTGTGACCTGTGATACAAAAATGCCATAACTTTTGTTCAAAGTGATTTTTCAGTCAAGTTTCAACCTGAATGCATAGAAAGATGCATAAACTTGAAGTTACAGGTGGATTTCAGTGAGTTTTCATCAAAATACAGGAGTTCTGCATGAAGTGTTAATTTTTGCTTTCTCTCGCTGAGAAAACACTATTTGTGACCTGTGACACAAAACAGCCATAACTTTTCTTCAAAGTGAGTTTTCAGTCAGGTTTCAAACTGAAAGCATAGAAAGATGCATAAACTTGAAGTTACAGGTGGATTTCAGTTAGTTTTCCTCAAAATACAGGAGTTCTGCATGAAGTGTTCATTTTGGCCTTCTCTCGCTGAGAAAACACTATTTGTGACCTGTGACACAAGACAGCCATATGTTTAGTTCAAAGTGAGTTTTAAGTCATGTTTCAACCTGAAAGCATAGAAAGATGCATAAACTTGAAGTTAAAGCCTGATTTCAGTGAGTTTTCATCAAAATACAGGAGTTCTGCAAGAAGTGTTCATTTTGGCCTTCTCTCGCTGAGAAAACGCTATTTGTGACCTGTGATACAAAAATGCCATAACTTTTTTTAAAAGTGAGTTTTCAGTCAAGTTTCAACCTGAAAGCATAGAAAGATGCATAAACTTGAAGTTACAGCTTGATTTCAGTGAGTTTTCCTCAAAATACAGGAGTTCTGCATGAAATGTTCATTTTGGCCTTCTCTCGCTGAGAAAACGTTATTTTTCACCTGTGACACAAGACAGCCATAACTTTTGTTCAAAGTGAGTTTTCAGTCAAGTTTCAACCTGAAAGCATAGAAAGATGCATAAACTTGAATTTACAGCTTGATTTCAGTGAGTTTTCCTCAAAATACAGGAGTTATGCATGAAGTGTTCATTTTTGCCTTCTCTCGCTGAAAAACACTATTTGTGACCTGTGATACAAAAATGCCATAACTTTTCTTCAAAGTGATTTTTCAGTCAAGTTTCAACCTGAAAGCATAGAAAGATGCATAAACTTGAAGTTACAGGTGGATTTCAGTGAGTTTTCATCAAAATACAGGAGTTCTGCGAGAAGTGTTCATTTTGGCCTTCTCTCGCTGAGAAAACACTATTTGTGACCTGTGACACAAGACAGCCATAACTTTTTTTCAAAGTGAGTTTTCAGTCAAGTTTCAACCTGAAAGCATAGAAAGATGCATAAACTTGAAGTTACAGCTTGATTTCAGTGAGTTTTCCTCAAAATACAGAAGTTCTGCATGAAGTGTTCATTTTGGCCTTCTCTCGCTGAGAAAACACTATTTGTGACCTGTGACACAGAACAGCCATAACATTTTTTCAAAGTGAGTTTTCAGTCAAGTTTCAACCTGAAAGCATAGAAAGATGCATAAACTTGAAGTTACATGTGGATTTCAGTGAGTTTTCCTCAAAATACAGGAGTTCTGCATGAAGTATTCATTTTGGCCTTCTCTTGCTGAGAAAACACTATTTGTGACCTGTGATACAAAAATGCCATAACTTTTTTTAAAAATGAGTTTTCAGTCAAGTTTCAACCTGAAAGCATAGAAAGATGCATAAACTTGAAGTTACAGGTGGATATCAGTGAGTTTTCATCAAAATACAGGAGTTGTGCATGAAGTGTTCATTTTGGCCTTCTCTCGCTGACGAAACGCTATTTGTGACCTGTGACACAAAACAGCCATAACTTTTGTTCAAAGTGAGTTTTCAGTCAAGTTTCAACCTGAAAGCATAGAAAGATGCATAAACTTGAAGTTACAGCTTGATTTCAGTGAGTTTTCCTCAAAATGCAGGAGTTATGCATGAAGTGTTCATTTTGGCCTCCTCTCGCTGAGAAAACACTATTTGTGACCTGTGATACAAAAATGCCATAACTTTTTTTAAAAGTGAGTTTTCAGTCAAGTTTCAACCTGAAAGCATAGAAAGATGCATAAACTTGAAGTTACAGCTTGATTTCAGTGAGTTTTCCTCAAAATACAGGAGTTATGCATGAAGTGTTCATTTTGGCCTTCTCTCGCTGAGGAAACGCTATTTGTGACCTGTGACACAAGACAGCCATAACTTTTGTTCAAAGTGAGTTTTCAGTCAAGTTTCAACCTGAAAGCATAGAAAGATGCATAAACTTGAAGTTACAGCTTGATTTCAGAGAGTTTTCATCAAAATACAGGAGTTCTGCATGAAGTTTTCATTTTGGCCTTCTCTCGCTGAGAAAACACTATTTGTGACCTGTGACACAAAACAGCCATAACTTTTGTTCAAAGTGAGTTTTCAGTCAAGTTCCAACCTGAAAGCATAGAAAGATGCATAAACTTGAAGTTACATGTGGATTTCAGTGAGTTTTCCTCAAAATACAGGAGTTCTGCATGAAGTGTTCATTTTGGCCTTCTCTCGCTGAGAAAACAGTATTTGTGACCTGTGATACAAAAATGCCATAACTTTTCTTCAAAGTGATTTTTCAGTCAAGTTTCAACCTGAAAGCATAGAAAGATGCATAAACTTGAAGTTACAGGTGGATATCAGTGAGTTTTCATCAAAATACAGGAGTTGTGCATGAAGTGTTCATTTTGGCCTTCTCTCGCTGACGAAACGCTATTTGTGACCTGTGACACAAAACAGCCATAACTTTTGTTCAAAGTGAGTTTTCAGTCAAGTTTCAACCTGAAAGCATAGAAAGATGCATAAACTTGAAGTTACAGCTTGATTTCAGTGAGTTTTCCTCAAAATGCAGGAGTTATGCATGAAGTGTTCATTTTGGCCTCCTCTCGCTGAGAAAACACTATTTGTGACCTGTGATACAAAAATGCCATAACTTTTTTTAAAAGTGAGTTTTCAGTCAAGTTTCAACCTGAAAGCATAGAAAGATGCATAAACTTGAAGTTACAGCTTGATTTCAGTGAGTTTTCCTCAAAATACAGGAGTTATGCATGAAGTGTTCATTTTGGCCTTCTCTCGCTGAGGAAACGCTATTTGTGACCTGTGACACAAGACAGCCATAACTTTTGTTCAAAGTGAGTTTTCAGTCAAGTTTCAACCTGAAAGCATAGAAAGATGCATAAACTTGAAGTTACAGCTTGATTTCAGAGAGTTTTCATCAAAATACAGGAGTTCTGCATTAAGTGTTCATTTTGGCCTTCTCTCGCTGAGAAAATGCTATTTGTGACCTGTGACACAAAACAGCCATAACTTTTGTTCAAAGTGAGTTTTCAGTCAAGTTCCAACCTGAAAGCATAGAAAGATGCATAAACTTGAAGTTACATGTGGATTTCAGTGAGTTTTCCTCAAAATACAGGAGTTCTGCATGAAGTGTTCATTTTGGCCTTCTCTCGCTGAGAAAACAGTATTTGTGACCTGTGATACAAAAATGCCATAACTTTTCTTCAAAGTGATTTTTCAGTCAAGTTTCAACCTGAAAGCATAGAAAGATGCATAAACTTGAAGTTACAGCTTGATTTCAGTGAGTTTTCATCAAAATACAGGAGTTATGCATGAAGTGTTCATTTTGGCCTTCTCTCGCTGAGAAAACACTATTGGTGACCTGTAACACAAGACAGCCATAAGTTTTGTTCAAAGTGAGTTTTCAGTCAAGTTTCAACCTGAAAGCATAGAAAGATGCATGAACTTGAAGTTACAGATTGATTTCAGTGAGTTTTCCTCAAAATACAGGAGTTCTGCATGAAGTGTTCATTTTGGCCTTCTCTCGCTGAGAAAACACTATTTGTGACCTGTGATAAGAAAAATGCCATAACTTTTTTTAAAAGTGAGTTTTCAGTCAAGTTTCAACCTGAAAGCATAGAAAGATGCATAAACTTGAAGTTACAGCTTGATTTCAGTGAGTTTTCCTCAAAATACAGGAGTTCTGCACGAAGTGTTCATTTTGGCCTTCTCTCGCTGAGAAAACACTATTTGTCACCTGTGTTACAAAAATGCCATAACTTTTGTTCAAAGTGATTTTTCAGTCAAGTTTCAACCTGAAAGCATAGAAAGATGCATAAACTTGAAGTTACATGTGGATATCAGTGAGTTTTCATCAAAATACAGGAGTTCTGCAAGAAGTGTTCATTTTGGCCTTCTCTCGCTGAGAAAACGCTATTTGTGACCTGTGACACAAAACAGCCATAACTTTTGTTCAAAGTGAGTTTTCAGTCAAGTTTCAACCTGAAAGCATAGAAAGATGCATAAACTTAAAGTTACAGCTTGATTTCAGTGAGTTTTCCTCAAAATACAGAAGTTCTGCATGAAGTGTTCATTTTGGCCTTCTCTCGCTGAGAAAACACTATTTGTGACCTGTGATACAAAAATGCCATAACTTTTTTTAAAAGTGAGTTTTCAGTCAAGTTTCAACCTGAAAGCATAGAAAGATGCATAAACTTGAAGTTACAGCTTGATTTCAGTGAGTTTTCCTCAAAATACAGGAGTTCTGCACGAAGTGTTCATTTTGGCCTTCTCTCGCTGAGAAAACACTATTTGTCACCTGTGATACAAAAATGCCATAACTTTTGTTCAAAGTGATTTTTCAGTCAAGTTTCAACCTGAAAGCATAGAAAGATGCATAAACTTGAAGTTCCAGGTGGATATCAGTGAGTTTTCATCAAAATACAGGAGTTCTGCACGAAGTGTTCATTTTGGCCTTCTCTCGCTGAGAAAACACTATTTTTGACCTGTGATACAAAAATGCCATAACTTTTGTTCAAAGTGATTTTTCAGTCAAGTTTCAACCTGAAAGCATAGAAAGATGCATAAACTTGAAGTTCCAGGTGGATATCAGTGAGTTTTCATCAAAATACAGGAGTTCTGCAAGAAGTGTTCATTTTGGCCTTCTCTCGCTGAGAAAACACTATTTGTGACCTGTGATACAAAAATGCCATAACTTTTTTTAAAAGTGAGTTTTCAGTCAAGTTTCAACCTGAAAGCATAGAAAGATGATTAAACTTGAAGTTACAGGTGGATTTCAGTGAGTTTTCATCAAAATACAGGAGTTGTGCATGAAGTGTTCATTTTGGCCTTCTCTCGCTGAGGAAACGCTATTTGTGACCTGTGACACAAAACAGCCATAACTTTTGTTCAAAGTGAGTTTTCAGTCAAGTTTCAACCTGAAAGCATAGAAAGATGCATAAACTTGAAGTTACAGCTTGATTTCAGTGAGTTTTCATCAAAATACAGGAGTTCTGCATTAAGTGTTCATTTTGCCTTCTCTCGCTGAGAAAATGCTATTTGTGACCTGTGACACAAAACAGCCATAACTTTTGTTCAAAGTGAGTTTTCAGTCAAGTTCCAACCTGAAAGCATAGAAAGATGCATAAACTTGAAGTTACATGTGGATTTTAGTGAGTTTTCCTCAAAATACAGGAGTTCTGCATGAAGTGTTCATTTTGGCCTTCTCTCGCTGAGAAAACACTATTTGTGACCTGTGACACAAAACAGCCATAACTTTTCTTCAAAGTGAGTTTTCAGTCAGGTTTAAACCTGAAAGCATAGAAAGATGCATAAACTTGAAGTTACACATGGATTTCAGTTAGTTTTCATCAAAATACTGGAGTTATGCATGAAGTGTTCATTTTGGCCTTCTCTCGCTGAGAAAACACTATTTGTGACCTGTGACACAAGACAGCCATATGTTTTGTTCAAAGTGAGTTTTCAGTCAAGTTTCAACCTGAAAGCATAGAAAGATGCATAAACTTGAAGTTACAGCTTGATTTCAGTGAGTTTTCATCAAAATACAGGAGTTCTGCAAGAAGTGTTCATTTTGGCCTTCTCTCGCTGAGAAAACGCTATTTGTGACCTGTGATACAAAAATGCCATAACTTTTTTTAAAAGTGAGTTTTCAGTCAACTTTCAACCTGAAAGCATAGAAAGATGCATAAACTTGAAGTTACAGGTGGATTTCAGTGAGTTTTCCTCAAAATACAGGAGTTCTGCATGAAGTGTTCATTTTGGCCTTCTCTCGCTGAAAAACACTATTTGTGAACTGTGATACAAAAATGCCATAACTTTTCTTCAAAGTGATTTTTCAGTCAAGTTTCAACCTGAAAGCATAGAAAGATGCATAAACTTGAAGTTACAGCTTGATTTCTGTGAGTTTTCCTCAAAATACAGGAGTTGTGCATGAAGTGTTCATTTTGGCTTTCTCTCGCTGAGAAAACGCTATTTTTGACCTGTGACACAAGACAGCCATAACTTTTGTTCAAAGTGAGTTTTCAGTCAAGTTTCAACCTGAAAGCATAGAAAGATGCATAAACTTGAAGTTACAGCTTGATTTCAGTGAGTTTTCCTCAAAATACAGGAGTTATGCATGAAGTGTTCATTTTTGCCTTCTCTCGCTGAGAAAACACTATTTGTGACCTGTGATACAAAAATGCCATAACTTTTGTTCAAAGTGAGTTTTCAGTCAAGTTTCAACCTGAAAGCATAGAAAGATGCATAAACTTGAAGTTACAGCTTGATTTCAGTGAGTTTTCCTCAAAATACAGGAGTTCTGCACGAAGTGTTCATTTTGGCCTTCTCTCGCTGAGAAAACACTATTTATGACCTGTGATAGAAAAATGCCATAACTTTTCTTCAAAGTGATTTTTCAGTCAAGTTTCAACCTGAAAGCATAGAAAGATGCATAAACTTGAAGTTACAGGTGGATTTCAGTGAGTTTTCATCAAAATACAGGAGTTCTGCATGAAGTGTTCATTTTGGCCTTCTCTCGCTGAGAAAACACTATTTGTGACGTGTGACAAAAGACAGCCATAACTTTTTTTAAAAGTGAGTTTTCAGTCAAGTTTCAACCTGAAAGCATAGAAAGATGCATAAACTTGAAGTTACAGGTGGTTTTCAGTGAGTTTTCCTCAAAATACAGGAGTACTGCATGAAGTGTTCATTTTGGCCTTCTCTCGCTGAGAAAACGCTATTTTTGACCTGTGACACAAGACAGCCATAACTTTTTTTTCAAAGTGAGTTTTCAGTCAAGTTTCAACCTGAAAGCATAGAAAGATGCATAAACTTGAAGTTACAGCTTGATTTCAGTGAGTTTTCCTCAAAATACTGGAGTTATGCATGAAGTGTTCATTTTGGCCTTCTCTCGCTGAGAAAACACTATTTGTGACCTGTGATACAAAAATGCCATAACTTTTGTTCAAAGTGAGTTTTCAGTCAAGTTTCAACCTGAAAGCATAGAAAGATGCATAAACTTGAAGTTACAGCTTGATTTCAGTGAGTTTTCCTCAAAATACAGGAGTTCTGCACGAAGTGTTCATTTTGGCCTTCTCTCGCTGAGAAAACACTATTTGTGACCTGTGATACAAAAATGCCATAACTTTTGTTCAAAGTGATTTTTCAGTCAAGTTTCAACCTGAAAGCATAGAAAGATGCATAAACTTGAAGTTACAGGTGGATTTCAGTGAGTTTTCATCAAAATACAGGAGTTCTGCATGAAGTGTTAATTTTTGCTTTCTCTCGCTGAGAAAACACTATTTGTGACCTGTGACACAAAACAGCCATAACTTTTCTTCAAAGTGAGTTTTCAGTCAGGTTTCAAACTGAAAGCATAGAAAGATGCATAAACTTGAAGTTACAGGTGGATTTCAGTTAGTTTTCCTCAAAATACAGGAGTTCTGCATGAAGTGTTCATTTTGGCCTTCTCTCGCTGAGAAAACACTATTTGTGACCTGTGAACAAGACAGCCATATGTTTTGTTCAAAGTGAGTTTTAAGTCAAGTTTCAACCTGAAAGCATAGAAAGATGCATAAACTTGAAGTTAAAGCCTGATTTCAGTGAGTTTTCATCAAAATACAGGAGTTCTGCAAGAAGTGTTCATTTTGGCCTTCTCTCGCTGAGAAAACGCTATTTGTGACCTGTGATACAAAAATGCCATAACTTTTTTTAAAAGTGAGTTTTCAGTCAATTTTCAACCTGAAAGCATAGAAAGATGCATAAACTTGAAGTTACAGCTTGATTTCAGTGAGTTTTCCTCAAAATACAGGAGTTCTGCATGAAATGTTCATTTTGGCCTTCTCTCGCTGAGAAAACGTTATTTTTCACCTGTGACACAAGACAGCCATAACTTTTGTTCAAAGTGAGTTTTCAGTCAAGTTTCAACCTGAAAGCATAGAAAGATGCATAAACTTGAATTTACAGCTTGATTTCAGTGAGTTTTCCTCAAAATACAGGACTTATGCATGAAGTGTTCATTTTTGCCTTCTCTCGCTGAGAAAACACTATTTGTGACCTGTGATACAAAAATGCCATAACTTTTGTTCAAAGTGATTTTTCAGTCAAGTTTCAACCTGAAAGCATAGAAAGATGCATAAACTTGAAGTTAAAGCCTGATTTCAGTGAGTTTTCATCAAAATACAGGAGTTCTGCAAGAAGTGTTCATTTTGGCCTTCTCTCGCTGAGAAAACGCTATTTGTGACCTGTGACACAAAACAGCCATAACTTTTTTTAAAAGTGAGTTTTCAGTCAAGTTTCAACCTGAAAGCATAGAAAGATGCATAAACTTGAAGTTACAGCTTGATTTCAGTGAGTTTTCATCAAAATACAGGAGTTCTGCATGAAGTGTTCATTTTGGCCTTCTCTCGCTGAGAAAACGCTATTTGTGACCTGTGACACAAAACAGCCATAACTTTTTTTCAAAGTGAGTTTTCAGTCAAGTTCCAACCTGAAAGCATAGAAAGATGCACAAACTTGAAGTTACATGTGGATTTCAGTGAGTTTTCCTCAAAATACAGGAGTTCTGCATGAAGTGTTCATTTTGGCCTTCTCTCGCTGAGAAAACGCTATTTGTGACCTGTGATACAAAAATGCCACAACTTTTATTAAAAGTGAGTTTTCAGTCAGGTTTCAACCTGAAAGCATAGAAAGATGCATATATTTGAAGTTACAGGTGGATTTCAGTTAGTTTTCATCAAAATACTGGAGTTCTGCATGAAGTGTTCATTTTGGCCTTCTCTCGCTGAGAAAACACTATTTGTGACCTGTGACACAAGACAGCCATATGTTTTGTTCAAAGTGAGTTTTCAGTCAAGTTTCAACCTGAAAGCATAGAAAGATGCATAAACTTGAAGTTACAGCTTGATTTCAGTGAGTTTTCATCAAAATACAGGAGTTCTGCATGAAGTGTTCATTTTGGCCTTCTCTCGCTGAGAAAACGCTATTTGTGACCTGTGATACAAAAATGCCATAACTTTTTTTAAAAGTGAGTTTTCAGTCAAGTTTCAACCTGAAAGCATAGAAAGATGCATAAACTTGAAGTTACAGGTGGATTTCAGTGAGTTTTCATCAAAATACAGGAGTTCTGCATGAAGTGTTCATTTTGGCCTTCTCTCGCTGAAAAACACTATTTGTGACCTGTGATACAAAAATGCCATAACTTTTCTTCAAAGTTATTTTTCAGTCAAGTTTCAACCTGAAAGCATAGAAAGATGCATAAACTTGAAGTTATAGGTGGATTTCAGTGAGTTTTCATCAAAATACAGGAGTTCTGCGAGAAGTGTTCATTTTGGCCTTCTCTCGCTGAGAAAACACTATTTGTGACCTGTGACACAAGACAGCCATAACTTTTATTCAAAGTGAGTTTTCAGTCAAGTTTCAACCTGAAAGCATAGAAAGATGCATAAACTTGAAGTTACAGCTTGATTTCAGTGAGTTTTCCTCAAAATACAGGAGTTCTGCATGAAGTGCTCATTTTTGCCTTCTCTCGCTGAGAAAACGCTATTTTTGACCTGTGACACAAGACAGCCATAACTTTTGTTCAAAGTGAGTTTTCAGTCAAGTTTCAACCTGAAAGCATAGAAAGATGCATAAACTTGAAGTTACAGCTTGATTTCAGTGAGTTTTCCTCAAAATACAGAAGTTCTGCATGAAGTGTTCATTTTGGCCTTCTCTCGCTGAGAAAACACTATTTGTGACCTGTGATATAAAAATGCCATAACTTTTTTTAAAAGTGAGTTTTCAGTCAAGTTTCAACCTGAAAGCATAGAAAGATGATTAAACTTGAAGTTACAGGTGGATTTCAGTGAGTTTTCATCAAAATACAGGAGTTGTGCATGAAGTGTTCATTTTGGCCTTCTCTCGCTGAGGAAACGCTATTTGTGACCTGTGACACAAAACAGCCATAACTTTTTTTCAAAGTGAGTTTTCAGTCAAGTTTCAACCTGAAAGCATAGAAAGATGCATAAACTTGAAGTTACATGTGGATTTCAGTGAGTTTTCCTCAAAATACAGGAGTTCTGCATGAAGTATTCATTTTGGCCTTCTCTTGCTGAGAAAACACTATTTGTGACCTGTGATACAAAAATGCCATAACTTTTTTTAAAAATGAGTTTTCAGTCAAGTTTCAACCTGAAAGCATAGAAAGATGCATAAACTTGAAGTTACAGGTGGATATCAGTGAGTTTTCATCAAAATACAGGAGTTGTGCATGAAGTGTTCATTTTGGCCTTCTCTCGCTGACGAAACGCTATTTGTGACCTGTGACACAAAACAGCCATAACTTTTGTTCAAAGTGAGTTTTCAGTCAAGTTTCAACCTGAAAGCATAGAAAGATGCATAAACTTGAAGTTACAGCTTGATTTCAGTGAGTTTTCCTCAAAATGCAGGAGTTATGCATGAAGTGTTCATTTTGGCCTCCTCTCGCTG
The DNA here is from genome assembly GCF_037954235.1 of Aulostomus chinensis. Taxonomy (NCBI): domain Eukaryota; kingdom Metazoa; phylum Chordata; class Actinopteri; order Syngnathiformes; family Aulostomidae; genus Aulostomus; species Aulostomus chinensis. The sequence continues at coordinate 28,237,091 of NC_141333.1, read as the reverse complement.
AGAAAACACTATTTGTGACCTGTGATACAAAAATGCCATAACTTTTTTTAAAAGTGAGTTTTCAGTCAAGTTTCAACCTGAAAGCATAGAAAGATGCATAAACTTGAAGTTACAGCTTGATTTCAGTGAGTTTTCCTCAAAATACAGGAGTTATGCATGAAGTGTTCATTTTGGCCTTCTCTCGCTGAGGAAACGCTATTTGTGACCTGTGACACAAGACAGCCATAACTTTTGTTCAAAGTGAGTTTTCAGTCAAGTTTCAACCTGAAAGCATAGAAAGATGCATAAACTTGAAGTTACAGCTTGATTTCAGAGAGTTTTCATCAAAATACAGGAGTTCTGCATTAAGTGTTCATTTTGGCCTTCTCTCGCTGAGAAAATGCTATTTGTGACCTGTGACACAAAACAGCCATAACTTTTGTTCAAAGTGAGTTTTCAGTCAAGTTCCAACCTGAAAGCATAGAAAGATGCATAAACTTGAAGTTACATGTGGATTTCAGTGAGTTTTCCTCAAAATACAGGAGTTCTGCATGAAGTGTTCATTTTGGCCTTCTCTCGCTGAGAAAACACTATTTGTGACCTGTGATACAAAAATGCCATAACTTTTCTTCAAAGTGATTTTTCAGTCAAGTTTCAACCTGAAAGCATAGAAAGATGCATAAACTTGAAGTTACAGGTGGATATCAGTGAGTTTTCATCAAAATACAGGAGTTGTGCATGAAGTGTTCATTTTGGCCTTCTCTCGCTGACGAAACGCTATTTGTGACCTGTGACACAAAACAGCCATAACTTTTGTTCAAAGTGAGTTTTCAGTCAAGTTTCAACCTGAAAGCATAGAAAGATGCATAAACTTGAAGTTACAGCTTGATTTCAGTGAGTTTTCCTCAAAATGCAGGAGTTATGCATGAAGTGTTCATTTTGGCCTCCTCTCGCTGAGAAAACACTATTTGTGACCTGTGATACAAAAATGCCATAACTTTTTTTAAAAGTGAGTTTTCAGTCAAGTTTCAACCTGAAAGCATAGAAAGATGCATAAACTTGAAGTTACAGCTTGATTTCAGTGAGTTTTCCTCAAAATACAGGAGTTATGCATGAAGTGTTCATTTTGGCCTTCTCTCGCTGAGGAAACGCTATTTGTGACCTGTGACACAAGACAGCCATAACTTTTGTTCAAAGTGAGTTTTCAGTCAAGTTTCAACCTGAAAGCATAGAAAGATGCATAAACTTGAAGTTACAGCTTGATTTCAGAGAGTTTTCATCAAAATACAGGAGTTCTGCATTAAGTGTTCATTTTGGCCTTCTCTCGCTGAGAAAATGCTATTTGTGACCTGTGACACAAAACAGCCATAACTTTTGTTCAAAGTGAGTTTTCAGTCAAGTTCCAACCTGAAAGCATAGAAAGATGCATAAACTTGAAGTTACATGTGGATTTCAGTGAGTTTTCCTCAAAATACAGGAGTTCTGCATGAAGTGTTCATTTTGGCCTTCTCTCGCTGAGAAAACAGTATTTGTGACCTGTGATACAAAAATGCCATAACTTTTCTTCAAAGTGATTTTTCAGTCAAGTTTCAACCTGAAAGCATAGAAAGATGCATAAACTTGAAGTTACAGCTTGATTTCAGTGAGTTTTCATCAAAATACAGGAGTTATGCATGAAGTGTTCATTTTGGCCTTCTCTCGCTGAGAAAACACTATTGGTGACCTGTAACACAAGACAGCCATAAGTTTTGTTCAAAGTGAGTTTTCAGTCAAGTTTCAACCTGAAAGCATAGAAAGATGCATGAACTTGAAGTTACAGATTGATTTCAGTGAGTTTTCCTCAAAATACAGGAGTTCTGCATGAAGTGTTCATTTTGGCCTTCTCTCGCTGAGAAAACACTATTTGTGACCTGTGATAAGAAAAATGCCATAACTTTTTTTAAAAGTGAGTTTTCAGTCAAGTTTCAACCTGAAAGCATAGAAAGATGCATAAACTTGAAGTTACAGCTTGATTTCAGTGAGTTTTCCTCAAAATACAGGAGTTCTGCACGAAGTGTTCATTTTGGCCTTCTCTCGCTGAGAAAACACTATTTGTCACCTGTGTTACAAAAATGCCATAACTTTTGTTCAAAGTGATTTTTCAGTCAAGTTTCAACCTGAAAGCATAGAAAGATGCATAAACTTGAAGTTACATGTGGATATCAGTGAGTTTTCATCAAAATACAGGAGTTCTGCAAGAAGTGTTCATTTTGGCCTTCTCTCGCTGAGAAAACGCTATTTGTGACCTGTGACACAAAACAGCCATAACTTTTGTTCAAAGTGAGTTTTCAGTCAAGTTTCAACCTGAAAGCATAGAAAGATGCATAAACTTAAAGTTACAGCTTGATTTCAGTGAGTTTTCCTCAAAATACAGAAGTTCTGCATGAAGTGTTCATTTTGGCCTTCTCTCGCTGAGAAAACACTATTTGTGACCTGTGATACAAAAATGCCATAACTTTTTTTAAAAGTGAGTTTTCAGTCAAGTTTCAACCTGAAAGCATAGAAAGATGCATAAACTTGAAGTTACAGCTTGATTTCAGTGAGTTTTCCTCAAAATACAGGAGTTCTGCACGAAGTGTTCATTTTGGCCTTCTCTCGCTGAGAAAACACTATTTGTCACCTGTGATACAAAAATGCCATAACTTTTGTTCAAAGTGATTTTTCAGTCAAGTTTCAACCTGAAAGCATAGAAAGATGCATAAACTTGAAGTTCCAGGTGGATATCAGTGAGTTTTCATCAAAATACAGGAGTTCTGCACGAAGTGTTCATTTTGGCCTTCTCTCGCTGAGAAAACACTATTTTTGACCTGTGATACAAAAATGCCATAACTTTTGTTCAAAGTGATTTTTCAGTCAAGTTTCAACCTGAAAGCATAGAAAGATGCATAAACTTGAAGTTCCAGGTGGATATCAGTGAGTTTTCATCAAAATACAGGAGTTCTGCAAGAAGTGTTCATTTTGGCCTTCTCTCGCTGAGAAAACACTATTTGTGACCTGTGATACAAAAATGCCATAACTTTTTTTAAAAGTGAGTTTTCAGTCAAGTTTCAACCTGAAAGCATAGAAAGATGATTAAACTTGAAGTTACAGGTGGATTTCAGTGAGTTTTCATCAAAATACAGGAGTTGTGCATGAAGTGTTCATTTTGGCCTTCTCTCGCTGAGGAAACGCTATTTGTGACCTGTGACACAAAACAGCCATAACTTTTGTTCAAAGTGAGTTTTCAGTCAAGTTTCAACCTGAAAGCATAGAAAGATGCATAAACTTGAAGTTACAGCTTGATTTCAGTGAGTTTTCATCAAAATACAGGAGTTCTGCATTAAGTGTTCATTTTGCCTTCTCTCGCTGAGAAAATGCTATTTGTGACCTGTGACACAAAACAGCCATAACTTTTGTTCAAAGTGAGTTTTCAGTCAAGTTCCAACCTGAAAGCATAGAAAGATGCATAAACTTGAAGTTACATGTGGATTTTAGTGAGTTTTCCTCAAAATACAGGAGTTCTGCATGAAGTGTTCATTTTGGCCTTCTCTCGCTGAGAAAACACTATTTGTGACCTGTGACACAAAACAGCCATAACTTTTCTTCAAAGTGAGTTTTCAGTCAGGTTTAAACCTGAAAGCATAGAAAGATGCATAAACTTGAAGTTACACATGGATTTCAGTTAGTTTTCATCAAAATACTGGAGTTATGCATGAAGTGTTCATTTTGGCCTTCTCTCGCTGAGAAAACACTATTTGTGACCTGTGACACAAGACAGCCATATGTTTTGTTCAAAGTGAGTTTTCAGTCAAGTTTCAACCTGAAAGCATAGAAAGATGCATAAACTTGAAGTTACAGCTTGATTTCAGTGAGTTTTCATCAAAATACAGGAGTTCTGCAAGAAGTGTTCATTTTGGCCTTCTCTCGCTGAGAAAACGCTATTTGTGACCTGTGATACAAAAATGCCATAACTTTTTTTAAAAGTGAGTTTTCAGTCAACTTTCAACCTGAAAGCATAGAAAGATGCATAAACTTGAAGTTACAGGTGGATTTCAGTGAGTTTTCCTCAAAATACAGGAGTTCTGCATGAAGTGTTCATTTTGGCCTTCTCTCGCTGAAAAACACTATTTGTGAACTGTGATACAAAAATGCCATAACTTTTCTTCAAAGTGATTTTTCAGTCAAGTTTCAACCTGAAAGCATAGAAAGATGCATAAACTTGAAGTTACAGCTTGATTTCTGTGAGTTTTCCTCAAAATACAGGAGTTGTGCATGAAGTGTTCATTTTGGCTTTCTCTCGCTGAGAAAACGCTATTTTTGACCTGTGACACAAGACAGCCATAACTTTTGTTCAAAGTGAGTTTTCAGTCAAGTTTCAACCTGAAAGCATAGAAAGATGCATAAACTTGAAGTTACAGCTTGATTTCAGTGAGTTTTCCTCAAAATACAGGAGTTATGCATGAAGTGTTCATTTTTGCCTTCTCTCGCTGAGAAAACACTATTTGTGACCTGTGATACAAAAATGCCATAACTTTTGTTCAAAGTGAGTTTTCAGTCAAGTTTCAACCTGAAAGCATAGAAAGATGCATAAACTTGAAGTTACAGCTTGATTTCAGTGAGTTTTCCTCAAAATACAGGAGTTCTGCACGAAGTGTTCATTTTGGCCTTCTCTCGCTGAGAAAACACTATTTATGACCTGTGATAGAAAAATGCCATAACTTTTCTTCAAAGTGATTTTTCAGTCAAGTTTCAACCTGAAAGCATAGAAAGATGCATAAACTTGAAGTTACAGGTGGATTTCAGTGAGTTTTCATCAAAATACAGGAGTTCTGCATGAAGTGTTCATTTTGGCCTTCTCTCGCTGAGAAAACACTATTTGTGACGTGTGACAAAAGACAGCCATAACTTTTTTTAAAAGTGAGTTTTCAGTCAAGTTTCAACCTGAAAGCATAGAAAGATGCATAAACTTGAAGTTACAGGTGGATTTCAGTGAGTTTTCCTCAAAATACAGGAGTACTGCATGAAGTGTTCATTTTGGCCTTCTCTCGCTGAGAAAACGCTATTTTTGACCTGTGACACAAGACAGCCATAACTTTTTTTTCAAAGTGAGTTTTCAGTCAAGTTTCAACCTGAAAGCATAGAAAGATGCATAAACTTGAAGTTACAGCTTGATTTCAGTGAGTTTTCCTCAAAATACTGGAGTTATGCATGAAGTGTTCATTTTGGCCTTCTCTCGCTGAGAAAACACTATTTGTGACCTGTGATACAAAAATGCCATAACTTTTGTTCAAAGTGAGTTTTCAGTCAAGTTTCAACCTGAAAGCATAGAAAGATGCATAAACTTGAAGTTACAGCTTGATTTCAGTGAGTTTTCCTCAAAATACAGGAGTTCTGCACGAAGTGTTCATTTTGGCCTTCTCTCGCTGAGAAAACACTATTTGTGACCTGTGATACAAAAATGCCATAACTTTTGTTCAAAGTGATTTTTCAGTCAAGTTTCAACCTGAAAGCATAGAAAGATGCATAAACTTGAAGTTACAGGTGGATTTCAGTGAGTTTTCATCAAAATACAGGAGTTCTGCATGAAGTGTTAATTTTTGCTTTCTCTCGCTGAGAAAACACTATTTGTGACCTGTGACACAAAACAGCCATAACTTTTCTTCAAAGTGAGTTTTCAGTCAGGTTTCAAACTGAAAGCATAGAAAGATGCATAAACTTGAAGTTACAGGTGGATGTCAGTTAGTTTTCCTCAAAATACAGGAGTTCTGCATGAAGTGTTCATTTTGGCCTTCTCTCGCTGAGAAAACATTATTTGTGACCTGTGAACAAGACAGCCATATGTTTTGTTCAAAGTGAGTTTTAAGTCAAGTTTCAACCTGAAAGCATAGAAAGATGCATAAACTTGAAGTTAAAGCCTGATTTCAGTGAGTTTTCATCAAAATACAGGAGTTCTGCAAGAAGTGTTCATTTTGGCCTTCTCTCGCTGAGAAAACGCTATTTGTGACCTGTGATACAAAAATGCCATAACTTTTTTTAAAAGTGAGTTTTCAGTCAATTTTCAACCTGAAAGCATAGAAAGATGCATAAACTTGAAGTTACAGCTTGATTTCAGTGAGTTTTCCTCAAAATACAGGAGTTCTGCATGAAATGTTCATTTTGGCCTTCTCTCGCTGAGAAAACGTTATTTTTCACCTGTGACACAAGACAGCCATAACTTTTGTTCAAAGTGAGTTTTCAGTCAAGTTTCAACCTGAAAGCATAGAAAGATGCATAAACTTGAATTTACAGCTTGATTTCAGTGAGTTTTCCTCAAAATACAGGAGTTATGCATGAAGTGTTCATTTTTGCCTTCTCTCGCTGAGAAAACACTATTTGTGACCTGTGATACAAAAATGCCATAACTTTTGTTCAAAGTGATTTTTCAGTCAAGTTTCAACCTGAAAGCATAGAAAGATGCATAAACTTGAAGTTAAAGCCTGATTTCAGTGAGTTTTCATCAAAATACAGGAGTTCTGCAAGAAGTGTTCATTTTGGCCTTCTCTCGCTGAGAAAACGCTATTTGTGACCTGTGACACAAAACAGCCATAACTTTTTTTAAAAGTGAGTTTTCAGTCAAGTTTCAACCTGAAAGCATAGAAAGATGCATAAACTTGAAGTTACAGCTTGATTTCAGTGAGTTTTCATCAAAATACAGGAGTTCTGCATGAAGTGTTCATTTTGGCCTTCTCTCGCTGAGAAAACGCTATTTGTGACCTGTGACACAAAACAGCCATAACTTTTTTTCAAAGTGAGTTTTCAGTCAAGTTCCAACCTGAAAGCATAGAAAGATGCACAAACTTGAAGTTACATGTGGATTTCAGTGAGTTTTCCTGAAAATACAGGAGTTCTGCATGAAGTGTTCATTTTGGCCTTCTCTCGCTGAGAAAACGCTATTTGTGACCTGTGATACAAAAATGCCACAACTTTTATTAAAAGTGAGTTTTCAGTCAGGTTTCAACCTGAAAGCATAGAAAGATGCATAAATTTGAAGTTACAGGTGGATTTCAGTTAGTTTTCATCAAAATACTGGAGTTCTGCATGAAGTGTTCATTTTGGCCTTCTCTCGCTGAGAAAACACTATTTGTGACCTGTGACACAAGACAGCCATATGTTTTGTTCAAAGTGAGTTTTCAGTCAAGTTTCAACCTGAAAGCATAGAAAGATGCATAAACTTGAAGTTACAGCTTGATTTCAGTGAGTTTTCATCAAAATACAGGAGTTCTGCATGAAGTGTTCATTTTGGCCTTCTCTCGCTGAGAAAACGCTATTTGTGACCTGTGATACAAAAATGCCATAACTTTTTTTAAAAGTGAGTTTTCAGTCAAGTTTCAACCTGAAAGCATAGAAAGATGCATAAATTTGAAGTTACAGGTGGATTTCAGTGAGTTTTCATCAAAATACAGGAGTTCTGCATGAAGTGTTCATTTTGGCCTTCTCTCGCTGAAAAACACTATTTGTGACCTGTGATACAAAAATGCCATAACTTTTCTTCAAAGTTATTTTTCAGTCAAGTTTCAACCTGAAAGCATAGAAAGATGCATAAACTTGAAGTTATAGGTGGATTTCAGTGAGTTTTCATCAAAATACAGGAGTTCTGCGAGAAGTGTTCATTTTGGCCTTCTCTCGCTGAGAAAACACTATTTGTGACCTGTGACACAAGACAGCCATAACTTTTTTTCAAAGTGAGTTTTCAGTCAAGTTTCAACCTGAAAGCATAGAAAGATGCATAAACTTGAAGTTACAGCTTGATTTCAGTGAGTTTTCCTCAAAATACAGAAGTTCTGCATGAAGTGTTCATTTTGGCCTTCTCTCGCTGAGAAAACACTATTTGTGACCTGTGATATAAAAATGCCATAACTTTTTTTAAAAGTGAGTTTTCAGTCAAGTTTCAACCTGAAAGCATAGAAAGATGATTAAACTTGAAGTTACAGGTGGATTTCAGTGAGTTTTCATCAAAATACAGGAGTTGTGCATGAAGTGTTCATTTTGGCCTTCTCTCGCTGAGGAAACGCTATTTGTGACCTGTGACACAAAACAGCCATAACTTTTTTTCAAAGTGAGTTTTCAGTCAAGTTTCAACCTGAAAGCATAGAAAGATGCATAAACTTGAAGTTACATGTGGATTTCAGTGAGTTTTCCTCAAAATACAGGAGTTCTGCATGAAGTATTCATTTTGGCCTTCTCTTGCTGAGAAAACACTATTTGTGACCTGTGATACAAAAATGCCATAACTTTTTTTAAAAATGAGTTTTCAGTCAAGATTCAACCTGAAAGCATAGAAAGATGCATAAACTTGAAGTTACAGGTGGATATCAGTGAGTTTTCATCAAAATACAGGAGTTGTGCATGAAGTGTTCATTTTGGCCTTCTCTCGCTGACGAAACGCTATTTGTGACCTGTGACACAAAACAGCCATAACTTTTGTTCAAAGTGAGTTTTCAGTCAAGTTTCAACCTGAAAGCATAGAAAGATGCATAAACTTGAAGTTACAGCTTGATTTCAGTGAGTTTTCCTCAAAATGCAGGAGTTATGCATGAAGTGTTCATTTTGGCCTCCTCTCGCTGAGAAAACACTATTTGTGACCTGTGATACAAAAATGCCATAACTTTTTTTAAAAGTGAGTTTTCAGTCAAGTTTCAACCTGAAAGCATAGAAAGATGCATAAACTTGAAGTTACAGCTTGATTTCAGTGAGTTTTCCTCAAAATACAGGAGTTATGCATGAAGTGTTCATTTTGGCCTTCTCTCGCTGAGGAAACGCTATTTGTGACCTGTGACACAAGACAGCCATAACTTTTGTTCAAAGTGAGTTTTCAGTCAAGTTTCAACCTGAAAGCATAGAAAGATGCATAAACTTGAAGTTACAGCTTGATTTCAGAGAGTTTTCATCAAAATACAGGAGTTCTGCATTAAGTGTTCATTTTGGCCTTCTCTCGCTGAGAAAATGCTATTTGTGACCTGTGACACAAGACAGCCATAACTTTTGTTCAAAGTGAGTTTTCAGTCAAGTTCCAACCTGAAAGCATAGAAAGATGCATAAACTTGAAGTTACATGTGGATTTCAGTGAGTTTTCCTCAAAATACAGGAGTTCTGCATGAAGTGTTCATTTTGGCCTTCTCTCGCTGAGAAAACAGTATTTGTGACCTGTGATACAAAAATGCCATAACTTTTCTTCAAAGTGATTTTTCAGTCAAGTTTCAACCTGAAAGCATAGAAAGATGCATTAACTTGAAGTTACAGCTTGATTTCAGTGAGTTTTCATCAAAATACAGGAGTTATGCATGAAGTGTTCATTTTGGCCTTCTCTCGCTGAGAAAACACTATTGGTGACCTGTAACACAAGACAGCCATAAGTTTTGTTCAAAGTGAGTTTTCAGTCAAGTTTCAACCTGAAAGCATAGAAAGATGCATGAACTTGAAGTTAAAGATTGATTTCAGTGAGTTTTCCTCAAAATACAGGAGTTCTGCATGAAGTGTTCATTTTGGCCTTCTCTCGCTGAGAAAACACTATTTGTGACCTGTGATAAGAAAAATGCCATAACTTTTTTTAAAAGTGAGTTTTCAGTCAAGTTTCAACCTGAAAGCATAGAAAGATGCATAAACTTGAAGTTACAGCTTGATTTCAGTGAGTTTTCCTCAAAATACAGGAGTTCTGCACGAAGTGTTCATTTTGGCCTTCTCTCGCTGAGAAAACACTATTTGTCACCTGTGATACAAAAATGCCATAACTTTTGTTCAAAGTGATTTTTCAGTCAAGTTTCAACCTGAAAGCATAGAAAGATGCATAAACTTGAAGTTACATGTGGATATCAGTGAGTTTTCATCAAAATACAGGAGTTCTGCAAGAAGTGTTCATTTTGGCCTTCTCTCGCTGAGAAAACGCAATTTGTGACCTGTGACACAAAACAGCCATAACTTTTGTTCAAAGTGAGTTTTCAGTCAAGTTTCAACCTGAAAGCATAGAAAGATGCATAAACTTAAAGTTACAGCTTGATTTCAGTGAGTTTTCCTCAAAATACAGAAGTTCTGAATGAAGTGTTCATTTTGGCCTTCTCTCGCTGAGAAAACACTATTTGTGACCTGTGATACAAAAATGCCATAACTTTTTTTAAAAGTGAGTTTTCAGTAAAGTTTCAACCTGAAAGCATAGAAAGATGCATAAACTTGAAGTTACAGCTTGATTTCAGTGAGTTTTCCTCAAAATACAGGAGTTCTGCACGAAGTGTTCATTTTGGCCTTCTCTCGCTGAGAAAACACTATTTGTCACCTGTGATACAAAAATGCCATAACTTTTGTTCAAAGTGATTTTTCAGTCAAGTTTCAACCTGAAAGCATAGAAAGATGCATAAACTTGAAGTTCCAGGTGGATATCAGTGAGTTTTCATCAAAATACAGGAGTTCTGCAAGAAGTGTTCATTTTGGCCTTCTCTCGCTGAGAAAACGCTATTTGTGACCTGTGACACAAAACAGCAATAAGTTTTGTTCAAACTGAGTTTTCAGTCAAGTTTCAACCTGAAAGCATAGAAAGATGCATAAACTTGAAGTTAAAGCTTGATTTCAGTGAGTTTTCCTCAAAATACAGGAGTTATGCATGAAGTGTTCATTTTGGCCTTCTCTCGCTGCGAAAACACTATTTGTGACCTGTGATACAAAAATGCCATAACTTTTTTTAAAAGTGAGTTTTCAGTCAAGTTTCAACCTGAAAGCATAGAAAGATGATTAAACTTGAAGTTACAGGTGGATTTCAGTGAGTTTTCATCAAAATACAGGAGTTGTGCATGAAGTGTTCATTTTGGCCTTCTCTCGCTGAGGAAACGCTATTTGTGACCTGTGACACAAAACAGCCATAACTTTTCTTCAAAGTGAGTTTTCAGTCAAGTTTCAACCTGAAAGCATAGAAAGATGCATAAACTTGAAGTTACAGCTTGATTTCAGTGAGTTTTCCTCAAAATACAGGAGTTCTGCATGAAGTGTTCATTTTGGCCTTCTCTCGCTGAGAAAACACTATTTGTGACCTGTGATACAAAAATGCCATAACTTTTTTTAAAAGTGAGTTTTCAGTCAAGTTTCAACCTGAAAGCATAGAAAGATGCATAAACTTGAAGTTACAGCTTGATTTCAGTGAGTTTTCATCAAAATACAGGAGTTCTGCATGAAGTGTTCATTTTGGCCTTCTCTCGCTGAGAAAACGCTATTTGTGACCTGTGACACAAAACAGCCATAACTTTTGTTCAAAGTGAGTTTTCAGTCAAGTTCCAACCTGAAAGCATAGAAAGATGCACAAACTTGAAGTTACATGTGGATTTCAGTGAGTTTTCCTCAAAATACAGGAGTTCTGCATGAAGTGTTCATTTTGGCCTTCTCTCGCTGAGAAAACGCTGTTTGTGACCTGTGATACAAAAATGCCACAACTTTTATTAAAAGTGAGTTTTCAGTCAGGTTTCAACCTGAAAGCATAGAAAGATGCATAAATTTGAAGTTACAGGTGGATTTCAGTTAGTTTTCATCAAAATACTGGAGTTCTGCATGAAGTGTTCATTTTGGCCTTCTCTCGCTGAGAAAACACTATTTGTGACCTGTGACACAAGACAGCCATATGTTTTGTTCAAAGTGAGTTTTCAGTCAAGTTTCAACCTGAAAGCATAGAAAGATGCATAAACTTGAAGTTACAGCTTGATTTCAGTGAGTTTTCATCAAAATACAGGAGTTCTGCATGAAGTGTTCATTTTGGCCTTCTCTCGCTGAGAAAACGCTATTTGTGACCTGTGATACAAAAATGCCATAACTTTTTTTAAAGTGAGTTTTCAGTCAAGTTTCAACCTGAAAGCATAGAAAGATGCATAAACTTGAAGTTACAGGTGGATTTCAGTGAGTTTTCATCAAAATACAGGAGTTCTGCATGAAGTGTTCATTTTGGCCTTCTCTCGCTGAAAAACACTATTTGTGACCTGTGATACAAAAATGCCATAACTTTTCTTCAAAGTGATTTTTCAGTCAAGTTTCAACCTGAAAGCATAGAAAGATGCATAAACTTGAAGTTACAGGTGGATTTCAGTGAGTTTTCATCAAAATACAGGAGTTCTGCGAGAAGTGTTCATTTTGGCCTTCTCTCGCTGAGAAAACACTATTTGTGACCTGTGACACAAGACAGCCATAACTTTTGTTCAAAGTGAGTTTTCAGTCAAGTTTCAACCTGAAAGCATAGAAAGATGCATAAACTTGAAGTTACAGCTTGATTTCAGTGAGTTTTCCTCAAAATACAGGAGTTCTGCATGAAGTGCTCATTTTGGCCTTCTCTCGCTGAGAAAACGCTATTTTTGACCTGTGACACAAGACAGCCATAACTTTTGTTCAAAGTGAGTTTTCAGTCAAGTTTCAACCTGAAAGCATAGAAAGATGCATAAACTTGAAGTTACAGCTTGATTTCAGTGAGTTTTCCTCAAAATACAGAAGTTCTGCATGAAGTGTTCATTTTGGCCTTCTCTCGCTGAGAAAACACTATTTGTGACCTGTGATATAAAAATGCCATAACTTTTTTTAAAAGTGAGTTTTCAGTCAAGTTTCAACCTGAAAGCATAGAAAGATGATTAAACTTGAAGTTACAGGTGGATTTCAGTGAGTTTTCATCAAAATACAGGAGTTGTGCATGAAGTGTTCATTTTGGCCTTCTCTCGCTGAGAAAACACTATTTGTGACCTGTGATATAAAAATGCCATAACTTTTTTTAAAAGTGAGTTTTCAGTCAAGTTTCAACCTGAAAGCATAGAAAGATGATTAAACTTGAAGTTACAGGTGGATTTCAGTGAGTTTTCATCAAAATACAGGAGTTGTGCATGAAGTGTTCATTTTGGCCTTCTCTCGCTGAGGAAACGCTATTTGTGACCTGTGACACAAAACAGCCATAACTTTTTTTCAAAGTGAGTTTTCAGTCAAGTTTCAACCTGAAAGCATAGAAAGATGCATAAACTTGAAGTTACATGTGGATTTCAGTGAGTTTTCCTCAAAATACAGGAGTTCTGCATGAAGTATTCATTTTGGCCTTCTCTTGCTGAGAAAACACTATTTGTGACCTGTGATACAAAAATGCCATAACTTTTTTTAAAAATGAGTTTTCAGTCAAGTTTCAACCTGAAAGCATAGAAAGATGCATAAACTTGAAGTTACAGGTGGATTTCAGTGATTTTTCATCAAAATACAGGAGTTGTGCATGAAGTGTTCATTTTGGCCTTCTCTCGCTGACGAAACGCTATTTGTGACCTGTGACACAAAACAGCCATAACTTTTGTTCAAAGTGAGTTTTCAGTCAAGTTTCAACCTGAAAGCATAGAAAGATGCATAAACTTGAAGTTACAGCTTGATTTCAGTGAGTTTTCCTCAAAATGCAGGAGTTATGCATGAAGTGTTCATTTTGGCCTCCTCTCGCTGAGAAAACACTATTTGTGACCTGTGATACAAAAATGCCATAACTTTTTTTAAAAGTGAGTTTTCAGTCAAGTTTCAACCTGAAAGCATAGAAAGATGCATAAACTTGAAGTTACAGCTTGATTTCAGTGAGTTTTCCTCAAAATACAGGAGTTCTGCATGAAGTGTTCATTTTGGCCTTCTCTCGCTGAGAAAACACTATTTGAGACCTGTGATACAAAAATGCCATAACTTTTCTTCAAAGTGATTTTTCAGTCAAGTTTCAACCTGAAAGCATAGAAAGATGCATAAACTTGAAGTTACAGCTTGATTTCAGTGAGTTTTCATCAAAATACAGGAGTTATGCATGAAGTGTTCATTTTGGCCTTCTCTCGCTGAGAAAACACTATTTTTGACCTGTGATACAAAAATGCAATAACTTTTCTTCGAAGTGATTTTTCAGTCAAGTTTCAACCTGAAAGCATAGAAAGATGCATAAACTTGAAGTTCCAGGTGGATATCAGTGAGTTTTCATCAAAATACAGGAGTTCTGCAAGAAGTGTTCATTTTGGCCTTCTCTCGCTGAGAAAACACTATTTGTGACCTGTGATACAAAAATGCCATAACTTTTTTTAAAAGTGAGTTTTCAGTCAAGTTTCAACCTGAAAGCATAGAAAGATGATTAAACTTGAAGTTACAGGTGGATTTCAGTGAGTTTTCATCAAAATACAGGAGTTGTGCATGAAGTGTTCATTTTGGCCTTCTCTCGCTGAGAAAATGCTATTTGTGACCTGTGACACAAAACAGCCATAACTTTTGTTCAAAGTGAGTTTTCAGTCAAGTTCCAACCTGAAAGCATAGAAAGATGCATAAACTTGACGTTACATGTGGAGTTCAGTGAGTTTTCCTCAAAATACAGGAGTTCTGCATGAAGTGTTCATTTTGGCCTTCTCTCGCTGAGAAAACAGTATTTGTGACCTGTGATACAAAAATGCCATAACTTTTCTTTAAAGTGATTTTTCAGTCAAGTTTCAACCTGAAAGCATAGAAAGATGCATAAACTTGAAGTTACAGCTTGATTTCAGTGAGTTTTCATCAAAATACAGGAGTTATGCAAGAAGTGTTCATTTTGGCCTTCTCTCGCTGAGAAAACGCTATTTGTGACCTGTGACACAAAACAGCAATAAGTTTTGTTCAAAGTGAGTTTTCAGTCAAGTTTCAACCTGAAAGCATAGAAAGATGCATAAACTTGAAGTTAAAGCTTGATTTCAGTGAGTTTTCCTCAAAATACAGGAGTTATGCATGAAGTGTTCATTTTGGCCTTCTCTCGCTGCGAAAACACTATTTGTGACCTGTGATACAAAAATGCCATAACTTTTTTTAAAAGTGAGTTTTCAGTCAAGTTTCAACCTGAAAGCATAGAAAGATGATTAAACTTGAAGTTACAGGTGGATTTCAGTGAGTTTTCATCAAAATACAGGAGTTGTGCATGAAGTGTTCATTTTGGCCTTCTCTCGCTGAGGAAACGCTATTTGTGACCTGTGACACAAAACAGCCATAACTTTTCTTCAAAGTGAGTTTTCAGTCAAGTTTCAACCTGAAAGCATAGAAAGATGCATAAACTTGAAGTTACAGCTTGATTTCAGTGAGTTTTCCTCAAAATACAGGAGTTCTGCATGAAGTGTTCATTTTGGCCTTCTCTCGCTGAGAAAACACTATTTGTGACCTGTGATACAAAAATGCCATAACTTTTTTTAAAAGTGAGTTTTCAGTCAAGTTTCAACCTGAAAGCATAGAAAGATGCATAAACTTGAAGTTACAGCTTGATTTCAGTGAGTTTTCATCAAAATACAGGAGTTCTGCATTAAGTGTTCATTTTGGCCTTCTCTCGCTGAGAAAACGCTATTTGTGACCTGTGACACAAAACAGCCATAACTTTTGTTCAAAGTGAGTTTTCAGTCAAGTTCCAACCTGAAAGCATAGAAAGATGCATAAACTTGAAGTTACATGTGGATTTCAGTGAGTTTTCCTCAAAATACAGGAGTTCTGCAAGAAGTGTTCATTTTGGCCTTCTCTCGCTGAGAAAACGCTATTTGTGACCTGTGACACAAAACAGCCATAACTTTTGTTCAAAGTGAGTTTTCAGTCAAGTTTCAACCTGAAAGCATAGAAAGATGCATAAACTTGAAGTTACAGCTTGATTTCAGTGAGTTTTCCTCAAAATACAGAAGTTCTGCATGAAGTGTTCATTTTGGCCTTCTCTCGCTGAGAAAACACTATTTGTGACCTGTGATACAAAAATGCCATAACTTATTTAAAAGTGAGTTTTCAGTCAACTTTCAACCTGAAAGCATCGAAAGATGATTAAACTTGAAGTTACAGGTGGATTTCAGTGAGTTTTCATCAAAATACAGGAGTTCTGCATGAAGTGTTCATTTTGGCCTTCTCTCGCTGAGGAAACGCTATTTGTGACCTGTGACACAAAACAGCCATAACTTTTGTTCAAAGTGAGTTTTCAGTCAAGTTTCAACCTGAAAGCATAGAAAGATGCATAAACTTGAAGTTACAGCTTGATTTCAGTGAGTTTTCATCAAAATACAGGAGTTATGCACAAAGTGTTCATTTTGGCCTTCTCTCGCTGAGAAAACGCTATTTGTGACCTGTGACACAAGACAGCCATAACTTTTGTTCAAAGTGAGTTTTCAGTCAAGTTTCAACCTGAAAGCATAGAAAGATGCATAAACTTGAAGTTACATGTGGATTTCAGTGAGTTTTCCTCAAAATACAGGAGTTCTGCAAGAAGTGTTCATTTTGGCCTTCTCTCGCTGAGAAAACGCTATTTGTGACCTGTGACACAAAACAGCCATAACTTTTGTTCAAAGTGAGTTTTCAGTCAAGTTTCAACCTGAAAGCATAGAAAGATGCATAAACTTGAAGTTACAGCTTGATTTCAGTGAGTTTTCCTCAAAATACAGAAGTTCTGCATGAAGTGTTCATTTTGGCCTTCTCTCGCTGAGAAAACACTATTTGTGACCTGTGATACAAAAATGCCATAACTTATTTAAAAGTGAGTTTTCAGTCAACTTTCAACCTGAAAGCATAGAAAGATGATTAAACTTGAAGTTACAGGTGGATTTCAGTGAGTTTTCATCAAAATACAGGAGTTCTGCATGAAGTGTTCATTTTGGCCTTCTCTCGCTGAGGAAACGCTATTTGTGACCTGTGACACAAAACAGCCATAACTTTTGTTCAAAGTGAGTTTTCAGTCAAGTTTCAACCTGAAAGCATAGAAAGATGCATAAACTTGAAGTTACAGCTTGATTTCAGTGAGTTTTCATCAAAATACAGGAGTTATGCACAAAGTGTTCATTTTGGCCTTCTCTCGCTGAGAAAACGCTATTTGTGACCTGTGACACAAGACAGCCATAACTTTTGTTCAAAGTGAGTTTTCAGTCAAGTTTCAACCTGAAAGCATAGAAAGATGCATAAACTTGAAGTTACAGCTTGATTTCAGTGAGTTTTCCTCAAAATACAGGAGTTATGCATGAAGTGTTCATTTTGGCCTTCTCTCGCTGCGAAAACACTATTTGTGACCTGTGATACAAAAATGCCATAACTTTTTTTAAAAGTGAGTTTTCAGTCAAGTTTCAACCTGAAAGCATAGAAAGATGATTAAACTTGAAGTTACAGTTGGATTTCAGTGAGTTTTCATCAAAATACAGGAGTTGTGCATGAAGTGTTCATTTTGGCCTTCTCTCGCTGAGGAAACGCTATTTGTGACCTGTGACACAAAACAGCCATAACTTTTCTTCAAAGTGAGTTTTCAGTCAAGTTTCAACCTGAAAGCATAGAAAGATGCATAAACTTGAAGTTACAGGTGGATTTCAGTGAGTTTTCATCAAAATACAGGAGTTCTGCAAGAAGTGTTCATTTTTGACTTCTCTCGCTGAGAAAACACTATTTGTGACCTGTGACACAAAACAGCCATAACTTTTGTTCAAAGTGAGTTTTCAATCAAGTTTCAACCTGAAAGCATAGAAAGATGCATAAACTTGAAGTTACAGCTTGATTTAAGTGAGTTTTCCTCAAAATACAGAAGTTATGCATGAAGTGTTCATTTTGGCCTTCTCTCACTGAGAAAACACTATTTGTGACCTGTGATACAAAAATGCCATAACTTTTTTTAAAAGTGAGTTTTCAGTCAAGTTTAAACCTGAAAGCATAGAAAGATGAATAAAAACTTGAAGTTACAGCTTGATTTCAGTGAGTTTTCATCAAAATACAGGAGTTCTGCATGAAGTGTTCATTTTGGCCTTCTCTCACTGAGAAAACACTATTTGTGACCTGTGATACAAAACAGCCATAACTTTTGTTCAAAGTGAGTTTTCAGTCAAGTTTCAACCTGAAAGCATAGAAAGATGCATAAACTTGAAGTTACAGGTGGATTTCAGTGAGTTTTCATCAAAATACAGGAGTTCTGCATGAAGTGTTCATTTTGGCCTTCTCTCGCTGAGAAAACGCGATTTGTGACCTGTGACACAAAACAGCCATAACTTTTGTTCAAAGTGAGTTTTCAGTCAAGTTTCAACCTGAAAGCATAGAAAGATGCATAAACTTGAAGTTACAGCTTGATTTCAGTGAGTTTTACTCAAAATACAGGAGTTATGCTAGAAGTGTTCATATTGGCCTTCTCTCGCTGACAAAACACTATTTGTGACCTGTGATACAAAACAGCCATAACTTTTGTTCAAAGTGAGTTTTCAGTCAAGTTTCAATCTGGATGCATAGAAAGATGCATAAACTTGAAGTTACAGCTTGATTTCAGTGAGTTTTCCTCAAAATACAGGAGTTCTGCATGAAGTGTTCATTTTGGCCTTCTCTCGCTGAGAAAACACTATTTGTGACCTGTGATACAAAAACGCCATAACTTTTGTTCAAAGTGAGTTTTCAGTCAAGTTTCAACCTGAAAGCATAGAAAGATGCATAAACTTGATGTTACAGCTTGATTTCAGTGAGTTTTAATCAAAATACAGGAGTTGTGCATGAAGTGTTCATTTTGGCTTTCTCTCGCTGAGAAAACACTATTTGTGACCTGTGATACAAAAATGCCATAACTTTTGTTCAAAGTGATTTTTCAGTCAAGTTTCAACCTGAAAGCATAGAAAGATGCATAAACTTGAAGTTACAGGTGGATTTCAGTGAGTTTTCATCAAAATACAGGAGTTCTGCATGAAGTGTTCATTTTGGCTTTCTCTCGCTGAGAAAACACTATTTGTGACCTGTGACACAAGACAGCCATAAGTTTTGTGCAAAGTGAGTTTTCAGTCAAGTTTCAACCTGAAAGCATAGAAAGATGCATAAACTTGAAGTTACAGGTTGATTTCAGTGAGTTTTCATCAAAATACAGGAGTTCTGCATGAAGTGTTCATTTTGGCCTTCTCTCGCTGAGAAAACACTATTTGTGACCTGTGACACAAGACAGCCAAAAGTTTTGTTCAAAGTGAGTTTTCAGTCAAGTTTGAACCTGAAAGCATAGAAAGATGCATAAACTTGAAGTTACAGGTGGATTTCAGTGAGTTTTCATCAAAATACAGGAGTTCTGCATGAAGTGTTCATTTTGGCCTTCTCTCTCTGTGAAAACGCTATTTGTGACCTGTGACACAAAACAGCCATAACTTTTGTTCAAAGTGAGTTTTCAGTCAAGTTTCAACCTGAAAGCATAGAAAGATGCATAAACTTGAAATTACAGCTTGATTTCAGTGAGTTTTCCTCAAAATACAGGAGTTATGCATGAAGTGTTCATTTTGGCCTTCTCTCGCTGAGAAAACACTATTTGTTACCTGTGATACAAAAATGCCATAATTTTTCTTCAAAGTGAGTTTTCAGTCAAGTTTCAACCTGAAAGCATAGAAAGATGCATAAACTTGAAGTTACAGCTTGATTTCAGTGAGTTTGTGACCTGCAACACAAGACAGCCATAAGTTTTGTTCAAAGTGAGTTTTCAGTCAAGTTTCAACCTGAAAGCATAGAAAGATGCATAAACTTGAAGTTACAGCTTGATTTCAGTGAGTTTTCATCAAAATAAAGGAGTTATGCATGAAGTGTTCATTTTGGCCTTCTCTTGCTGAGAAAACACTATTTGTGACCTGTGATACAAAAAAGCCATAACTTTTCTTCAAAGTGAGTTTTCAGTCACGTTTCAACCTGAAAGCATAGAAAGATGCATAAACTTGAAGTTACAGGTGGATTTCAGTGAGTTTTCATCAAAATACAGGAGTTATGCATGAAGTGTTCATTTTGGCTTTCTCTCGCTGAGAAAACACTCTTTGTGACCTGTGATACAAAAATGCCATAACTTTTGTTCAAAGTGACTTTTCAGTCAAGTTTCAACCTGAAAGCATCGAAAGATGCATAAACTTGAAGTTACAGGTGGATGTCAGTGAGTTTTCATCAAAATACAGGAGTTCTGCAAGAAGTGTTCATTTTTGCTTTCTCTCGCTGAGAAAACACTATTTGTGACCTGTGACACAAAACAGCCATAACTTTTGTTCAAAGTGAGTTTTCAATCAAGTTTCAACCTGAAAGCATAGAAAGATGCATAAACTTGAAGTTACAGCTTGATTTAAGTGAGTTTTCCTCAAAATACAGAAGTTATGCATGAAGTGTTCATTTTGGCCTTCTCTCGCTGAGAAAACACTATTTGTGACCTGTGATACAAAAATGCCATAACTTTTTTTAAAAGTGAGTTTTAAGTCAAGTTTAAACCTGAAAGCATAGAAAGATGCATAAACTTGAAGTTACAGCTTGATTTCAGTGAGTTTTCCTCAAAATACAGGAGTTCTGCATGAAGTGTTCATTTTGGCCTTCTCTCGCTGAGAAAACACTATTTGTGAACTGTGATACAAAAATGCCATAACTTTTGTTCAAAGTGAGTTTTCAGTCAAGTTTCAACCTGAAAGCATAGAAAGATGCATAAACTTGAAGTTACAGCTTGATTTCAGTGAGTTTTCATCAAAATACAGGAGTTCTGCAAGAAGTGTTCATTTTGGCCTTCTCTCACTGAGAAAACACTATTTGTGACCTGTAACACAAGACAGCCATAAGTTTTGTTCAAAGTGAGTTTTCAGTCAAGTTTCAACCTGAAAGCATAGAAAGATGCATAAACTTGAAGTTATAGGTGGATTTCAGTGAGTTTTCATCAAAATACAGGAGTTCTGCATGAAGTGTTCATTTTGGCCTTCTCTCGCTGAGAAAACGCGATTTGTGACCTGTGACACAAAACAACAATAACTTTTGTTCAAAGTGAGTTTTCAGTCAAGTTTCAACCTGAAAGCATAGAAAGATGCATGAACTTGAAGTTCCAGCTTGATTTCAGTGAGTTTTCATCAAAATACAGGAGTTCTGCATGAAGTGTTCATTTTGGCCTTCTCTCGCTGAGAAAACACTATTTGTGACCTGTGACACAAGACAGCCATAACTTTTGTTCAAAGTGAGTTTTCAGTCAAGTTTCAACCTGAAAGCATAGAAAGATGCATAAACTTGAAGTTACAGCTTGATTTCAGTGAGTTTTCCTCAAAATACAGGAGTTCTGCATGAAGTGTTCATTTTGGCCTTCTCTCGCTGAGAAAACATTATTTGTGAACTGTGATACAAAAATGCCATAAGTTTTGTTCAAAGTGAGTTTTCAGTCAAGTTTCAACCTGAAAGCATAGAAAGATGCATAAACTTGAAGTTACAGCTTGATTTCAGTGAGTTTTCATCAAAATACAGGAGTTCTGCATGAAGTGTTCATTTTGGCCTTCTCTCACTGAGAAAACACTATTTGTGACCTGTAACACAAGACAGCCATAAGTTTTGTTCAAAGTGAGTTTTCAGTCAAGTTTCAACCTGAAAGCATAGAAAGATGCATAAACTTGAAGTTATAGGTGGATTTCAGTGAGTTTTCATCAAAATACAGGAGTTCTGCATGAAGTGTTCATTTTGGCCTTCTCTCGCTGAGAAAACGCGATTTGTGACCTGTGACACAAAACAACAATAACTTTTGTTCAAAGTGAGTTTTCAGTCAAGTTTCAACCTGAAAGCATAGAAAGATGCATAAACTTGAAGTTACAGCTTGATTTCAGTGAGTTTTCATCAAAATACAGGAGTTCTGCATGAAGTGTTCATTTTGGCCTTCTCTCACTGAGAAAACACTATTTGTGACCTGTGATACAAAACAGCCATAACTTTTGTTCAAAGTGAGTTTTCAGTCAAATTTCAACCTGAAAGCATAGAAAGATGCATAAACTTGAAGTTACAGCTTGATTTCAGTGAGTTTTCATCAAAATACAGGAGTTCTGCATGAAGTGTTCATTTTGGCTTTCTCTCGCTGAGAAAACACTATTTGTGACCTGTGATACAAAAATGCCATAATTTTTGTTCAAAGTGATTTTTCAGTCAAGTTTCAACCTGAAAGCATAGAAAGATGCATAAACTTGAAGTTACAGGTGGATTTCAGTGAGTTTTCATCAAAATACAGGAGTTCTGCAAGAAGTGTTCATTTTGGCCTTCTCTCGCTGAGAAAACACTATTTTTGACCTGTGATACAAAAATACCATAACTTTTGTTCAAAGTGAGTTTTCAGTCAAGTTTCAACCTGAAAGCATAGAAAGATGCATAAACTTGAAGTTACAGGTGGATTTCAGTGAGTTTTCATCAAAATACCGGAGTTCTGCATGAAGTGTTCATTTTGGCCTACTCTCGCTGAGAAAACACTATTTGTGACCTGTAACACAAGACAGCCATAAGTTTTTTTCAAAGTGAGTTTTCAGTCAAGTTTCAACCTGAAAGCATGGAAAGATGCATAAACTTGAAGTTACAGGTGGATTTCAGTTGGTTTTCCTCAAAATACAGGATTTATGCATGAAGTGTTCATTTTGGCCTTCTCTCGCTGAGAAAACACTATTTGTGACCTGTGACACAAAACAACTATAACTTTTGTTCAAAGTGAGTTTTCAGTCAAGTTTCAACCTGAAAGCATAGAAAGATGCATAAACTTGAAGTTACAGCTTGATTTCAGTGAGTTTTTCTCAAAATACAGGAGTTATGCATGAAGTGTTCATTTTGGCCATCTCTCGCTGAGAAAAAACACTATTTGTGACCTGTGATACAAAAATGCCATAACTTTTCTTCAAAGTGAGTTTTCAGTCAAGTTTCAACCTTAAAGCATAGAAAGATGCATAAACTTGAAGTTACAGCTTGATTTCAGTGAGTTTTCCTCAAAATACAGGAGTTATGCGTGAAGTTTTCATTTTGGCCTTCTCTCGCTGAGAAAACACTATTTGTGACCTGTGATACAAAAATGCCATAACTTTTCTTCAAAGTGAGTTTTCAGTCAAGTTTCAACCTGAAAGCATAGAAAGATGCATAAACTTGAAGTTACAGCTTGATTTCAGTGAGTTTTCTTCAAAATACAGGAGTTATGCATGAAGTATTCATTTTGGCTTTCTCTCGCTGAGAAAACACTATTTGTGACCTGTGATACAAAAATTCCATAACTTTTTTTCAAAGTGAGTTTTCAGTCAAGTTTCAACCTGAAAGCATAGAAAGATTCATAAACTTGAAGTTACAGGTGGATGTGAGTGAGTTTTCCTCAAAATACAGGAGTTATACATGAATTGTTCATTTTGGCGTTCTCTCGCTGAGAGAAAACTATTTGTGACCTGTGATAGAAAAATGCCATAACTTTTCTTCAAAGTGAGTTTTCAGTAAAGTTTCAACCTGAAAGCATAGAAAGATGCATAAACTTGAAGTTACAGCTTGATTTCAGTGAGTTTTAATCAAAATACAGGAGTTGTGCTTGAAGTTTTCATTTTGGCTTTCTCTCGCTGAGAAAACACTATTTGTGACCTGTGATACAAGACAGCAATAAGTTTTGTTCAAAGTGAGTTTTCAGTCAAGTTTCAACCTGAAAGCATAGAAAGATGCATAAACTTGAAGTTACAGGTGGATTTCAGTTGCTTTTCATCAAAATACAGGAGTTGTGCATGAAGTGTTCATTTTGGCCTTCTCTCGCTGAGAAAACACTCTTTGTGACCTGTGACACAAAACAACTATAACTTTTGTTCAAAGTGAGTTTTCAGTCAAGTTTCAACCTGAAAGCATAGAAAGATGCATAAACTTGAAGTTACATCTTGATTTCAGTGAGTTTTCCTCAAAATACAGGAGTTTTGCGTGAAGTGTTCATTTTGGCCTTCTCTCGCTGAGAAAACACTATTTGTGACCTGTGAAACAAAAATGCCATAACTTTTTTTAAAGGTGAGTTTTCAGTCAAGTTTCCACCTGAAAGCTTCGAAAGATGCATAAACTTGAAGTTACAGGTGGATTTCAGTGAGTTTTCATCAAAATACAGGAGTTCTGCAAAAAGTGTTCATTTTGGCCTTCTCTCGTTGAGAAAACACTATTTGTGACCTATGACACAAAACAGCCATAACTTTTGTTCAAAGTGAGTTTTCAATCAAGTTTCAACCTGAAAGCATAGAAAGATGCATAAACTTGAAGTTACAGCTTGATTTCAGTGAGTTTTCCTCAAAATACAGGAGTTCTGCATGAAGTGTTCGTTTTGGCCTTGTCTCGCTGAGAAAACATTATTTGTGACCTGTGATACAAAAATGCCATAACTTTTCTTCAAAGTGAGTTTTCAGTTAAGTTTCAACCTGAAAGCATAGAAAGATGCATAAACTTGAAGTTACAGGTGGATTTCAGTGAGTTTTCATCAAAATACAGGAGTTCTGCATGACGTGTTCATTTTGGCCTTCTCTCGCTGAGAAAACGCTATTTGTGACCTGTGACACAAAACAACCATAACTTTTGTTCAAAGTTAGTTTTCAGTCAAGTTTCAACCTGAAAGCATAGAAAGATGCATAAACTTGAAGTTACAGCTTGATTTCAGTGAGTTTTCCTCAAAATACAGGAGTCATGCATGAAGTGTTCATTTTGGCCTTCTTTCGCTGAGAAAAAAAAATTTTGTGACCTGTGATACAAAAATGCCATAACTTTTTTTAAAAGTGAGTTTTCAGTCAAGTTTCAACCTGAAAGCATAGAAAGATGCATAAACGTGAAATTACAGGTGGATTTCAGTGAGTTTTCATCAAAATACAGGAGTTCTGCATGAAGTGTTCATTTTTGCCTTCTCTCGCTGAGAAAACGCTATATGTGACCTGTGACACAAAACAGCCATAACTTTTGTTCAAAGTGAGTTTTCAATCAAGTTTCAACCTGAAAGCATAGAAAGATGCATAAACTTGAAGTTACAGCTTGATTTCAGTGAGTTTTCCTCAAAATACAGGAGTTGTGCATGAAGTGTTCATTTTGGCTTTCTCTCGCTGAGAAAACACTATTTTTGACCTGTGATATAAAAATGCCATAACTTTTCTTCAAAGTGACTTTTCAGTCAAGTTTCAACCTGAAAGCATAGAAAGATGCATAAACTTGAAGTTACAGCTTGATTTCAGTGAGTTTTCATCAAAATACAGGAGTTGTGCATGAGGTGTTCATTTTGGCTTTCTCTCGCTGAGAAAACACTATTTGTGACCTGTGATACAAAAATGCCATAACTTTTGTTCAAAGTGATTTTTCAGTCAAGTTTCAACCTGAAAGCATAGAACGATGCATAAACTTGAAATTACAGGTGGATTTCAGTGAGTTTTAATCAAAATACAGGAGTTGTGCTTGAAGTGTTCATTTTGGCTTTCTCTCGCTGAGAAAACACTATTTGTGACCTGTGACACAAAAATGCCATAACTTTTGTTCAAAGTGATTTTTCAGTCAATTTTCAACCTGAAAGCATAGAAAGATGCATAAACTTGAAGTTACAGGTGGATTTCAGTGAGTTTTCATCAAAATACAGGAGTTCTGCATGAAGAGTTCATTTTGGCTTTCTCTCGCTGAGAAAACACTATTTGTGACCTTTGATACAAAAATGCCATAACTTTTGTTCAAAGTGATTTTTCAGTCAAGTTTCAACCTGAAAGCATAGAAAGATGCATAAACTTGAAGTTACAGGTGGATGTCAGTGAGTTTTCATCAAAATACAGGAGTTCTGCAAGAAGTGTTCATTTTGGCCTTCTCTCGCTGAGAAAACACTATTTGTGACCTGTGAAACAAAAATGCCATAACTTTTTTTAAAGGTGAGTTTTCAGTCAAGTTTCCACCTGAAAGCTTCGAAAGATGCATAAACTTGAAGTTACAGGTGGATTTCAGTGAGTTTTCATCAAAATACAGGAGTTCTGCAAAAAGTGTTCATTTTGGCCTTCTCTCGTTGAGAAAACACTATTTGTGACCTATGACACAAAACAGCCATAACTTTTGTTCAAAGTGAGTTTTCAATCAAGTTTCAACCTGAAAGCATAGAAAGATGCATAAACTTGAAGTTACAGCTTGATTTCAGTGAGTTTTCCTCAAAATACAGGAGTTGTGCATGAAGTGTTCATTTTGGCTTTCTCTCGCTGAGAAAACACTATTTTTGACCTGTGATATAAAAATGCCATAACTTTTCTTCAAAGTGACTTTTCAGTCAAGTTTCAACCTGAAAGCATAGAAAGATGCATAAACTTGAAGTTACAGCTTGATTTCAGTGAGTTTTCATCAAAATACAGGAGTTGTGCATGAGGTGTTCATTTTGGCTTTCTCTCGCTGAGAAAACACTATTTGTGACCTGTGATACAAAAATGCCATAACTTTTGTTCAAAGTGATTTTTCAGTCAAGTTTCAACCTGAAAGCATAGAACGATGCATAAACTTGAAATTACAGGTGGATTTCAGTGAGTTTTAATCAAAATACAGGAGTTGTGCTTGAAGTGTTCATTTTGGCTTTCTCTCGCTGAGAAAACACTATTTGTGACCTGTGACACAAAAATGCCATAACTTTTGTTCAAAGTGATTTTTCAGTCAATTTTCAACCTGAAAGCATAGAAAGATGCATAAACTTGAAGTTACAGGTGGATTTCAGTGATTTTTCATCAAAATACAGGAGTTCTGCAAGAAGTGTTCATTTTGGCCTTCTCTCGCTGAGAAAACACAATTTGTGAACTGTGATACAAAAATGCCATAACTTTTGTTCAAAGTGAGTTTTCAGTCAAGTTTCAACCTGAAAGCATAGAAAGATGCATAAACTTGAAGTTACAGCTTGATTTCAGTGAGTTTTCATCAAAATACAGGAGTTCTGCATGAAGTGTTCATTTTGGCCTTCTGTCACTGAGAAAACACTATTTGTGACCTGTAACACAAGACAGCCATAAGTTTTGTTCAAAGTGAGTTTTCAGTCAAGTTTCAACCTGAAAGCATGGAACGATGCATAAACTTGAAGTTATAGGTGGATTTCAGTGAGTTTTCATCAAAATACAGGAGTTCTGCATGAAGTGTTCATTTTGGCCTACTCTCGCTGAGAAAACACTATTTGTGACCTGTAACACAAGACAGCCATAAGTTTTTTTCAAAGTGAGTTTTCAGTCAAGTTTCAACCTGAAAGCATGGAAAGATGCATAAACTTGAAGTTACAGGTGGATTTCAGTTGGTTTTCCTCAAAATACAGGATTTATGCATGAAGTGTTCATTTTGGCCTTCTCTCGCTGAGAAAACACTATTTGTGACCTGTGACACAAAACAACTATAACTTTTGTTCAAAGTGAGTTTTCAGTCAAGTTTCAACCTGAAAGCATAGAAAGATGCATAAACTTGAAGTTACAGCTTGATTTCAGTGAGTTTTTCTCAAAATACAGGAGTTATGCATGAAGTGTTCATTTTGGCTTTCTCTCGCTGAGAAAACACTATTTGTGACCTGTGATACAAAAATGCCATAACTTTTGTTCAAAGTGATTTTTCAGTCAAGTTTCAACCTGAAAGCATAGAAAGATGCATAAACTTGAAGTTACAGGTGGATTTCAGTGAGTTTTCATCAAAATACAGGAGTTCTGCAAGAAGTGTTCATTTTGGCCTTCTCTCGTTGAGAAATCACTATTTGTGACCTATGACACAAAACAGCCATAACTTTTGTTCAAAGTGAGTTTTCAGTCAAGTTTCAACCTGAAAGCATAGAAAGATGCATAAACTTGAAGTTTCAGGTGGATTTCAGTAAGTTTTCATCAAAATACAGGAGTTGTGCATGAAATGTTCATTTTGGCTTTCTCTCACTGAGAAAACACTATTTGTGACCTGTGATACAAAAATGCCATAACTTTTCTTCAAAGTGAGTTTTCAGTCAAGTTTCAACCTGAAAGCATAGAAAGATGCATAAACTTGAAGTTACAGCTTGATTTCAGTGAGTTTTCATCAAAATACAGGAGTTCTGCATGAAGTGTTCATTTTGGCCATCTCTCAATGTGAAAAAACACTATTTGTGACCTGTGATACAAAAATGCCATAACTTTTCTTCAAAGTGAGTTTTCAGTCAAGTTTCAACCTTAAAGCATAGAAAGATGCATAAACTTGAAGTGACAGCTTGATTTCAGTGAGTTTTCATCAAAATACAGGAGTTATGCATGAAGTGTTCATTTTGGCTTTCTCTCGCTGAGAAAACACTATTTGTGACCTGTGATACAAAAATGCCATAACTTTTGTTCAAAGTGATTTTTCAGTCAAGTTTCAACCTGAAAGCATAGAAAGATGCATAAACTTGAAGTTACAGCTTGATTTCAGTGAGTTTTCCTCAAAATACAGGAGTTATGCGTGAAGTTTTCATTTTGGCCTTCTCTCGCTGAGAAAACACTATTTGTGACCTGTGATACAAAAATGCCATAACTTTTCTTCAAAGTGAGTTTTCAGTCAAGTTTCAACCTGAAAGCATAGAAAGATGCATAAACTTGAAGTTACAGCTTGATTTCAGTGAGTTTTCTTCAAAATACAGGAGTTATGCATGAAGTATTCATTTTGGCTTTCTCTCGCTGAGAAAACACTATTTGTGACCTGTGATACAAAAATTCCATAACTTTTTTTCAAAGTGAGTTTTCAGTCAAGTTTCAACCTGAAAGCATAGAAAGATTCATAAACTTGAAGTTACAGGTGGATGTGAGTGAGTTTTCCTCAAAATACAGGAGTTATACATGAATTGTTCATTTTGGCGTTCTCTCGCTGAGAGAAAACTATTTGTGACCTGTGATAGAAAAATGCCATAACTTTTCTTCAAAGTGAGTTTTCAGTAAAGTTTCAACCTGAAAGCATAGAAAGATGCATAAACTTGAAGTTACAGCTTGATTTCAGTGAGTTTTAATCAAAATACAGGAGTTGTGCTTGAAGTTTTCATTTTGGCTTTCTCTCGCTGAGAAAACACTATTTGTGACCTGTGATACAAGACAGCAATAAGTTTTGTTCAAAGTGAGTTTTCAGTCAAGTTTCAACCTGAAAGCATAGAAAGATGCATAAACTTGAAGTTACAGGTGGATTTCAGTTGGTTTTCATCAAAATACAGGAGTTGTGCATGAAGTGTTCATTTTGGCCTTCTCTCGCTGAGAAAACACTCTTTGTGACCTGTGACACAAAACAACTATAACTTTTGTTCAAAGTGAGTTTTCAGTCAAGTTTCAACCTGAAAGGATAGAAAGATGCATAAACTTGAAGTTACATCTTGATTTCAGTGAGTTTTCCTCAAAATACAGGAGTTTTGCGTGAAGTGTTCATTTTGGCCTTCTCTCGCTGAGAAAACACTATTTGTGACCTGTGAAACAAAAATGCCATAACTTTTTTTAAAGGTGAGTTTTCAGTCAAGTTTCCACCTGAAAGCTTCGAAAGATGCATAAACTTGAAGTTACAGGTGGATTTCAGTGAGTTTTCATCAAAATACAGGAGTTCTGCAAAAAGTGTTCATTTTGGCCTTCTCTCGTTGAGAAAACACTATTTGTGACCTATGACACAAAACAGCCATAACTTTTGTTCAAAGTGAGTTTTCAATCAAGTTTCAACCTGAAAGCATAGAAAGATGCATAAACTTGAAGTTACAGCTTGATTTCAGTGAGTTTTCCTCAAAATACAGGAGTTCTGCATGAAGTGTTCGTTTTGGCCTTCTCTCGCTGAGAAAACATTATTTGTGACCTGTGATACAAAAATGCCATAACTTTTCTTCAAAGTGAGTTTTCAGTTAAGTTTCAACCTGAAAGCATAGAAAGATGCATAAACTTGAAGTTACAGGTGGATTTCAGTGAGTTTTCATCAAAATACAGGAGTTCTGCATGACGTGTTCATTTTGGCCTTCTCTCGCTGAGAAAACGCTATTTGTGACCTGTGACACAAAACAACCATAACTTTTGTTCAAAGTGAGTTTTCAGTCAAGTTTCAACCTGAAAGCATAGAAAGATGCATAAACTTGAAGTTACAGCTTGATTTCAGTGAGTTTTCCTCAAAATACAGGAGTTGTGCATGAAGTGTTCATTTTGGCCTTTTCTCGCTGAGAAAACACTATTTGTGACCTGTGACACAAAACAACTATAACTTTTTTTAAAAGTGAGTTTTCAGTCAAGTTTCAACCTGAAAGCATAGAAAGATGCATAAACTTGAAGTTACAGCTTGATTTCAGTGAGTTTTCCTCAAAATACAGGAGTTCTGCATGAAGTGTTCGTTTTGGCCTTCTCTCGCTGAGAAAACACTATTTGTGACCTGTGATACAAAAATGCCATAACTTTTCTTCAAAGTGAGTTTTCAGTCAAGTTTCAACCTGAAAGCATAGAAAGATGCATAAACTTGAAGTTACAGGTGGATTTCAGTGAGTTTTCATCAAAATACAGGAGTTCTGCATGACGTGTTCATTTTGGCCTTCTCTCGCTGAGAAAACGCTATTTGTGACCTGTGACACAAAACAACCATAACTTTTGTTCAAAGTGAGTTTTCAGTCAAGTTTCAACCTGAAAGCATAGAAAGATGCATAAACTTGAAGTTACAGCTTGATTTCAGTGAGTTTTCCTCAAAATACAGGAGTTATGCATGAAGTGTTCATTTTGGCTTTCTTTCGCTGAGAAAACACATTTTGTGACCTGTGATACAAAAATGCCATAACTTTTTTTAAAAGTGAGTTTTCAGTCAAGTTTCAACCTGAAAGCATAGAAAGATGCATAAACTTGAAGTTACAGCTTGATTTCAGGCAGTTTTCCTCAAAATACAGGAGTTATGCATGAAGTGTTCATTTTGGCCTTCTTTCGCTGAGAAAACACATTTTGTGACCTGTGATACAAAAATGCCATAACTTTTGTTCAAAGTGAGTTTTCAGTCAAGTTTCAACCTGAAAGCATAGAAAGATGCATAAACGTGAAATTACAGGTGGATTTCAGTGAGTTTTCATCAAAATACAGGAGTTCTGCATGAAGTGTTCATTTTTGGCTTCTCTCGCTGAGAAAACGCTATATGTGACCTGTGACACAAAACAGCCATAACTTTTGTTCAAAGTGAGTTTTCAATCAAGTTTCAACCTGAAAGCATAGAAAGATGTATAAACTTGAAGTTACAGCTTGATTTCAGTGAGTTTTCCTCAAAATACAGGAGTTGTGCATGAAGTGTTCATTTTGGCTTTCTCTCGCTGAGAAAACAGTATTTGTGTCCTGTGATACAAAAATGCCATAACTTTTTTTAAAGGTGAGTTTTCAGTCAAGTTTCCACCTGAAAGCTTCGAAAGATGCATAAACTTGAAGTTACAGGTGGATTTCAGTGAGTTTTCATCAAAATACAGGAGTTCTGCACAAAGTGTTCATTTTGGCCTTCTCTCGTTGAGAAAACCCTATTTGTGACCTATGACACAAAACAGCCATAACTTTTGTTCAAAGTGAGTTTTCAATCAAGTTTCAACCTGAAAGCATAGAA
Source organism: Aulostomus chinensis (assembly GCF_037954235.1). Taxonomy (NCBI): domain Eukaryota; kingdom Metazoa; phylum Chordata; class Actinopteri; order Syngnathiformes; family Aulostomidae; genus Aulostomus; species Aulostomus chinensis. The sequence continues at coordinate 28,205,837 of NC_141333.1, read as the reverse complement.
AGATGCATAAACTTGAAGTTACAGGTGGATTTCAGTGAGTTTTCATCAAAATACAGGAGTTCTGCATGAAGAGTTCATTTTGGCTTTCTCTCGCTGAGAAAACACTATTTGTGACCTTTGATACAAAAATGCCATAACTTTTGTTCAAAGTGATTTTTCAGTCAAGTTTCAACCTGAAAGCATAGAAAGATGCATAAACTTGAAGTTACAGGTGGATGTCAGTGAGTTTTCATCAAAATACAGGAGTTCTGCAAGAAGTGTTCATTTTGGCCTTCTCTCGCTGAGAAAACACTATTTGTGACCTGTGAAACAAAAATGCCATAACTTTTTTTAAAGGTGAGTTTTCAGTCAAGTTTCCACCTGAAAGCTTCGAAAGATGCATAAACTTGAAGTTACAGGTGGATTTCAGTGAGTTTTCATCAAAATACAGGAGTTCTGCAAAAAGTGTTCATTTTGGCCTTCTCTCGTTGAGAAAACACTATTTGTGACCTATGACACAAAACAGCCATAACTTTTGTTCAAAGTGAGTTTTCAATCAAGTTTCAACCTGAAAGCATAGAAAGATGCATAAACTTGAAGTTACAGCTTGATTTCAGTGAGTTTTCCTCAAAATACAGGAGTTCTGCATGAAGTGTTTGTTTTGGCCTTCTCTCGCTGAGAAAACACTATTTGTGACCTGTGATACAAAAATGCCATAACTTTTCTTCAAAGTGAGTTTTCAGTCAAGTTTCAACCTGAAAGCATAGAAAGATGCATAAACTTGAAGTTACAGGTGGATTTCAGTGAGTTTTCATCAAAATACAGGAGTTCTGCATGACGTGTTCATTTTGGCCTTCTCTCGCTGAGGAAACGCTATTTGTGACCTGTGACACAAAACAACCATAACTTTTTTTCAAAGTGAGTTTTCAGTCAAGTTTCAACCTGAAAGCATAGAAAGATGCATAAACTTGAAGTTACAGCTTGATTTCAGTGAGTTTTCCTCAAAATACAGGAGTTCTGCATGAAGTGTTCATTTTGGCCTTCTTTCGCTGAGAAAACACATTGTGTGACCTGTGATACAAAAATGCCATAACTTTTTTTAAAAGTGAGTTTTCAGTCAAGTTTCAACCTGAAAGCATAGAAAGATGCATAAACGTGAAATTACAGGTGGATTTCAGTGAGTTTTCATCAAAATACAGGAGTTCTGCATGAAGTGTTCATTTTTGCCTTCTCTCGCTGAGAAAACGCTATATGTGACCTGTGACACAAAACAGCCATAACTTTTGTTCAAAGTGAGTTTTCAATCAAGTTTCAACCTGAAAGCATAGAAAGATGCATAAACTTGAAGTTACAGCTTGATTTCAGTGAGTTTTCCTCAAAATACAGGAGTTGTGCATGAAGTGTTCATTTTGGCTTTCTCTCGCTGAGAAAACACTATTTGTGACCTGTGATACAAAAATGCCATAACTTTTGTTCAAAGTGATTTTTCAGTCAAGTTTTAACCTGAAAGCATAGAAAGATGCAAAAACTTGAAGTTACAGGTGGATTTCAGTGAGTTTTCATCAAAATACAGGAGTTGTGCATGAAGTGTTCATTTTGGCTTTCTCTCGCTGAGAAAACACTATTTTTGACCTGTGATATAAAAATGCCATAACTTTTCTTCAAAGTGACTTTTCAGTCAAGTTTCAACCTGAAAGCATAGAAAGATGCATAAACTTGAAGTTACAGGTGGATTTCAGTGAGTTTTCATCAAAATACAGGAGTTGTGCATGAGGTGTTCATTTTGGCTTTCTCTCGCTGACAAAACACTATTTGTGACCTGTGATACAAAAATGCCATAACTTTTGTTCAAAGTGATTTTTCAGTCAAGTTTCAACCTGAAAGCATAGAAAGATGCATAAACTTGAAGTTACAGGTGGATTTCAGTGAGTTTTCATCAAAATACAGGAGTTCTGCAAGAAGTGTTCATTTTGGCCTTCTCTCGCTGAGAAAAAACTATTTGTGACCTGAGACACAAAACAGCCATAACTTTTCTTCAAAGTGAGTTTTCAGTAAAGTTTCAACCTGAAAGCATAGAAAGATGCATAAACTTGAAATTACAGCTTGATTTCAGTGAGTTTTAATCAAAATACAGGAGTTGTGCTTGAAGTGTTCATTTTGGCTTTCTCTCGCTGAGAAAACACTATTTGTGACCTGTGATACAAAAATACCATAACTTTTGTTCAAAGTGATTTTTCAGTCAATTTTCAACCTGAATGCATAGAAAGATGCATAAACTTGAAGTTACAGGTGGATTTCAGTGATTTTTCATCAAAATACAGGAGTTCTGCAAGAAGTGCTCATTTTGGCCTTCTCTCGTTGAGAAAACACTATTTGTGACCTGTAACACAAGACAACCATAAGTTTTGTTCAAAGTGAGTTTTCTGTCAAGTTTCAACCTGAAAGCATAGAAAGATGCATAAACTTGAAGTTACAGCTTGATTTCAGTGAGTTTTCATCAAAATACAGGAGTTCTGCATGAAGTGTTCATTTTCGCCTTCTCTCACTGAGAAAAAACACTATTTGTGACCTGTGATACAAAAATGCCAAAACTTTTCTTCAAAGTGAGTTTTCAGTCAAGTTTCAACCTGAAAGCATAGAAAGATACATAAACTTGAAGTTACAGGTGGATTTCAGTGAGTTTTAATCAAAATACAGGAGTTCTGCATGAAGTGTTCATTTTGGCCTTCTCTCGCTGAGAAAACACTATTTGTGACCTGTAACACAAGACAGCAATAAGTTTTGTTCAAAGTGAGTTTTCAGTCAAGTTTCAACCTGAAAGCATAGAAAGATGCATAAACTTGAAGTTACAGGTGGATTTCAGTTGGTTTTCATCAAAATACAGGAGTTCTGCATGAAGTGTTCATTTTGGCCTTCTCTCGCTGAGAAAACACTCTTTGTGACCTGTGACACAAAAAAACTATAACTTTTGTTCAAAGTGAGTTTTCAGTCAAGTTTCAACCTGAAAGCATAGAAAGATGCATAAACTTGAAGTTACATCTTGATTTCAGTGAGTTTTCCTCAAAATACAGGAGTTTTGCGTGAAGTGTTCATTTTGGCCTTCTCTCGCTGAGAAAACACTATTTGTGACCTGTGAAACAAAACAGCCATAACTTTTTTTAAAGGTGAGTTTTCAGTCAAGTTTCCACCTGAAAGCTTAGAAAGATGCATAAACTTGAAGTTACAGGTGGATTTCAGTGAGTTTTCATCAAAATACAGGAGTTCTGCAAAAAGTGTTCATTTTGGCCTTCTCTCGTTGAGAAAACACTATTTGTGACCTATGACACAAAACAGCCATAACTTTTGTTCAAAGTGAGTTTTCAATCAAGTTTCAACCTGAAAGCATAGAAAGATGCATAAACTTGAAGTTACAGGTGGATTTCAGTGAGTTTTCATCAAAATACAGGAGTTCTTCATGAGGTGTTCATTTTGGCCTTCTCTCGCTGAGAAAACGCTATTTGTGACCTGTGATACAAAACAACCATAACTTTTGTTCAAAGTGAGTTTTCAGTCAAGTTTCAACCTGAAAGCATAGAAAGATGCATAAACTTGAAGTTACAGCTTGATTTCAGTGAGTTTTCCTCAAAATACAGGAGTTATGCCTGAAGTGTTCATTTTGGCCTTCTTTCGCTGAGAAAACACTATTTGTGACCTGTGATACAAAAATGCCATAACTTTTTTTAAAAGTGAGTTTTCAGTCAAGTTTCAACCTGAAAGCATAGAAAGATGCATAAACTTGAAGTTACAGCTTGATTTCAGTGAGTTTTCCTCAAAATACAGGAGTTCTGCATGAAGTGTTCATTTTGGCCTTCTCTCGCTGAGAAAACACTATTTGTGACCTGTGATACAAAAATGCCATAACTTTTCTTCAAAGTGAGTTTTCAGTCAAGTTTAGACCTGAAAGCATAGAAAGATGCATAAACTTGAAGTTACAGGTGGATTTCAGTGAGTTTTCATCAAAATACTGGAGTTCTGCATGACGTGTTCATTTTGGCCTTCTCTCGCTGAGAAAACGCTATTTGTGACCTGTGACACAAAACAACCATAACTTTTGTTCAAAGTGAGTTTTCAGTCAAGTTTCAACCTGAAAGCATAGAAAGATGCATAAACTTGAAGTTACAGCTTGATTTCAGTGAGTTTTCCTCAAAATACAGGAGTTGTGCATGAAGTGTTCATTTTGGATTTCTCTCGCTGAGAAAACACTATTTGTGACCTGTGATACAAAAATGCCATAACTTTTGTTCAAAGTGATTTTTCAGTCAAGTTTCAACCTGAAAGCATAGAAAGATGCATAAACTTGAAGTTACAGCTTGATTTCAGTGAGTTTTCCTCAAAATACAGGAGTTATGCATGAAGTGTTCATTTTGGCCTTCTCTCGCTGAGAAAACATTATTTGTGACCTGTGATACAAAAATGCCATAACTTTTGTTCAAAGTGATTTTTCAGTCAAGTTTCAACCTGAAAGCATAGAAAGATGCATAAACTTGAAGTTACAGGTGGATTTCAGTGAGTTTTCATCAAAATACAGGAGTTCTGCATGAAGTGTTCATTTTTGCCTTCTCTCGCTGAGAAAACGCTTTTTGTGACCTGTGACACAAGACAGCCATAAGTTTTGTTCAAAGTGAGTTTTCAATCAAGTTTCAACCTGAAAGCATAGAAAGATGCATAAACTTGAAGTTACAGCTTGATTTCAGTGAGTTTTCCTCAAAATACAGGAGTTGTGCATGAAGTGTTCATTTTGGCTTTCTCTCGCTGAGAAAACATTATTTGTGACCTGTGATACAAAAATGCCATAACTTTTTTTAAAGGTGAGTTTTCAGTCAAGTTTCCTCCTGAAAGCTTAGAAAGATGCATAAACTTGAAGATACAGGTGGATGTCAGTGAGTTTTCATAAAAATACAGGAGTTCTGCAAGAAGTGTTCATTTTAGCTTTCTCTCGCTGAGAAAACGCTATTTGTGACCTGTGACACAAAAATGCCATAACTTTTGTTCAAAGTGAGTTTTCAGTCAAGTTTCAATCTGAAAGCATAGAAAGATGCATAAACGTGAAATTACAGGTGGATTTCAGTGAGTTTTCATCAAAATACAGGACTTCTGCCTGAAGTGTTCATTTTTGCCTTCTCTCGCTGAGAAAACGCTATTTGTGACCTGTGACACAAAACAGCCATAACTTTTGTTCAAAGTGAGTTTTCAGTCAAGTTTCAACCTGAAAGCATAGAAAGATGCATAAACTTGAAGTTACAGCTTGATTTCAGTGAGTTTTCCTCAAAATACAGGAGTTGTGCATGAAGTGTTCATTGTGGCTTTCTCTCGCTGAGAAAACACTATTTGTGACCTGTGATACAAAAATGCCATAACTTTTGTTCAAAGTGATTTTTCAGTCAAGTTTCAACCTGAAAGCATAGAAAGATGCATAAACTTGAAGTTACAGGTGGATTTCAGTGAGTTTTCATCAAAATACAGGAGTTCTGAATGAAGAGTTCATTTTGGCTTTCTCTCGCTGAGAAAACACTATTTGTGACCTTTGATACAAAAATGCCATAACTTTTGTTCAAAGTGATTTTTCAGTCAAGTTTCAACCTGAAAGCATAGAAAGATGCATAAACTTGAAGTTACAGGTGGATGTCAGTGAGTTTTCATCAAAATACAGGAGTTCTGCAAGAAGTGTTCATTTTAGCTTTCTCTCGCTGAGAAAACGCTATTTGTGACCTGTGACACAAAACAGCCATAACTTTTCTTCAAAGTGAGTTTTCAGTCAAGTTTCAACCTGAAAGCATAGAAAGATGCATAAACTTGAAGTTACAGCTTGATTTCAGTGAGTTTTCCTCAAAATACAGGAGTTGTGCATGAAGTGTTCATTTTGGCCTTCTCTCGCTGAGAAAACACTATTTGTGACCTGTGATACAAAAATGCCATAACTTTTGTTCAAAGTGATTTTTCAGTCAAGTTTCAAACTGAAAGCATAGAAAGATGCATAAACTTGAAGTTACATGTGGATTTCAGTGACTTTTCATCAAAATACAGGAGTTGTGCATGAAGAGTTCATTTTGGCTTTCTCTCGCTGAGAAAACACTATTTGTGACCTGTGATACAAAAATGCCATAACTTTTTTTAAAGGTGAGTTTTCAGTCAAGTTTCCACCTGAAAGCTTAGAAAGATGCATAAACTTGAAGTTACAGGTGGATTTCAGTGAGTTTTCATCAAAATACAGGAGTTCTGCAAGAAGTGTTCATTTTGGCCTTCTCTCGTTGAGAAAACACTATTTGTGACCTATGATACAAAAATGCCATAACTTTTGTTCAAAGTGAGTTTTCAGTCAAGTTTCAACCTGAAAGAATAGAAAGATGCATAAACTTGAAGTTACAGCTTGATTTCAGTGAGTTTTCCTCAAAATACAGGAGTTCTGCATGAAGTGTTCGTTTTGGCCTTCTCTCGCTGAGAAAACACTATTTGTGACCTGTGATACAAAAATGCCATAACTTTTCTTCAAAGTGAGTTTTCAGTCAAGTTTCAACCTGAAAGCATAGAAAGATGCATAAACTTTAAGTTACAGCTTGATTTCAGTGAGTTTTCATCAAAATACAGGAGTTGTGCATGAAGTGTTCATTTTGGCCTTCTCTCGCTGAGAAAACACTATTTGTGACCTGTGATACAAAAATGCCATAACTTTTGTTCAAAGTGAGTTTTCAGTCAAGTTTCAACCTGAAAGCATAGAAAGATGCATAAACTTGAAGTTACAGCTTGATTTCAGTGAGTTTTCATCAAAATACAGGAGTTCTGCATGAAGTGTTCATTTTGGCCTTCTCTCGCTGAGAAAACATTATTTGTGACCTGTGATACAAAAATGCCATAACTTTTTTTAAAAGTGAGTTTTCAGTCAAGTTTCAACCTGAAAGCATAGAAAGATGCATAAACTTGAAGTTAAAGCTTGATTTCAGTGAGTTTTCCTCAAAATACAGGAGTTCTGCATGAAATGTTCATTCTGGCCTTCTCTCGCTGAGAAAACACTATTTGTGACCTGTGATACAAAAATGCCACAACTTTTCTTCAAAGTGAGTTTTCAGTCAAGTTTCAACATGAAAGCATAGAAAGATGCATAAACTTGAAGTTACAGGTGGATTTCAGTGAGTTTTCATCAAAATACAGGAGTTCTGCATGAAATGTTCATTTTGGCCTTCTCTCGCTGAGAAAACATTATTTGTGACCTGTGATACAAAAATGCCATAACTTTTGTTCAAAGTGAGTTTTCAGTCAAGTTTCAACCTGAAAGCATAGAAAGATGCATAAACTTGAAGTTAAAGCTTGATTTCAGTGAGTTTTCCTCAAAATACAGGAGTTCTGCATGAAATGTTCATTTTGGCCTTCTCTCGCTGAGAAAACATTATTTGTGACCTGTGATACAAAAATGCCATAACTTTTTTTAAAAGTGAGTTTTCAGTCAAGTTTCAACCTGAAAGCATGGAAAGATGCATAAACTTGAAGTTAAAGCTTGATTTGAGTTAGTTTTCCTCAAAATACAGGAGTTCTGCATGAAATGTTCATTTTGGCCTTCTCTCGCTGAGAAAACACTATTTGTGACCTGTGATACAAAAATGCCATAACTTTTCTTCAAAGTGAGTTTTCAGTCAAGTTTCAACCTGAAAGCATAGAAAGATGCATAAACTTGAAGTTACAGGTGGATTTCAGTGAGTTTTAATCAAAATACAGGAGTTGTGCATGAAGAGTTCATTTTGGCTTTCTCTCGCTGAGAAAACACTATTTGTGACCTTTGATACAAAAATGCCATAACTTTTGTTCAAAGTGATTTTTCAGTCAAGTTTCAACCTGAAAGCATAGAAAGATGCATAAACTTGAAGTTACAGATGGATTTCAGTGAGTTTTCATCAAAATACAGGAGTTGTGCATGAAGTGTTCATTTTGGCTTTCTCTCGCTGAGAAAACACTATTTGTGACCTGTTATACAAAAATGCCATAACTTTTCTTCAAAGTAATTTCAGTCAAGTTTCAACCTGAAAGCATAGAAAGATGCATATACTTGAAGTTACAGCTTGATTTCAGTGAGTTTTCCTCAAAATACAGGAGTTATGCATGAAGTGTTCATTTTGGCCTTCTCTGGCTGAGAAAACACTATTTGTAACCTGAGACACAAAACAGCCATAACTTTTGTTCAAAGTGATTTTTGAGTCAAGTTTCAACCTGAATGCATAGAAAGATTCATAAACTTGAAGTTACAGGTGGATTTCAGTGAGTTTTCATCAAAATACAGGAGTTCTGCAAGAAGTGTTCATTTTGGCCTTCTCTCGCTGAGAAAACGCTATTTGTGACCTGAGACACAAAACAGCCATAACTTTTGTTCAAAGTGCGTTTTCAGTCAAGTTTCAACCTGAAAGCATAGAAAGATGCATAAACTTGAAGTTACAGCTTGATTTCAGTGAGTTTTCATCAAAATACAGGAGTTGTGCATGAAGTGTTCATTTTGGCTTTCTCTTGCTGAGAAAACAGTATTTGTGACCTGTGATAAAAAAATGCCATAACTTTTTTTCAAAGTGATTTTACAGTCAAGTTTCAACCTGAATGCATAGAAAGATTCATAAACTTGAAGTTACAGGTGGATTTCAGTGAGTTTTCATCAAAATACAGGAGTTCTGCAAGAAGTGTTCATTTTGGCCTTCTCTCGCTGAGAAAACGCTATTTGTGACCTGAGACACAAAACAGCCATAACTTTTGTTCAAAGTGAGTTTTCAGTCAAGTTTCAACCTGAAAGCATAGAAAGATGCATATACTTGAAGTTACAGCTTGATTTCAGTGAGTTTTCCTCAAAATACAGGAGTTATGCATGAAGTGTTCATTTTGGCCTTCTCTCGCTGAGAAAACACTATTTGTAACCTGAGACACAAAACAGCCATAACTTTTGTTCAAAGTGATTTTTGAGTCAAGTTTCAACCTGAATGCATAGAAAGATTCATAAACTTGAAGTTACAGGTGGATTTCAGTGAGTTTTCATCAAAATACAGGAGTTCTGCAAGAAGTGTTCATTTTGGCCTTCTCTCGCTGAGAAAACGCTATTTGTGACCTGAGACACAAAACAGCCATAACTTTTGTTCAAACTGCGTTTTCAGTCAAGTTTCAACCTGAAAGCATAGAAAGATGCATAAACTTGAAGTTACAGCTTGATTTCAGTGAGTTTTCCTCAAAATACAGGAGTTATGCATGAAGTGTTCATTTTGGCCTTCTCTCGCTGAAAAAACATTATTTGTGACCTGTGATACAAAAATGCCATAACTTTTTTTAAAAGTGCGTTTTCAGTCAAGTTTCAACCTGAAAGCATAGAAAGATGCATAAACTTGAAGTTAAAGCTTGATTTCAGTGAGTTTTCCTCAAAATACAGGAGTTCTGCATGAAATGTTCATTTTGGCCTTCTCTCGCTGAGAAAACATTATTTGTGACCTGTGATACAAAAATGCCATAACTTTTTTTAAAAGTGAGTTTTCAGTCAAGTTTCAACCTGAAAGCATGGAAAGATGCATAAACTTGAAGTTAAAGCTTGATTTGAGTTAGTTTTCCTCAAAATACAGGAGTTCTGCATGAAATGTTCATTTTGGCCTTCTCTCGCTGAGAAAACGCTATTTGTAACCTGAGACACAAAACAGCCATAACTTTTATTCAAAGTGAGTTTTCAGTCAAGTTTCAACCTGAAAGCATAGAAAGATGCATAAACTTGAAGTTACATCTTGATTTCAGTGAGTTTTCCTCAAAATACAGGAGTTATGCATGAAGTGTTCATTTTGGCCTTCTCTCGCTGAGAAAACATTATTTGTGACCTGTGATACAAAAATGCCATAACTTTTTTTAAAAGTGAGTTTTCAGTCAAGTTTCAACCTGAAAGCATAGAAAGATGCATAAACTTGAAGTTACAGGTGGATTTCAGTGAGTTTTAATCAAAATACAGGAGTTGTGCATGAAGAGTTCATTTTGGCTTTCTCTCGCTGAGAAAACACTATTTGTGACCTTTGATACAAAAATGCCATAACTTTTGTTCAAAGTGATTTTTCAGTCAAGTTTCAACCTGAAAGCATAGAAAGATGCATAAACTTGAAGTTACAGGTGGATTTCAGTGAGTTTTCATCAAAATACAGGAGTTGTGCATGAAGTGTTCATTTTGGCTTTCTCTCGCTGAGAAAACACTATTTGTGACCTGTGATACAAAAATGCCATAACTTTTCTTCAAAGTGAGTTTTCAGTCAAGTTTCAACCTGAAAGCATAGAAAGGTGCATATACTTGAAGTTACAGCTTGATTTCAGTGAGTTTTCCTCAAAATACAGGAGTTATGCATGAAGTGTTCATTTTGGCCTTCTCTCGCTGAGAAAACACTATTTGTGACCTGTAACACAAGACAGCAATAAGTTTTGTTCAAAATGAGTTTTCAGTCAAGTTTCAACCTGAAAGCATAGAAAGATGCATGAACTTGAAGTTACAGGTGGATTTCAGTTGGTTTTCATCAAAATACATGAGTTCTGCATGAAGTGTTCATTTTGGCCTTCTCTCGCTGAGAAAACGCTATTTGTGACCTGTGAAACAAAAATGCCATAACTTTTGTTCAAAGTGAGTTTTCAGTCAGGTTTCAACCTGAAAGCATACAAAAGATGCATTAACTTGAAGTTACAGGTGGATTTCAGTGAGTTTTCCTCAAAATACAGGAGTTGTGCATGAAGTGTTCATTTTGGCCTTCTCTCGCTGAGAAAACACTATTTGTGACCTGTGATACAAAAATGCCATAACTTTTGTTCAAAGTGAGTTTTCAGTCAAGTTTCAACCTGAAAGCATAGAAAGATGCATAAACTTGAAGTTACAGCTTGATTTCAGTGAGCTTTCATCAAAATACAGGAGTTCTGCATGAAGTGTTCATTTTGGCCTTCTCTCGCTGAGTAAACACTATTTGTGACCTGTGATACAAAAATGCCATAACTTTTTTTAAAGGTGAGTTGTCAGTCAAGTTTCCAACTGAAAGCTTAGAAAGATGCATAAACTTGAAGTTACAGGTGGATTTCAGTGAGTTTTCATCAAAATACAGGAGTTCCGCAAGAAGTTTTCATTTTGGCCTTCTCTCGTTGAGAAAACACTATATGTGACCTATGACACAAAACAGCCATAACATTTGTTCAAAGTGAGTTTTCAGTCAAGTTTCAACCTGAAAGCATAGAAAGATGCATAAACTTGAAGTTACAGCTTGATTTCAGTGAGTTTTCCTCAAAATACAGGAGTGCTGCATGAAGTGTTCGTTTTGGCCTTCTCTCGCTGAGAAAACACTATTTGTGACCTGTGATACAAAAATGCCATAACTTTTCTTCAAAGTGAGTTTTCAGTCAAGTTTCAACGTGAAAGCATAGAAAGATGCATAAACTTGAAGTTACAGCTTGATTTCAGTGAGTTTTCATCAAAATACAGGAGTTCTGCATGAAGTGTTCATTTTGGCCTTCTCTCACTGAGAAAACATTATTTGTGACCTGTGATACAAAAATGCCATAACTTTTGTTCAAAGTGAGTTTTCAGTCAAGTTTCAACCTGAAAGAATAGAAAGATGCATAAATTTGAAGTTACAGGTGGATTTCAGTGAGTTTTCATCAAAATACAGGAGTTCTGCATGAAGTGTTCATTTTGGCCTTCTCTCGCTGAAAAAACACTATTTGTGACCTGTGATACAAAAATGCCATAACTTTTGTTCAAAGTGAGTTTTCAGTCAAGTTTCAACCTGAAAGCATAGAAAGATGCATAAACTCTAAGTTAAAGCTTGATTTCAGTGAATTTTCATCAAAATACAGGAGTTCTGCATGAAGTGTTCATTTTGGCCTTCTCTCGCTGAGAAAACGCTATTTGTGACCTGTGACACAAAACAACCATAACTTTTTTGCAAAGTGAGTTTTCAGTCAAGTTTCAACCTGAAAGCATAGAAAGATGCATAAAGTTGAAGTTACAGGTGGATTTCAGTGAGTTTTCATCAAAATACAGGAGTTGTGCATGAAGTGTTCATTTTGGCTTTCTCTCGCTGAGAAAACACTATTTGTGACCTGTGATACAAAAATGCCATATCTTTTCTTCAAAGTGAGTTTTCAGTCAAGTTTCAACCTGAAAGCATAGAAAGATGCATAAACTTGAAGTTACAGCTTGATTTCAGTGAGTTTTAATCAAAATACAGGAGTTGTGCATGAAGTGTTCATTTTGGCTTTCTCTCGCTGAGAAAACACTATTTTTGACCTGTGATACAAAAATGCCATAACTTTTGTTCAAAGTGAGTTTTCAGTCAAGTTTCAACCTGAAAGCATAGAAAGATGCATAAATTTGAAGTTACAGGTGGATTTCAGTGAGTTTTCATCAAAATACAGGAGTTCTGCATGAAGTGTTCATTTTGGCCTTCTCTCGCTGAAAAAACACTATTTGTGACCTGTGACACAAGACAGCCATAACTTTTTTTCAAAGTGAGTTTTCAGTCAAGTTTCAACCTGAAAGAATAGAAAGATGCATAAACTTGAAGTTACAGGTGGATTTCAGTGAGTTTTCATCAAAATACAGGAGTGTTGCATGAAGTGTTCATTTTGGCCTTCTCTCGCTGAGAAAACGCTATTTGTGACCTGTGACACAAAACAACCATAACTTTTTTGCAAAGTGAGTTTTCAGTCAAGTTTCAACCTGAAAGCATAGAAAGATGCATAAACTTGAAGTTACAGGTGGATTTCAGTGAGTTTTCATCAAAATACAGGAGTTGTGCATGAAGTGTTCATTTTGGCTTTCTCTCGCTGAGAAAACACTATTTGTGACCTGTGATACAAAAATGCCATAACTTTTCTTCAAAGTGAGTTTTCAGTCAAGTTTCAACCTGAAAGCATAGAAAGATGCATAAACTTGAAGTTACAGCTTGATTTCAGTGAGTTTTCATCAAAATACAGGAGTTGTGCATAAAGTGTTCATTTTGGCTTTCTCTCGCTGAGAAAACACTATTTGTGACCTGTGATACAAAAATGCCATAACTTTTTTTAAAAGTGAGTTTTCAGTCAAGTTTCAACCTGAAAGCATAGAAAGATGCATAAACTTGAAGTTACAGGTGGATTTCAGTGAGTTTTCATTCAAAATACATGAGTTGTGCATGAAGTGTTCATTTTGGCTTTCTCTCGCTGAGAAAACACTATTTGTGACCTGTGATACAAAAATGCCATAACTTTTCTTCAAAGTGAGTTTTCAGTCAAGTTTCAACCTGAAAGCATAGAAAGATGCATAAACTTGAAGTTACAGCTTGATTTCAGTGAGTTTTCATCAAAATACAGGAGTTGTGCATAAAGTGTTCATTTTGGCTTTCTCTCGCTGAGAAAACACTATTTGTGACCTGTGATACAAAAATGCCATAACTTTTTTTAAAAGTGAGTTTTCAGTCAAGTTTCAACCTGAAAGCATAGAAAGATGCATAAACTTGAAGTTACAGGTGGATTTCAGTGAGTTTTCATTCAAAATACAGGAGTTCTGCATGAAGTGTTCATTTTGGCATTCTCTCGCTGAGAAAACACTATTTGTGACCTGTGACACAAGACAGCCATAAGTTTTGTTCAAAGTGAGTTTTCAGTCAAGTTTCAACCTGAAAGCATAGAAAGATGCTTAAACTTGAAGTTACAGCTTGATTTCAGTGAGTTTTCATCAAAATACAGGAGTTCTGCAAGAAGTGTTCATTTTGGCCTTCTCTCGCTGAGAAAACACTATTTGTGACCTGTGACACAAGACAGCCATAAGTTTTGTTCAAAGTGAGTTTTCATTCAAGTTTCAACCTGAAAGCATAGAAAGATGGATAAACTTATAATTACAGGTGGATTTCAGTGAATTTTCATCAAAATACAGGAGTTGTGCATTAAGTGTTCATTTTGGCTTTCTCTCGCTGAGAAAACACTATTTGTGACCTGTGATACAAAAATGTCATAACTTTTATTCAAAGTGATTTTAAGTCATGTTTATACCTGAAAGCATAGAAAGATGCATAAACTTGAAGTTACAGGTGGATTTCAGTGAGTTTTCATCAAAATACAGGAGTTGTGCATGAAGTGTTCATTTTGGCTTTCTCTCGCTGAGAAAACACTATTTGTGACCTGTGATACAAAAATGCAATAACTTTTCTTCAAAGTGAGTTTTCAGTCAAGTTTTAACCTGAATGCATAGAAAGATGCATAAACTTGAAGTTACAGGTGGATTTCAGTGAGTTTTCATCAAAATACAGGAGTTCTGTAAGAAGTGTTCATTTTGGCCTTCTCTCGCTGAGAAAACGCGATTTGTGACCTGTGACACAATACAGCCATAACTTTTGTTCAAAGTGAGTTTTCAGTCAAGTTTCAACCTGAAAGCATAGAAAGATGCATAAACTTGAAGTTACAGCTTGATTTCAGTGAGTTTAAATCAAAATACAGGAGTTGTGCATGAAGTGTTCATTTTGGCCTTCTCTCGCTGAGAAAACACTATTTGTGACCTGTGATACAAAAATGCCATAACTTTTCTTCAAAGTGAGTTTTCAGTCAAGTTTCAACCTGAAAGCATAGAAAGATGCATAAACTTGAAGTTACAGCTTGATTTCAGTGAGTTTTCATCAAAATACAGGAGTTCTGCATGAAGTGTTCATTTTGGCCATCTCTCGCTGAGAAAACGCTATTTGTGACCTGTGATACAAAAATGCCATAACTTTTGTTCAAAGTTATTTTTCAGTCAAGTTTCAACCTGGAAGCATAGAAAGATGCATCAACTTGAAGTTACAGGTGGATTTCAGTGAGTTTTCATCAAAATACAGGAGTTCTGCAAGAAGTGTTCATATTGGCCTTCTCTCGCTGAGAAAACCCTATTTGTGACCTGTGACACAAGACAGCCATAACTTTTTTTCAAAGTGAGTTTTCAGTCAAGTTTCAACCTGAAAGAATAGAAAGATGCATAAACTTGAAGTTACAGGTGGATTTCAGTGAGTTTTCATCAAAATACAGGAGTTCTGCATGAAGTGTTCATTTTGGCCTTCTCTCGCTGAGAAAACGCTATTTGTGACCTGTGACACAAAACAACCATAACTTTTTTGCAAAGTGAGTTTTCAGTCAAGTTTCAACCTGAAAGCATAGAAAGATGCACAAACTTGAAGTTACAGGTGGATTTCAGTGAGTTTTCATCAAAATACAGGAGTTGTGCATGAAGTGTTCATTTTGGCTTTCTCTCGCTGAGAAAACACTATTTGTGACCTGTGATACAAAAATGCCATAACTTTTCTTCAAAGTGAGTTTTCAGTCAAGTTTCAACCTGAAAGCATAGAAAGATGCATAAACTTGAAGTTACAGCTTGATTTCAGTGAGTTTTCATCAAAATACAGGAGTTGTGCATAAAGTGTTCATTTTGGCTTTCTCTCGCTGAGAAAACACTATTTGTGACCTGTGATACAAAAATGCCATAACTTTTTTTAAAAGTGAGTTTTCAGTCAAGTTTCAACCTGAAAGCATAGAAAGTTGCATAAACTTGAAGTTACAGGTGGATTTCAGTGAGTTTTCATTCAAAATACATGAGTTGTGCATGAAGTGTTCATTTTGGCTTTCTCTCGCTGAGAAAACACTATTTGTGACCTGTGATACAAAAATGCCATAACTTTTCTTCAAAGTGAGTTTTCAGTCAAGTTTCAACCTGAAAGCATAGAAAGATGCATAAACTTGAAGTTACAGCTTGATTTCAGTGAGTTTTCATCAAAATACAGGAGTTGTGCATAAAGTGTTCATTTTGGCTTTCTCTCGCTGAGAAAACACTATTTGTGACCTGTGATACAAAAATGCCATAACTTTTTTTAAAAGTGAGTTTTCAGTCAAGTTTCAACCTGAAAGCATAGAAAGATGCATAAACTTGAAGTTACAGGTGGATTTCAGTGAGTTTTCATTCAAAATACAGGAGTTCTGCATGAAGTGTTCATTTTGGCATTCTCTCGCTGAGAAAACACTATGTGTGACCTGTGACACAAGACAGCCATAAGTTTTGTTCAAAGTGAGTTTTCAGTCAAGTTTCAACCTGAAAGCATAGAAAGATGCTTAAACTTGAAGTTACAGCTTGATTTCAGTGAGTTTTCATCAAAATACAGGAGTTCTGCAAGAAGTGTTCATTTTGGCCTTCTCTCGCTGAGAAAACACTATTTGTGACCTGTGACACAAGACAGCCATAAGTTTTGTTCAAAGTGAGTTTTCATTCAAGTTTCAACCTGAAAGCATAGAAAGATGGATAAACTTATAATTACAGGTGGATTTCAGTGAATTTTCATCAAAATACAGGAGTTGTGCTTTAAGTGTTCATTTTGGCTTTCTCTCGCTGAGAAAACACTATTTGTGACCTGTGATACAAAAATGTCATAACTTTTATTCAAAGTGATTTTTAGTCATGTTTATACCTGAAAGCATAGAAAGATGCATAAACTTGAAGTTTCAGGTGGATTTCAGTGAGTTTTCATCAAAATACAGGAGTTCTGCAAGAAGTGTTCATTTTGGCCTTCTCTCACTGAGAAAACGCTATTTGTGACCTGTGACACAAAACAGCCATAACTTTTCTTCAAAGTGATTTTTCAGTCAAGTTTCAACCTGAAAGCATAGAAAGATGCATAAACTTGAAGTTAAAGCTTGATTTCAGTGAGTTTTCCTCAAAATACAGGAGTTGTGCATGAAGTGTTCATTTTGGCTTTCTCTCGCTGAGAAAACACTATTTGTGACCTGTGATACAAAAATGCAATAACTTTTCTTCAAAGTGAGTTTTCAGTCAAGTTTTAACCTGAATGCATAGAAAGATGCATAAACTTGAAGTTACAGGTGGATTTCAGTGAGTTTTCATCAAAATACAGGAGTTCTGTAAGAAGTGTTCATTTTGGCCTTCTCTCGCTGAGAAAACGCTATTTGTGACCTGTGACACAAAACAGCCATAATTTTGTTCAAAGTGAGTTTTCAGTCAAGTTTCAAACTGAAAGCATAGAAAGATGCATAAACTTGAAGTTACAGCTTGATTTCAGTGAGTTTTAATCAAAATACAGGAGTTGTGCATGAAGTGTTCATTTTGGCTTACTCTCGCTGAAAAACACTATTTGTGACCTGTGATACAAAAATGCCATAACTTTTCTTCAAAGTGAGTTTTCAGTCAAGTTTCAACCTGAAAGCATAGAAAGATGCATAAACTTGAAGTTACAGCTTGATTTCAGTGAGTTTTCATCAAAATACAGGAGTTCTGCATGAAGTGTTCATTTTGGCCATCTCTCGCTGAGAAAACGCTATTTGTGACCTGTGATACAAAAATGCCATAACTTTTGTTCAAAGTTATTTTTCAGTCAAGTTTCAACCTGGAAGCATAGAAAGATGCATCAACTTGAAGTTACAGGTGGATTTCAGTGAGTTTTCATCAAAATACAGGAGTTCTGCAAGAAGTGTTCATATTGGCCTTCTCTCGCTGAGAAAACCCTATTTGTGACCTGTGACACAAAAAAGCCATCAGTTTTGTTCAAAGTGAGTTTTCAGTCAAGTTTCAACCTGAAAGCATAGAAAGATGCATAAACTTGAAGTTACAGGTGGATTTCAGTGAGTTTTCATCAAAATACAGGAGTTCTGCATGAAGTGTTCATTTTGGCCTTCTCTCGCTGAGAAAACACTATTTGTGACCTGTGACACAAAACAACCATAACTTTTTTGCAAAGTGAGTTTTCAGTCAAGTTTCAACCTGAAAGCATAGAAAGATGCATAAAGTTGAAGTTACAGGTGGATTTCAGTGAGTTTTCATCAAAATACAGGAGTTGTGCATGAAGTGTTCATTTTGGCTTTCTCTCACTGAGAAAACACTATTTGTGACCTGTGATACAAAAATGCCATATCTTTTCTTCAAAGTGAGTTTTCAGTCAAGTTTCAACCTGAAAGCATAGAAAGATGCATAAACTTGAAGTTACAGCTTGATTTCAGTGAGTTTTAATCAAAATACAGGAGTTGTGCATGAAGTGTTCATTTTGGCTTTCTCTCGCTGAGAAAACACTATTTGTGACCTGTGATACAAAAATGCCATATCTTTTCTTCAAAGTGAGTTTTCAGTCAAGTTTCAACCTGAAAGCATAGAAAGATGCATAAATTTGAAGTTACAGGTGGATTTCAGTGAGTTTCCATCAAAATACAGGAGTTCTGCATGAAGTGTTCATTTTGGCCTTCTCTCGCTGAAAAAACACTATTTGTGACCTGTGACACAAGACAGCCATAACTTTTTTTCAAAGTGAGTTTTCAGTCAAGTTTGAACCTGAAAGAATAGAAAGATGCATAAACTTGAAGTTACAGGTGGATTTCAGTGAGTTTTCATCAAAATACAGGAGTTCTGCATGAAGTGTTCATTTTGGCCTTCTCTCGCTGAGAAAACACTATTTGTGACCTGTGACACAAGACAGCCATAAGTTTTGTTCAAAGTGAGTTTTCATTCAAGTTTCAACCTGAAAGCATAGAAAGATGGATAAACTTATAATTACAGGTGGATTTCAGTGAATTTTAATCAAAATACAGGAGTTGTGCATGAAGTGTTCATTTTGGCTTTCTCTCGCTGAGAAAACACTATTTGTGACCTGTGATACAAAAATGCCATAACTTTTATTCAAAGTGATTTTTCAGTCATGTTTATACCTGAAAGCATAGAAAGATGCATAAACTTGAAGTTACAGGTGGATTTCAGTGAGTTTTCATCAAAATACAGGAGTTCTGCAAGAAGTGTTCATTTTGGCCTTCTCTCGCTGAGAAAACGCTATTTGTGACCTGTGACACAAAACAGCCATAACTTTTGTTCAAAGTGATTTTTCAGTCAAGTTTCAACCTGAAAGCATAAAAAGATGCATAAACTTGAAGTTAAAGCTTGATTTCAGTGAGTTTTCCTCAAAATACAGGAGTTCTGCATGAAGTGTTCATTTTGGCCTTCTCTCGCTGAGAAAACACTATTTGTGACCTGTGACACAAGACAGCCATAAGTTTTGTTCAAAGTGAGTTTTCATTCAAGTTTCAACCTGAAAGCATAGAAAGATGGATAAACTTATAATTACAGGTGGATTTCAGTGAATTTTAATCAAAATACAGGAGTTGTGCATGAAGTGTTCATTTTGGCTTTCTCTCGCTGAGAAAACACTATTTGTGACCTGTGATACAAAAATGCCATAACTTTTATTCAAAGTGATTTTTCAGTCATGTTTATACCTGAAAGCATAGAAAGATGCATAAACTTGAAGTTACAGGTGGATTTCAGTGAGTTTTCATCAAAATACAGGAGTTCTGCAAGAAGTGTTCATTTTGGCCTTCTCTCGCTGAGAAAACGCTATTTGTGACCTGTGACACAAAAAAGCCATAACTTTTGTTCAAAGTGATTTTTCAGTCAAGTTTCAACCTGAAAGCATAAAAAGATGCATAAACTTGAAGTTAAAGCTTGATTTCAGTGAGTTTTCCTCAAAATACAGGAGTTCTGCATGAAGTGTTCATTTTGGCTTTCTCTCGCTGAGAAAACACTATTTGTGACCTGTGATACAAAAATGCAATAACTTTTCTTCAAAGTTAGTTTTCAGTCAAGTTTTAACCTGAATGCATAGAAAGATGCATAAACTTGAAGTTACAGGTGGATTTCAGTGAGTTTTCATCAAAATACAGGAGTTCTGCAAGAAGTGTTCATTTTGGCCTTCTCTCACTGAGAAAACGCTATTTGTGACCTGTGACACAAAACAGCCATAACTTTTGTTCAAAGTGATTTTTCAGTCAAGTTTCAACCTGAAAGCATAGAAAGATGCATAAACTTGAAGTTAAAGCTTGATTTCAGTGAGTTTTCCTCAAAATACAGGAGTTGTGCATGAAGTGTTCATTTTGGCTTTCTCTCGCTGAGAAAACACTATTTGTGACCTGTGATACAAAAATGCAATAACTTTTCTTCGAAGTGAGTTTTCAGTCAAGTTTTAACCTGAATGCATAGAAAGATGCATAAACTTGAAGTTACAGGTGGATTTCAGTGAGTTTTCATCAAAATACAGGTGTTCTGGAAGAAGTGTTCATTTTGGCCTTCTCTCGCTGAGAAAACGCTATTTGTGACCTGTGACACAAAACAGCCATAATTTTGTTCAAAGTGAGTTTTCAGTCAAGTTTCAAACTGAAAGCATAGAAAGATGCATAAACTTGAAGTTACAGCTTGATTTCAGTGAGTTTTAATCAAAATACAGGAGTT
Source organism: Aulostomus chinensis (assembly GCF_037954235.1). Lineage (NCBI taxonomy): Eukaryota > Metazoa > Chordata > Actinopteri > Syngnathiformes > Aulostomidae > Aulostomus > Aulostomus chinensis. Next base: position 28,185,580 of record NC_141333.1, on the reverse strand, counting down.
GTGCATGAAGTGTTCATTTTGGCTTACTCTCGCTGAAAAACACTATTTGTGACCTGTGATACAAAAATGCCATAACTTTTCTTCAAAGTGAGTTTTCAGTCAAGTTTTAACCTGAAAGCATAGAAAGATGCATAAACTTGAAGTTACAGGTGGATTTCAGTGAGTTTTCATCAAAATAAAGGAGTTCTGTAAGAAGTGTTCATTTTGGCCTTCTCTCGCTGAGAAAACGCTATTTGTGACCTGTGACACAAAACAGCCATAACTTTTGTTCAAAGTGAGTTTTCAGTCAAGTTTCAACCTGAAAGCATAGAAAGATGCATAAACTTGAAGTTACAGCTTGATTTCAGTGAGTTTTAATCAAAATACAGGAGTTGTGCATGAAGTGTTCATTTTTGCCTTCTCTCGCTGAGAAAACACTATTTGTGACCTGTGATACAAAAATGCCATAACTTTTCTTCAAAGTGAGTTTTCAGTCAAGTTTCAACCTGAAAGCATAGAAAGATGCATAAACTTGAAGTTACAGCTTGATTTCAGTGAGTTTTCATCAAAATACAGGAGTTCTGCATGAAGTGTTCATTTTGGCCATCTCTCGCTGAGAAAACGCTATTTGTGACCTGTGATACAAAAATGCCATAACTTTTGTTCAAAGTTATTTTTCAGTCAAGTTTCAACCTGGAAGCATAGAAAGATGCATCAACTTGAAGTTACAGGTGGATTTCAGTGAGTTTTCATCAAAATACAGGAGTTCTGCAAGAAGTGTTCATATTGGCCTTCTCTCGCTGAGAAAACCCTATTTGTGACCTGTGACACAAAAAAGCCATCAGTTTTGTTCAAAGTGAGTTTTCAGTCAAGTTTCAACCTGAAAGCATAGAAAGATGCATAAACTTGAAGTTACAGGTGGATTTCAGTGAGTTTTCATAAAAATACAGGAGTTCTGCATGAAGTGTTCATTTTGGCCTTCTCTCGCTGAGAAAACACTATTTGTGACCTGTGACACAAAACAACCATAACTTTTTTGCAAAGTGAGTTTTCAGTCAAGTTTCAACCTGAAAGCATAGAAAGATGATTAACGTTGAAGTTACAGGTGGATTTCAGTGAGTTTTCATCAAAATACAGGAGTTGTGCATGAAGTGTTCATTTTGGCTTTCTCTCGCTGAGAAAACACTATTTGTGACCTGTGATACAAAAATGCCATATCTTTTCTTCAAAGTGAGTTTTCAGTCAAGTTTCAACCTGAAAGCATAGAAAGATGCATAAACTTGAAGTTACAGCTTGATTTCAGTGAGTTTTAATCAAAATACAGGAGTTGTGCATGAAGTGTTCATTTTGGCTTTCTCTCGCTGAGAAAACACTATTTGTGACCTGTGATACAAAAATGCCATAACTTTTGTTCAAAGTGAGTTTTCAGTCAAGTTTCAACCTGAAAGCATAGAAAGATGCATAATTTTGAAGTTACAGGTGGATTTCAGTGAGTTTTCATCAAAATACAGGAGTTCTGCATGAAGTGTTCATTTTGGCCTTCTCTCGCTGAAAAAACACTATTTGTGACCTGTGACACAAGACAGCCATAACTTTTTTTCAAAGTGAGTTTTCAGTCAAGTTTCAACCTGAAAGAATAGAAAGATGCATAAACTTGAAGTTACAGGTGGATTTCAGTGAGTTTTCATCAAAATACAGGAGTTCTGCATGAAGTGTTCATTTTGGCCTTCTCTCGCTGAGAAAACACTATTTGTGACCTGTGACACAAGACAGCCATAAGTTTTGTTCAAAGTGAGTTTTCATTCAAGTTTCAACCTGAAAGCATAGAAAGATGGATAAACTTATAATTACAGGTGGATTTCAGTGAATTTTAATCAAAATACAGGAGTTGTGCATGAAGTGTTCATTTTGGCTTTCTCTCGCTGAGAAAACACTATTTGTGACCTGTGATACAAAAATGCCATAACTTTTATTCAAAGTGATTTTTCAGTCATGTTTATACCTGAAAGCATAGAAAGATGCATAAACTTGAAGTTACAGGTGGATTTCAGTGAGTTTTCATCAAAATACAGGAGTTCTGCAAGAAGTGTTCATTTTGGCCTTCTCTCGCTGAGAAAACGCTATTTGTGACCTGTGACACAAAACAGCCATAACTTTTGTTCAAAGTGAGTTTTCAGTCAAGTTTCAACCTGAAAGCATAAAAAGATGCATAAACTTGAAGTTAAAGCTTGATTTCAGTGAGTTTTCCTCAAAATACAGGAGTTCTGCATGAAGTGTTCATTTTGGCTTTCTCTCGCTGAGAAAACACTATTTGTGACCTGTGATACAAAAATGCAATAACTTTTCTTCAAAGTGAGTTTTCAGTCAAGTTTTAACCTGAATGCATAGAAAGATGCATAAACTTGAAGATACAGGTGGATTTCAGTGAGTTTTCATCAGAATACAGGAGTTCTGTAAGAAGTGTTCATTTTGGCCTTCTCTCACTGAGAAAACGCTATTTGTGACCTGTGACACAAGACAGCCATAACTTTTTTTCAAAGTGAGTTTTCAGTCAAGTTTCAACCTGAAAGCATAGAAAGATGCATAAACTTGAAGATACAGGTGGATTTCAGTGAGTTTTCATCAAAATACAGGAGTTCTGCATGAAGTGTTCATTTTGGCCTTCTCTCGCTGAGAAAACGCTATTTGTGACCTGTGACACAAAACAACCATAACTTTTTTGCAAAGTGAGTTTTCAGTCAAGTTTCAACCTGAAAGCATAGAAAGATGCATAAACTTGAAGTTACAGCTTGATTTCAGTGAGTTTTAATCAAAATACAGGAGTTGTGCATGAAGTGTTCATTTTGGCTTTCTCTCGCTGAGAAAACACTATTTGTGACCTGTGATACAAAAATGCCATAACTTTTGTTCAAAGTGAGTTTTCAGTCAAGTTTCAACCTGAAAGCATAGAAAGATGCATAAATTTGAAGTTACAGGTGGATTTCAGTGAGTTTTCATCAAAATACAGGAGTTCTGCATGAAGTGTTCATTTTGGCCTTCTCTCGCTGAAAAAACACTATTTGTGACCTGTGACACAAGACAGCCATAACTTTTTTTCAAAGTGAGTTTTCAGTCAAGTTTCAACCTGAAAGAATAGAAAGATGCATAAACTTGAAGTTACAGGTGGATTTCAGTGAGTTTTCATCAAAATACAGGAGTTCTGCATGAAGTGTTCATTTTGGCCTTCTCTCGCTGAGAAAACACTATTTGTGACCTGTGACACAAGACAGCCATAAGTTTTGTTCAAAGTGAGTTTTCATTCAAGTTTCAACCTGAAAGCATAGAAAGATGGATAAACTTATAATTACAGGTGGATTTCAGTGAATTTTAATCAAAATACAGGAGTTGTGCATGAAGTGTTCATTTTGGCTTTCTCTCGCTGAGAAAACACTATTTGTGACCTGTGATACAAAAATGCCATAACTTTTATTCAAAGTGATTTTTCAGTCATGTTTATACCTGAAAGCATAAAAAAGATGCATAAACTTGAAGTTACAGGTGGATTTCAGTGAGTTTTCATCAAAATACAGGAGTTCTGCAAGAAGTGTTCATTTTGGCCTTCTCTCGCTGAGAAAACGCTATTTGTGACCTGTGACACAAAACAGCCATAACTTTTGTTCAAAGTGAGTTTTCAGTTAAGTTTCAACCTGAAAGCATAAAAAGATGCATAAACTTGAAGTTAAAGCTTGATTTCAGTGAGTTTTCCTCAAAATACAGGAGTTCTGCATGAAGTGTTCATTTTGGCTTTCTCTCGCTGAGAAAACACTATTTGTGACCTGTGATACAAAAATGCAATAACTTTTCTTCAAAGTGAGTTTTCAGTCAAGTTTTAACCTGAATGCATAGAAAGATGCATAAACTTGAAGATACAGGTGGATTTCAGTGAGTTTTCATCAGAATACAGGAGTTCTGTAAGAAGTGTTCATTTTCGCCTTCTCTCGCTGAGAAAACGCTATTTGTGACCTGTGACACAAGACAGCCATAACTTTTTTTCAAAGTGAGTTTTCAGTCAAGTTTCAACCTGAAAGCATAGAAAGATGCATAAACTTGAAGATACAGGTGGATTTCAGTGAATTTTCATCAAAATACAGGAGTTCTGCATGAAGTGTTCATTTTGGCCTTCTCTCGCTGAGAAAACGCTATTTGTGACCTGTGACACAAAACAACCATAACTTTTTTGCAAAGTGAGTTTTCAGTCAAGTTTCAACCTGAAAGCATAGAAAGATGCGTAAAGTTGAAGTTACAGGTGGATTTCAGTGAGTTTTCATCAAAATACAGGAGTTGTGCATGAAGTGTTCATTTTGGCTTTCTCTCGCTGAGAAAACACTATTTGTGACCTGTGATACAAAAATGCCATAACTTTTGTTCAAAGTGAGTTTTCAGTCAAGTTTCAACCTGAAAGCATAGAAAGATGCATAAATTTGAAGTTACAGGTGGATTTCAGTGAGTTTTCATCAAAATACAGGAGTTCTGCATGAAGTGTTCATTTTGGCCTTCTCTCGCTGAAAAAACACTATTTGTGACCTGTGACACAAGACAGCCATAACTTTTTTTCAAAGTGAGTTTTCAGTCAAGTTTCAACCTGAAAGAATAGAAAGATGCATAAAGTTGAAGTTACAGGTGGATTTCAGTGAGTTTTCATCAAAATATAGGAGTTCTGCATGAAGTGTTCATTTTGGCCTTCTCTCGCTGAGAAAACGCTATTTGTGACCTGTGACACAAAACAACCATAACTTTTTTGCAAAGTGAGTTTTCAGTCAAGTTTCAACCTGAAAGCATAGAAAGATGCATAAACTTGAAGTTACAGGTGGATTTCAGTGAGTTTTCATCAAAATACAGGAGTTGTGCATGAAGTGTTCATTTTGGCGTTCTCTCGCTGAGAAAACACTATTTGTGACCTGTGATACAAAAATGCCATAACTTTTCTTCAAAGTGAGTTTTCAGTCAAGTTTCAACCTGAAAGCATAGAAAGATGCATAAACTTGAAGTTACAGCTTGATTTCAGTGAGTTTTCATCAAAATACAGGAGTTGTGCATAAAGTGTTCATTTTGGCTTTCTCTCGCTGAGAAAACACTATTTGTGACCTGTGATACAAAAATGCCATAACTTTTTTTAAAAGTGAGTTTTCAGTCAAGTTTCAACCTGAAAGCATAGAAAGATGCATAAACTTGAAGTTACAGGTGGATTTCAGTGAGTTTTCATTCAAAATACAGGAGTTCTGCATGAAGTGTTCATTTTGGCATTCTCTCGCTGAGAAAACACTATTTGTGACCTGTGACACAAGACAGCCATAAGTTTTGTTCAAAGTGAGTTTTCAGTCAAGTTTCAACCTGAAAGCATAGAAAGATGCTTAAACTTGAAGTTACAGCTTGATTTCAGTGAGTTTTCATCAAAATACAGGAGTTCTGCAAGAAGTGTTCATTTTGGCCTTCTCTCGCTGAGAAAACACTATTTGTGACCTGTGACACAAGACAGCCATAAGTTTTGTTCAAAGTGAGTTTTCATTCAAGTTTCAACCTGAAAGCATAGAAAGATGGATAAACTTATAATTACAGGTGGATTTCAGTGAATTTTCATCAAAATACAGGAGTTGTGCATTAAGTGTTCATTTTGGCTTTCTCTCGCTGAGAAAACACTATTTGTGACCTGTGATACAAAAATGTAATAACTTTTATTCCAAGTCATTTTTCAGTCATGTTTATACCTGAAAGCATAGAAAGATGCATAAACTTGAAGTTACAGGTGGATTTCAGTGAGTTTTCATCAAAATACAGGAGTTCTGCAAGAAGTGTTCATTTTGGCCTTCTCTCGCTGAGAAAACGCTATTTGTGACCTGTGAAACAAAACAGCCATAACTTTTGTTCAAAGTGATTTTTCAGTCAAGTTTCAACCTGAAAGCATAGAAAGATGCATAAACTTGAAGTTAAAGCTTGATTTCAGTGAGTTTTCCTCAAAATACAGGAGTTGTGCATGAAGTGTTCATTTTGGCTTTCTCTCGCTGAGAAAACACTATTTGTGACCTGTGATACAAAAATGCAATAACTTTTCTTCAAAGTGAGTTTTCAGTCAAGTTTTAACCTGAAAGAATAGAAAGATGCATAAACTTGAAGTTACAGGTGGATTTCAGTGAGTTTTCATCAAAATACAGGAGTTCTGTAAGAAGTGTTCATTTTGGCCTTCTCTCGCTGAGAAAACGCTATTTGTGACCTGTGACACAAAACAGCCATAATTTTGTTCAAAGTGAGTTTTCAGTCAAGTTTCAAACTGAAAGCATAGAAAGATGCATAAACTTGAAGTTACAGCTTGATTTCAGTGAGTTTTAATCAAAATACAGGAGTTGTGCATGAAGTGTTCATTTTGGCTTACTCTCGCTGAAAAAACACTATTTGTGACCTGTGATACAAAAATGCCATAACTTCTGTTCAAAGTGAGTTTTCAGTCAAGTTTCAACCTGAAAGCATAGAAAGATGCATCAACTTGAAGTTTCAGGTGGATTTCAGTGAGTTTTCATCAAAATACAGGAGTTCTGCAAGAAGTGTTCATATTGGCCTTCTCTCGCTGAGAAAACCCTATTTGTGACCTGTGACACAAAAAAGCCATCAGTTTTGTTCAAAGTGAGTTTTCAGTCAAGTTTCAACCTGAAAGCATAGAAAGATGCATAAACTTGAAGTTACAGGTGGATTTCAGTGAGTTTTCATCAAAATACAGGAGTTCTGCATGAAGTGTTCATTTTAGACTTCTCTCGCTGAGAAAACACTATTTGTGACCTGTGACACAAAACAACCATAACTTTTTTGCAAAGTGAGTTTTCAGTCAAGTTTCAACCTGAAAGCATAGAAAGATGCATAAAGTTGAAGTTACAGGTGGATTTCAGTTAGTTTTCATCAAAATACAGGAGTTGTGCATGAAGTGTTCATTTTGGCTTTCTCTCGCTGAGAAAACACTATTTGTGACCTGTGATACAAAAATGCCATATCTTTTCTTCAAAGTCAGTTTTCAGTCAAGTTTCAACCTGAAAGCATAGAAAGATGCATAAACTTGAAGTTACAGCTTGATTTCAGTGAGTTTTCATCAAAATACAGGAGTTGTGCATGAAGTGTTCATTTTGGCTTTCTCTCGCTGAGAAAACACTATTTGTGACCTGTGATACAAAAATGCCATAACTTTTCTTCAAATTGAGTTTTCAGTCAAGTTTCAACCTGAAAGCATAGAAAGATGCATATACTTGAAGTTACAGCTTGATTTCAGTGAGTTTTCCTCAAAATACAGGAGTTATGCATGAAGTGTTCATTTTGGCCTTCTCTCGCTGAGAAAACACTATTTGTGACCTGTGATACAAAAATGCCATAACTTTTCTTCAAAGTGAGTTTTCAGTCAAGTTTCAACCTTAAAGAATAGAAAGATGCATAAACTTGAAGTTACAGGTGGATTTCAGTGAGTTTTCCTCAAAATACAGGAGTTCTGCATGAAGCGTTCATTTTGGCCTTCTCTAGCTGAGAAAATGGTATTTGTGACCTGTGACACAAAACAACCATAACTTTTGTTCAAAGTGAGTTTTCAGTCAAGTTTCAACCTGAAAGCATAGAAAGATGCATAAACTTGAAGTTACAGGTGGATTTCAGTGAGTTTTCATCAAAATACAGGAGTTGTGCATGAAGTGTTCATTTTGGCTTTCTCTCGCTGAGAAAACACTATTTGTGACCTGTGATACAAAAATGCCATAACTTTTCTTCAAAGTGAGTTTTCAGTCAAGTTTCAACCTGAAAGCATAGAAAGATGCATAAACTTGAAGTTACAGCTTGATTTCAGTGAGTTTTCATCAAAATACAGGAGTTGTGCATAAAGTGTTCATTTTGGCTTTCTCTCGCTGAGAAAACACTATTTGTGACCTGTGATACAAAAATGCCATAACTTTTTTTAAAGTGAGTTTTCAGTCAAGTTTCAACCTGAAAGCATAGAAAGATGCATAAACTTGAAGTTACAGGTGGATTTCAGTGAGTTTTCATTCAAAATACAGGAGTTCTGCATGAAGTGTTCATTTTGGCATTCTCTCGCTGAAAAAACACTATTTGTGACCTGTGACACAAGACAGCCATAAGTTTTGTTCAAAGTGAGTTTTCATTCAAGTTTCAACCTGAAAGCATAGAAAGATGGATAAACTTATAATTACAGGTGGATTTCAGTGAATTTTAATCAAAATACAGGAGTTGTGAATGAAGTGTTCATTTTGGCTTTCTCTCGCTGAGAAAACACTATTTGTGACCTGTGATACAAAAATGCCATAACTTTTATTCAAAGTGATTTTTCAGTCATATTTATACCTGAAAGCATAGAAAGATGCATAAACTTGAAGTTACAGGTGGATTTCAGTGAGTTTTCATCAAAATACAGGAGTTCTGCAAGAAGTGTTCATTTTGGCCTTCTCTCGCTGAGAAAACGCTATTTGTGACCTTTGACACAAAACAGCCATAACTTTTGTTCAAAGTGATTTTTCAGTCAAGTTTCAACCTGAAAGCATAGAAAGATGCATAAACTTGAAGTTAAAGCTTGATTTCAGTGAGTTTTCCTCAAAATACAGGAGTTCTGCATGAAATGTTCATTTTGGCTTTCTCTCGCTGAGAAAACACTATTTGTGACCTGTGATACAAAAATGCAATAACTTTTCTTCAAAGTGAGTTTTCAGTCAAGTTTTAACCTGAATGCATAGAAAGATGCATAAACTTGAAGTTACAGGTGGATTTCAGTGAGTTTTCATCAGAATACAGGAGTTCTGCAAGAAGTGTTCATTTTGGCCTTCTCTCGCTGAGAAAACGCTATTTGTGACCTGTGACATAAAACAGCCATAATTTTGTTCAAAGTGAGTTTTCAGTCAAGTTTCAAACTGAAAGCATAGAAAGATGCATAAACTTGAAGTTACAGCTTGATTTCAGTGAGTTTTAATCAAAATACAGGAGTTGTGCATGAAGTGTTTATTTTGGCTTACTCTCGGTGAAAAAACACTATTTGTGACCTGTGATACAAAAATGCCATAACTTTTCTTCAAAGTGAGTTTTCAGTCAAGTTTTAACCTGAAAGCATAGAAAGATGCATAAACTTGAAGTTACAGGTGGATTTCAGTGAGTTTTCATCAAAATAAAGGAGTTCTGTAAGAAGTGTTCATTTTGGCCTTCTCTCGCTGAGAAAACGCTATTTGTGACCTGTGACACAAAACAGCCATAACTTTTGTTCAAAGTGAGTTTTCAGTCAAGTTTCAACCTGAAAGCATAGAAAGATGCATAAACTTGAAGTTACAGCTTGATTTCAGTGAGTTTTCATCAAAATACAGGAGTTGTGCATAAAGTGTTCATTTTGGCTTTCTCTCGCTGAGAAAACACTATTTGTGACCTGTGATACAAAAATGCCATGACTTTTTTTAAAGTGAGTTTTCAGTCAAGTTTCAACCTGAAAGCATAGAAAGATGCATAAACTTGAAGTTACAGGTGGATTTCAGTGAGTTTTCATTCAAAATACAGGAGTTCTGCATGAAGTGTTCATTTTGGCATTCTCTCGCTGAAAAAACACTATTTGTGACCTGTGACACAAGACAGCCATAAGTTTTGTTCAAAGTGAGTTTTCATTCAAGTTTCAACCTGAAAGCATAGAAAGATGGATAAACTTATAATTACAGGTGGATTTCAGTGAATTTTAATCAAAATACAGGAGTTGTGAATGAAGTGTTCATTTTGGCTTTCTCTCGCTGAGAAAACACTATTTGTGACCTGTGATACAAAAATGCCATAACTTTTATTCAAAGTGATTTTTCAGTCATATTTATACCTGAAAGCATAGAAAGATGCATAAACTTGAAGTTACAGGTGGATTTCAGTGAGTTTTCATCAAAATACAGGAGTTCTGCAAGAAGTGTTCATTTTGGCCTTCTCTCGCTGAGAAAACGCTATTTGTGACCTTTGACACAAAACAGCCATAACTTTTGTTCAAAGTGATTTTTCAGTCAAGTTTCAACCTGAAAGCATAGAAAGATGCATAAACTTGAAGTTAAAGCTTGATTTCAGTGAGTTTTCCTCAAAATACAGGAGTTCTGCATGAAATGTTCATTTTGGCTTTCTCTCGCTGAGAAAACACTATTTGTGACCTGTGATACAAAAATGCAATAACTTTTCTTCAAAGTGAGTTTTCAGTCAAGTTTTAACCTGAATGCATAGAAAGATGCATAAACTTGAAGTTACAGGTGGATTTCAGTGAGTTTTCATCAGAATACAGGAGTTCTGCAAGAAGTGTTCATTTTGGCCTTCTCTCGCTGAGAAAACGCTATTTGTGACCTGTGACACAAAACAGCCATAATTTTGTTCAAAGTGAGTTTTCAGTCAAGTTTCAAACTGAAAGCATAGAAAGATGCATAAACTTGAAGTTACAGCTTGATTTCAGTGAGTTTTAATCAAAATACAGGAGTTGTGCATGAAGTGTTTATTTTGGCTTACTCTCGGTGAAAAAACACTATTTGTGACCTGTGATACAAAAATGCCATAACTTTTCTTCAAAGTGAGTTTTCAGTCAAGTTTCAACCTGAAAGCATAGAAAGATGAATAAACTTGAAGTTACAGGTGGATTTCAGTGAGTTTTCATCAAAATAAAGGAGTTCTGTAAGAAGTGTTCATTTTGGCCTTCTCTCGCTGAGAAAACGCTATTTGTGACCTGTGACACAAAACAGTCATAACTTTTGTTCAAAGTGAGTTTTCAGTCAAGTTTCAACCTGAAAGCATAGAAAGATGCATAAACTTGAAGTTACAGCTTGATTTCAGTGAGTTTTAATCAAAATACAGGAGTTGTGCATGAAGTGTTCATTTTGGCCTTCTCTCGCTGAGAAAACACTATTTGTGACCTGTGATACAAAAATGCCATAACTTTTCTTCAAAGTGAGTTTTCAGTCAAGTTTCAACCTGAAAGCATAGAAAGATGCATAAACTTGAAGTTACAGCTTGATTTCAGTGAGTTTTCATCAAAATACAGGAGTTCTGAATGAAGTGTTCATTTTGGCTTTCTCTCGCTGAGAAAACACTATTTGTGACCTGTGATACAAAAATGCCATATCTTTTCTTCAAAGTGAGTTTTCAGTCAAGTTTCAACCTGAAAGCATAGAAAGATGCATAAACTTGAAGTTACAGCTTGATTTCAGTGAGTTTTAATCAAAATACAGGAGTTGTGCATGAAGTGTTCATTTTGGCTTTCTCTCGCTGAGAAAACACTATTTGTGACCTGTGATACAAAAATGCCATAACTTTTATTCAAAGTGATTTTTCAGTCATATTTATACCTGAAAGCATAGAAAGATGCATAAACTTGAAGTTACAGGTGGATTTCAGTGAGTTTTCATCAAAATACAGGAGTTCTGCAAGAAGTGTTCATTTTGGCCTTCTCTCGCTGAGAAAACGCTATTTGTGACCTTTGACACAAAACAGCCATAACTTTTGTTCAAAGTGATTTTTCAGTCAAGTTTCAACCTGAAAGCATAGAAAGATGCATAAACTTGAAGTTAAAGCTTGATTTCAGTGAGTTTTCCTCAAAATACAGGAGTTCTGCATGAAATGTTCATTTTGGCTTTCTCTCGCTGAGAAAACACTATTTGTGACCTGTGATACAAAAATGCAATAACTTTTCTTCAAAGTGAGTTTTCAGTCAAGTTTTAACCTGAATGCATAGAAAGATGCATAAACTTGAAGTTACAGGTGGATTTCAGTGAGTTTTCATCAGAATACAGGAGTTCTGCAAGAAGTGTTCATTTTGGCCTTCTCTCGCTGAGAAAACGCTATTTGTGACCTGTGACACAAAACAGCCATAATTTTGTTCAAAGTGAGTTTTCAGTCAAGTTTCAAACTGAAAGCATAGAAAGATGCATAAACTTGAAGTTACAGCTTGATTTCAGTGAGTTTTAATCAAAATACAGGAGTTGTGCATGAAGTGTTTATTTTGGCTTACTCTCGGTGAAAAAACACTATTTGTGACCTGTGATACAAAAATGCCATAACTTTTCTTCAAAGTGAGTTTTCAGTCAAGTTTCAACCTGAAAGCATAGAAAGATGCATAAACTTGAAGTTACAGGTGGATTTCAGTGAGTTTTCATCAAAATAAAGGAGTTCTGTAAGAAGTGTTCATTTTGGCCTTCTCTCGCTGAGAAAACGCTATTTGTGACCTGTGACACAAAACAGTCATAACTTTTGTTCAAAGTGAGTTTTCAGTCAAGTTTCAACCTGAAAGCATAGAAAGATGCATAAACTTGAAGTTACAGCTTGATTTCAGTGAGTTTTAATCAAAATACAGGAGTTGTGCATGAAGTGTTCATTTTGGCCTTCTCTCGCTGAGAAAACACTATTTGTGACCTGTGATACAAAAATGCCATAACTTTTCTTCAAAGTGAGTTTTCAGTCAAGTTTCAACCTGAAAGCATAGAAAGATGCATAAACTTGAAGTTACAGCTTGATTTCAGTGAGTTTTCATCAAAATACAGGAGTTCTGAATGAAGTGTTCATTTTGGCTTTCTCTCGCTGAGAAAACACTATTTGTGACCTGTGATACAAAAATGCCATATCTTTTCTTCAAAGTGAGTTTTCAGTCAAGTTTCAACCTGAAAGCATAGAAAGATGCATAAACTTGAAGTTACAGCTTGATTTCAGTGAGTTTTAATCAAAATACAGGAGTTGTGCATGAAGTGTTCATTTTGGCTTTCTCTCGCTGAGAAAACACTATTTGTGACCTGTGATACAAAAATGCCATAACTTTTATTCAAAGTGATTTTTCAGTCATATTTATACCTGAAAGCATAGAAAGATGCATAAACTTGAAGTTACAGGTGGATTTCAGTGAGTTTTCATCAAAATACAGGAGTTCTGCAAGAAGTGTTCATTTTGGCCTTCTCTCGCTGAGAAAACGCTATTTGTGACCTTTGACACAAAACAGCCATAACTTTTGTTCAAAGTGATTTTTCAGTCAAGTTTCAACCTGAAAGCATAGAAAGATGCATAAACTTGAAGTTAAAGCTTGATTTCAGTGAGTTTTCCTCAAAATACAGGAGTTCTGCATGAAATGTTCATTTTGGCTTTCTCTCGCTGAGAAAACACTATTTGTGACCTGTGATACAAAAATGCAATAACTTTTCTTCAAAGTGAGTTTTCAGTCAAGTTTTAACCTGAATGCATAGAAAGATGCATAAACTTGAAGTTACAGGTGGATTTCAGTGAGTTTTCATCAGAATACAGGAGTTCTGCAAGAAGTGTTCATTTTGGCCTTCTCTCGCTGAGAAAACGCTATTTGTGACCTGTGACACAAAACAGCCATAATTTTGTTCAAAGTGAGTTTTCAGTCAAGTTTCAAACTGAAAGCATAGAAAGATGCATAAACTTGAAGTTACAGCTTGATTTCAGTGAGTTTTAATCAAAATACAGGAGTTGTGCATGAAGTGTTTATTTTGGCTTACTCTCGGTGAAAAAACACTATTTGTGACCTGTGATACAAAAATGCCATAACTTTTCTTCAAAGTGAGTTTTCAGTCAAGTTTCAACCTGAAAGCATAGAAAGATGCATAAACTTGAAGTTACAGGTGGATTTCAGTGAGTTTTCATCAAAATAAAGGAGTTCTGTAAGAAGTGTTCATTTTGGCCTTCTCTCGCTGAGAAAACGCTATTTGTGACCTGTGACACAAAACAGCCATAACTTTTGTTCAAAGTGAGTTTTCAGTCAAGTTTCAACCTGAAAGCATAGAAAGATGCATAAACTCTAAGTTACAGCTTGATTTCAGTGAGTTTTAATCAAAATACAGGAGTTGTGCATGACGTGTTCATTTTGGCCTTCTCTCGCTGAGAAAACACTATTTGTGACCTGTGATACAAAAATGCCATAACTTTTCTTCAAAGTGAGTTTTCAGTCAAGTTTCAACCTGAAAGCATAGAAAGATGCATAAACTTGAAGTTACAGCTTGATTTCAGTGAGTTTTCATCAAAATACAGGAGTTCTGCATGAAGTGTTCATTTTGGCTTTCTCTCGCTGAGAAAACACTATTTGTGACCTGTGATACAAAAATGCCATAACTTTTCTTCAAAGTGAGTTTTCAGTCAAGTTTCAACCTGAAAGCATAGAAAGATGCATAAACTTGAAGTTACAGCTTGATTTCAGTGAGTTTTAATCAAAATACAGGAGTTGTGCATGAAGTGTTCATTTTGGCTTTCTCTCGCTGAGAAAACACTATTTGTGACCTGTGATACAAAAATGCCATAACTTTTGTTCAAAGTGAGTTTTCAGTCAAGTTTCAACCTGAAAGCATAGAAAGATGCATAAATTTGAAGTTACAGGTGGATTTCAGTGAGTTTTCATCAAAATACAGGAGTTCTGCATGAAGTGTTCATTTTGGCCTTCTCTCGCTGAAAAAACACTATTTGTGACCTGTGACACAAGACAGCCATAACTTTTTTTCAAAGTGAGTTTTCAGTCAAGTTTCAACCTGAAAGAATAGAAAGATGCATAAACTTGAAGTTACAGGTGGATTTCAGTGAGTTTTCATCAAAATACAGGAGTTCTGCATGAAGTGTTCATTTTGGCCTTCTCTCGCTGAGAAAACACTATTTGTGACCTGTGACACAAGACAGCCATAAGTTTTGTTCAAAGTGAGTTTTCATTCAAGTTTCAACCTGAAAGCATAGAAAGATGGATAAACTTATAATTACAGGTGGATTTCAGTGAATTTTAATCAAAATACAGGAGTTGTGCATGAAGTGTTCATTTTGGCTTTCTCTCGCTGAGAAAACACTATTTGTGACCTGTGATACAAAAATGCCATAACTTTTATTCAAAGTGATTTTTCAGTCATGTTTATACCTGAAAGCATAGAAAGATGCATAAACTTGAAGTTACAGGTGGATTTCAGTGAGTTTTCATCAAAATACAGGAGTTCTGCAAGAAGTGTTCATTTTGGCCTTCTCTCGCTGAGAAAACGCTATTTGTGACCTGTGACACAAAACAGCCATAACTTTTGTTCAAAGTGAGTTTTCAGTCAAGTTTCAACCTGAAAGCATAAAAAGATGCATAAACTTGAAGTTAAAGCTTGATTTCAGTGAGTTTTCCTCAAAATACAGGAGTTCTGCATGAAGTGTTCATTTTGGCTTTCTCTCGCTGAGAAAACACTATTTGTGACCTGTGATACAAAAATGCAATAACTTTTCTTCAAAGTGAGTTTTCAGTCAAGTTTTAACCTGAATGCATAGAAAGATGCATAAACTTGAAGATACAGGTGGATTTCAGTGAGTTTTCATCAGAATACAGGAGTTCTGTAAGAAGTGTTCATTTTGGCATTCTCTCGCTGAGAAAATGCTATTTGTGACCTGTGACACAAGACAGCCATAACTTTTTTTCAAAGTGAGTTTTCAGTCAAGTTTCAACCTGAAAGCATAGAAAGATGCATAAACTTGAAGATACAGGTGGATTTCAGTGAGTTTTCATCAAAATACAGGAGTTCTGCATGAAGTGTTCATTTTGGCCTTCTATCGCTGAGAAAACGCTATTTGTGACCTGTGACACAAAACAACCATAACTTTTTTGCAAAGTGAGTTTTCAGTCAAGTTTCAACCTGAAAGCATAGAAAGATGCATAAAGTTGAAGTTACAGGTGGATTTCAGTGAGTTTTCATCAAAATACAGGAGTTGTGCATGAAGTGTTCATATTGGCTTTCTCTCGCTGAGAAAACACTATTTGTGACCTGTGATACAAAAATGCCATAACTTTTGTTCAAAGTGAGTTTTCAGTCAAGTTTCAACCTGAAAGCATAGAAAGATGCATAAATTTGAAGTTACAGGTGGATTTCAGTGAGTTTTCATCAAAATACAGGAGTTCTGCATGAAGTGTTCATTTTGGCCTTCTCTCGCTGAAAAAACACTATTTGTGACCTGTGACACAAGACAGCCATAACTTTTTTTCAAAGTGAGTTTTCAGTCAAGTTTCAACCTGAAAGAATAGAAAGATGCATAAAGTTGAAGTTACAGGTGGATTTCAGTGAGTTTTCATCAAAATACAGGAGTTCTGCATGAAGTGTTCATTTTGGCCTTCTCTCGCTGAGAAAACGCTATTTGTGACCTGTGACACAAAACAACCATAACTTTTTTGCAAAGTGAGTTTTCAGTCAAGTTTCAACCTGAAAGCATAGAAAGATGCATAAACTTGAAGTTACAGGTGGATTTCAGTGAGTTTTCATCAAAATACAGGAGTTGTGCATGAAGTGTTCATTTTGGCGTTCTCTCGCTGAGAAAACACTATTTGTGACCTGTGATACAAAAATGCCATAACTTTTCTTCAAAGTGAGTTTTCAGTCAAGTTTCAACCTGAAAGCATAGAAAGATGCATAAACTTGAAGTTACAGCTTGATTTCAGTGAGTTTTCATCAAAATACAGGAGTTTTGCATTAAGTGTTCATTTTGGCTTTCTCTCGCTGAGAAAACACTATTTGTGACCTGTGATACAAAAATGTAATAACTTTTATTCCAAGTCATTTTTCAGTCATGTTTATACCTGAAAGCATAGAAAGATGCATAAACTTGAAGTTACAGGTGGATTTCAGTGAGTTTTCATCAAAATACAGGAGTTCTGCAAGAAGTGTTCATTTTGGCCTTCTCTCGCTGAGAAAACGCTATTTGTGACCTGTGACACAAAACAGCCATAACTTTTGTTCAAAGTGATTTTTCAGTCAAGTTTCAACCTGAAAGCATAGAAAGATGCATAAACTTGAAGTTAAAGCTTGATTTCAGTGAGTTTTCCTCAAAATACAGGAGTTGTGCATGAAGTGTTCATTTTGGCTTTCTCTCGCTGAGAAAACACTATTTGTGACCTGTGATACAAAAATGCAATAACTTTTCTTCAAAGTGAGTTTTCAGTCAAGTTTTAACCTGAATGCATAGAAAGATGCATAAACTTGAAGTTACAGGTGGATTTCAGTGAGTTTTCATCAAAATACAGGAGTTCTGTAAGAAGTGTTCATTTTGGCCTTCTCTCGCTGAGAAAACGCTATTTGTGACCTGTGACACAAAACAGCCATAATTTTGTTCAAAGTGAGTTTTCAGTCAAGTTTCAAACTGAAAGCATAGAAAGATGCATAAACTTGAAGTTACAGCTTGATTTCAGTGAGTTTTAATCAAAATACAGGAGTTGTGCATGAAGTGTTCATTTTGGCTTACTCTCGCTGAAAAAACACTATTTGTGACCTGTGATACAAAAATGCCATAACTTCTGTTCAAAGTGAGTTTTCAGTCAAGTTTCAACCTGAAAGCATAGAAAGATGCATCAACTTGAAGTTTCAGGTGGATTTCAGTGAGTTTTCATCAAAATACAGGAGTTCTGCAAGAAGTGTTCATATTGGCCTTCTCTCGCTGAGAAAACCCTATTTGTGACCTGTGACACAAAAAAGCCATCAGTTTTGTTCAAAGTGAGTTTTCAGTCAAGTTTCAACCTGAAAGCATAGAAAGATGCATAAACTTGAAGTTACAGGTGGATTTCAGTGAGTTTTCATCAAAATACAGGAGTTCTGCATGAAGTGTTCATTTTAGACTTCTCTCGCTGAGAAAACACTATTTGTGACCTGTGACACAAAACAACCATAACTTTTCTGCAAAGTGAGTTTTCAGTCAAGTTTCAACCTGAAAGCATAGAAAGATGCATAAAGTTGAAGTTACAGGTGGATTTCAGTTAGTTTTCATCAAAATACAGGAGTTGTGCATGAAGTGTTCATTTTGGCTTTCTCTCGCTGAGAAAACACTATTTGTGACCTGTGATACAAAAATGCCATATCTTTTCTTCAAAGTCAGTTTTCAGTCAAGTTTCAACCTGAAAGCATAGAAAGATGCATAAACTTGAAGTTACAGCTTGATTTCAGTGAGTTTTCATCAAAATACAGGAGTTGTGCATGAAGTGTTCATTTTGGCTTTCTCTCGCTGAGAAAACACTATTTGTGACCTGTGATACAAAAATGCCATAACTTTTCTTCAAAGTGAGTTTTCAGTCAAGTTTCAACCTGAAAGCATAGAAAGATGCATATACTTGAAGTTACAGCTTGATTTCAGTGAGTTTTCCTCAAAATACAGGAGTTATGCATGAAGTGTTCATTTTGGCCTTCTCTCGCTGAGAAAACACTATTTGTGACCTGTGATACAAAAATGCCATAACTTTTCTTCAAAGTGAGTTTTCAGTCAAGTTTCAACCTGAAAGAATAGAAAGATGCATAAACTTGAAGTTACAGGTGGATTTCAGTGAGTTTTCCTCAAAATACAGGAGTTCTGCATGAAGCGTTCATTTTGGCCTTCTCTCGCTGAGAAAATGGTATTTGTGACCTGTGACACAAAACAACCATAACTTTTGTTCAAAGTGAGTTTTCAGTCAAGTTTCAACCTGAAAGCATAGAAAGATGCATAAACTTGAAGTTACAGGTGGATTTCAGTGAGTTTTCATCAAAATACAGGAGTTGTGCATGAAGTGTTCAT
Organism: Aulostomus chinensis; assembly: GCF_037954235.1. Lineage (NCBI taxonomy): Eukaryota > Metazoa > Chordata > Actinopteri > Syngnathiformes > Aulostomidae > Aulostomus > Aulostomus chinensis. The sequence goes on along the minus strand of NC_141333.1, from coordinate 28,167,055 downwards.
TTTGGCTTTCTCTCGCTGAGAAAACACTATTTGTGACCTGTGATACAAAAATGCCATAACTTTTCTTCAAAGTGAGTTTTCAGTCAAGTTTCAACCTGAAAGCATAGAAAGATGCATAAACTTGAAGTTACAGGTGGATTTCAGTGAGTTTTCATTCAAAATACAGGAGTTCTGCATGAAGTGTTCATTTTGGCATTCTCTCGCTGAAAAAACACTATTTGTGACCTGTGACACAAGACAGCCATAAGTTTTGTTCAAAGTGAGTTTTCATTCAAGTTTCACCTGAAGCATAGAAAGATGGATAAACTTATAATTACAGGTGGATTTCAGTGAATTTTAATCAAAATACAGGAGTTGTGAATGAAGTGTTCATTTTGGCTTTCTCTCGCTGAGAAAACACTATTTGTGACCTGTGATACAAAAATGCCATAACTTTTATTCAAAGTGATTTTTCAGTCATATTTATACCTGAAAGCATAGAAAGATGCATAAACTTGAAGTTACAGGTGGATTTCAGTGAGTTTTCATCAAAATACAGGAGTTCTGCAAGAAGTGTTCATTTTGGCCTTCTCTCGCTGAGAAAACGCTATTTGTTACCTTTGACACAAAACAGCCATAACTTTTGTTCAAAGTGATTTTTCAGTCAAGTTTCAACCTGAAAGCATAGAAAGATGCATAAACTTGAAGTTAAAGCTTGATTTCAGTGAGTTTTCCTCAAAATACAGGAGTTCTGCATGAAATGTTCATTTTGGCTTTCTCTCGCTGAGAAAACACTATTTGTGACCTGTGATACAAAAATGCAATAACTTTTCTTCAAAGTGAGTTTTCAGTCAAGTTTTAACCTGAATGCATAGAAAGATGCATAAACTTGAAGTTACAGGTGGATTTCAGTGAGTTTTCATCAGAATACAGGAGTTCTGCAAGAAGTGTTCATTTTGGCCTTCTCTCGCTGAGAAAACGCTATTTGTGACCTGTGACACAAAACAGCCATAATTTTGTTCAAAGTGAGTTTTCAGTCAAGTTTCAAACTGAAAGCATAGAAAGAAGCATAAACTTGAAGATACAGCTTGATTTCAGTGAGTTTTAATCAAAATACAGGAGTTGTGCATGAAGTGTTTATTTTGGCTTACTCTCGGTGAAAAAACACTATTTGTGACCTGTGACACAAAACAGCCATAACTTTTGTTCAAAGTGAGTTTTCAGTCAAGTTTCAACCTGAAAGCATAGAAAGATGCATAAACTTGAAGTTACAGCTTGATTTCAGTGAGTTTTAATCACAATACAGGAGTTGTGCATGAAGTGTTCATTTTGGCCTTCTCTCGCTGAGAAAACACTATTTGTGACCTGTGATACAAAAATGCCATAACTTTTCTTCAAAGTGAGTTTTCAGTCAAGTTTCAACCTGAAAGCATAGAAAGATGCATAAACTTGAAGTTACAGCTTGATTTCAGTGAGTTTTCATCAAAATAAAGGAGTTCTGCATGAAGTGTTCATTTTGGCCATCTCTCGCTGAGAAAACACTATTTGTGACCTGTGACACAAAAAAGCCATCAGTTTTGTTCAAAATGAGTTTTCAGTCAAGTTTCAACCTCAAAGCATAGAAAGATGCATAAACTTGAAGTTACAGGTGGATTTCAGTGAGTTTTCATCAAAATACAGGAGTTCTGCATGAAGTGTTCATTTTGGCCTTCTCTCGCTGAGAAAACACTATTTGTGACCTGTGATACAAAAATTCCATAACATTTTTTAAAAGTGAGTTTTCAGTCAAGTTTCAACCTGAAAGCATAGAAAGATGCATAAACTTGAAGTTTCAGGTGGATTTCAGTGAGTTTTCATCAAAATACAGGAGTTGTGCATGAAGTGTTCATTTTGGCTTTCTCTCGCTGAGAAAACACTATTTGTGACCTGTGATACAAAAATGACATAACTTTTGTTCAAAGTGAGTTTTCAGTCAAGTTTCAACCTGAAAGCATAGAAAGATGAATAAACTTGAAGTTACAGCTTGATTTCAGTGAGTTTTAATCAAAATACAGGAGTTCTGCATGAAGTGTTCATTTTGGCCTTCTCTTGCTGAGAAAACACTATTTGTGACCTGTAACACAAGACAGCCATAAGTTTTGTTCAAAGTGAGTTTTCAGTCAAGTTTCAACCTGAGAGCATAGAAAGATGCATAAACTTGAAGTTACAGGTGGATTTCAGTGAGTTTTCATCAAAATACAGGAATTCTGCGTGAAGTGTTCATTTTGGCCTTCTCTCGCTGAGAAAACACTATTTGTGACCTGTGACACAAAACAGCCATAACTTTTGTTCAAAGTGAGTTTTCAGTCAAGTTTCAACCTGAAAGCATAGAAAGATGCATAAACTTGAAGTTACAGCTTGATTTCAGTGAGTTTTCATCAAAATACAAGAGTTCTGCATGAAGTGTTCATTTTGGCCTTCTCTCGTTGAGAAAACACTATTTGTGACCTGTGATACAAAAATGCCATAACTTTTCTTCAAAGTGAGTTTTCAGTCAAGTTTCAACCTGAAAGCATCGAAAGATGCATAAACTTGAAGTTACAGCTTGATTTCAGTGAGTTTTAATCAAAATACAGGAGTTGTGCATGAAGTGTTCATTTTGGCTTACTCTCGCTGAGAAAACACTATTTGTGATCTGTGATACAAAAATGCCATAAATTTTTTCAAAGTGATTTTTTCAGTCAAGTTTCAACCTGAAAGCATAGAAAGATGCATTAACTTGAAGTTACAGCTTGATTTCAGTGAGTTTTCCTCAAAATACAGGAGTTCTGCAAGAAGTGTTCATTTTGGCCTTCTCTCGCTGAGAAAACACTATTTGTGACCTGTGACACAAAACAGCCATAACTTTTGTTCAAAGTGAGTTTTCAGTCAAGTTTCAACCTGAAAGCATAGAAAGATGCATAAACTTGAAGTTACAGCTTGATTTCAGTGAGTTTTCATCAAAATACAGGAGTTGTGCAAGAAGTGTTCATTTTGGCTTTCTCTCGCTGAGAAAACACTATTTGTGACCTGTGATACAAAAATGCCATAACTTTTGTTCAAAGTTATTTTTCAGTCAAGTTTCAACCTGAAAGCATAGAAAGATGCATGAACTTGAAGTTACCGCTTGATTTCAGTGAGTTTTCCTCAAAATACAGGAGTTCTGCAAGAAGTGTTCATTTTCGCCTTCTCTCGCTGAGAAAACGCTATTTGTGACCTGTGACACAAAACAGCCATTACTATTGTTCAAAGTGAGTTTTCAGTCAAGTTTCAACCTGAAAGCATAGAAAGATGCATAAACTTGAAGTTACAGGTGGATTTCAGTGAGTTTTCATCAAAATACAGGAGTTCTGCATGAAGTGTTCATTTTGGCCTTCTCTAGCTGAGAAAACACTATTTGTGACCTGTGATACAAAAATGCCATAACTTTTCTTCAAAGTGAGTTTTCAGTCAAGTTTCAACCTGAAAGCATACAAAAGATGCATTAACTTGAAGTTACAGCTTGATTTCAGTGAGTTTTAATCAAAATACAGGAGTTGTGCATGAAGTGTTCATTTTGGCTTTCTCTCGCTGATAAAACACTATTTGTGACCTGTGATACAAAAATGCCATTACTTTTTTTAAAGTGAGTTTTCAGCCAAGTTTCAACCTGAAAGCATAGAAAGATGCATAAACTTGAAGTTAAAGCTTGATTTCAGTGAGTTTTCATCAAAATACAGGAGTTCTGCATGAAGTGTTCATTTTTTGCCTTCTCGCGCTGAGAAAACACTATTTGTGACCTGTAACACAAGACAGCCATAAGTTTTGTTCAAAGTGAGTTTTCAGTCAAGTTTCAACCTGAAAGCATAGAAAGATGCATAAACTTGAAGTTACAGGTGGATTTCATTGAGTTTTCATCAAAATACAGGAGTTCTGCATGAAGTGTTCATTTTGGCCTTCTCTCGTTGAGAAAACACTATTTGTGACCTGTGATACAAAAATGCCATAACTTTTCTTCAAAGTGAGTTTTCAGTCAAGTTTCAACCTGAAAGCATAGAAAGATGCATAAACTTGAAGTTACAGGTGGATTTCAGTGAGTTTTCATCAAAATACAGGAGTTCTGCATGAAGTGTTCATTTTGGCCTTCTCTCGCTGAGAAAACACTATTTGTGACCTGTGACACAAGACAACCATAACTTTTTTGCAAAGTGAGTTTTCAGTCAAGTTTCAACCTGAAAGCATAGAAAGATGCATAAACTTGAAGTTACAGCTTGATTTCAGTGAGTTTTCCTCAAAACACAGGAGTTCTGCAAGAAGTGTTCATTTTGGCCTTCTCTCGCTGAGAAAACCCTATTTGTGACCTGTGACAAAAAAAAGCCATAAGTTTTGTTCAAAGTGAATTTTCAGTCAAGAATCAACCTGAAAGCATGGAAAGATGCATAAACTTGAAGTTACAGCTTGATTTCAGTGAGTTTTAATCAAAATACAGGAGTTGTGCATGAAGTGTTCATTTTGGCCTTCTCTCGCTGAGAAAACACTATTTGTGACCTGTGATATAAAAATGCCATAACTTTTTTTCAAAGTGAGTTTTCAGTCAATTTTAAACCTGAAAGCATAGAAAGATGCATAAATTTGAAGTTACAGCTTGATTTCAGTGAGTTTTCATCAAAATACAGGAGTTCTGCATGAAGTGTTCATTTTGGCCTTCTCTCGCTGAGAAAACACTATTTGTGACTTGTAACACAAGACAGCCATAAGTTTTGTTCAAAGTGAGTTTTCAGTCAAGTTTCAACCTGAAAGCATAGAAAGATGCATAAACTTGAAGTTACAGCTTGATTTCAGTGACTTTTCATCAAAATACAGGAGTTCTGCATGAAGTGTTCATTTTGGCCTTCTCTCGCTGAGAAAACACTATTTGTGACCTGTGATACAAAAATGCCATAACTTTTCTTCAAAGTGAGTTTTCAGTCAAGTTTCAACCTGAAAGCATAGAAAGATGCATAAACTTGAAGTTAAAGCTTGATTTCAGTGAGTTTTTTTCAAAATACAGGAGTTCTGCATGAAGTGTTCATTTTGGCCTTCTCTCGCTGAGAAAGCACTATTTGTGACCTGTGATACAAAAATGCAATAACTTTTCTTCAAAGTGAGTTTTCAGTCAAGTTACAACCTGAAAGCATAGAAAGATGCATAAACTTGAAGTTCCAGGTGGATTTCAGTGAGTTTTCATCAAAATACAGGAGTTCTGTAAGAAGTGTTCATTCTGGCCTTCTCTCGCTGAGAAAACGCTATTTGTGACCTGTGACACAAAACAGCCATAACTTTTGTTCAAAGTGAGTTTTCAGTCAAGTTTCAACCTGAAAGCATAGAAAGATGCATAAACTTGAAGTTACAGCTTGATTTCAGTGAGTTTTCATCAAAATACAGGAGTTGTGCATGAAGTGTTCATTTTGGTCTTCTCTCGCTGAGAAAACGCTATTTGTGACCTGTGACACAAAACAGCCAAAACTTTTTTTCAAAGTGAGTTTTCAGTCAAGTTTCAACCTGAAAGCATAGAAAGATGCATAAACTTGAAGTTACAGCTTGATTTCAGTGAGTTTTCCTCAAAATACAGGAGTTATGCATGAAGTGTTCATTTTGGCCTTCTCTCGCTGAGAAAACACTATTTGTGACCTGTGATACAAAAATGCCATAACTTTTCTTCAAAGTGAGTTTTCAGTCAAGTTTCAACCTGAAAGCATACAAAAGATGCATTAACTTGAAGTTACAGGTTGATTTCAGTGAGTTTTAATCAAAATACAGGAGTTGTGCATGAAGTGTTCATTTTGGCTTTCTCTCGCTGATAAAACACTATTTGTGACCTGTGATACAAAAATGCCATTACTTTTTTTAAAAGTGAGTTTTCAGTTAAGTTTCAACCTGAAAGCATAGAAAGATGCATAAACTTGAAGTTACAGGTGGATTTCAGTGAGTTTTCATCAAAATAAAGGAGTTCTGTAAGAAGTGTTCATTTTGGCCTTCTCTCGCTGAGAAAACGCTATTTGTGACCTGTGACACAAAACAGCCATAACTTTTGTTCAAAGTGAGTTTTCAGTCAAGTTTCAACCTGAAAGCATAGAAAGATGCATAAACTTGAAGTTACAGCTTGATTTCAGTGAGTTTTCCTCAAAATACAGGAGTTCTGCATGAAGTGTTCATTTTGGCCTTCTCTCGCTGAGAAAACACTATTTGTGACCTGTGATACAAAAATGCAATAACTTTTCTTCAAAGTGAGTTTTCAGTCAAGTTACAACCTGAAAGCATAGAAAGATGCATAAACTTGAAGTTCCAGGTGGATTTCATTGAGTTTTCATCAAAATACAGGAGTTCTGTAAGAAGTGTTCATTCTGGCCTTCTCTCGCTGAGAAAACGCGATTTGTGACCTGTGATACAAAAATGCCATAACTTTTCTTCAAAGTGAGTTTTCAGTCAAGTTTCAACCTGAAAGCATACAAAAGATGCATTAACTTGAAGTTACAGCTTGATTTCAGTGAGTTTTAATCAAAATACAGGAGTTGTGCATGAAGTGTTCATTTTGGCTTTCTCTCGCTGATAAAACACTATTTGTGACCTGTGATACAAAAATGCCATTACTTTTTTTAAAAGTGAGTTTTCAGTTAAGTTTCAACCTGAAAGCATAGAAAGATGCATAAACTTGAAGTTAAAGCTTGATTTCAGTGAGTTTTCATCAAAATACAGGAGTTCTGCATGAAGTGTTCATTTTGGCCTTCTCTCGCTGAGAAAACACTATTTGTGACCTGTAACACAAGACAGCCATAAGTTTTGTTCAAAGTGAGTTTTCAGTCAAGTTTCAACCTGAAAGCATAGAAAGATTCATAAACTTGAAGTTACAGGTGGATTTCAGTGAGTTTTCATCAAAATACAGGAGTTCTGCATGAAGTGTTCATTTTGGCCTTCTCTCGTTGAGAAAACACTATTTGTGACCTGTGATACAAAAATGCCATAACTTTTGTACACAGTGAGTTTTCAGTCAAGTTTCAACCTGAAAGCATAGAAAGATGCATAAACTTGAAGTTTCAGGTGGATTTCAGTGAGTTTTCATCAAAATACAGGAGTTCTGCATGAAGTGTTCATTTTGGCCTTCTCTCGCTGAGAAAACACTATTTGTGACCTGTGACACAAGACAGCCATAAATTTTGTTCAAAGTGAGTTTTCAGTCAAGTTTCAACCTGAAAGCATAGAAAGATGGATAAACTTGAAGTTACAGGTGGATTTCAGTGAATTTTAATCAAAATACATGAGTTGCGCATGAAGTGTTCATTTTGGCTTTCTCTCGCTGAGAAAACACTATTTGTGACCTGTGATACAAAAATGCCATAACTGTTATTCAAAGTGATTTTTCAGTCAAGTTTCAACCTGAAAGCATTGAAAGATGCATAAACTTGAAGTTACAGGTGGATTTCAGTGAGTTTTCATCAAAACACAGGAGTTCTGCAAGAAGTGTTCATTTTGGCCTTCTCTCGTTGAGAAAACCCTATTTGTGACCTGTGACACAAAACAGCCATAAGTTTTGTTCAAAGTGAGTTTTCAGTCAAGAATAAACCTGAAAGCATAGAAAGATGCATAAACTTGAAGTTACAGGTGGATTTCAGTGAGTTTTCATCAGAATACAGGAGTTCTGCAAGAAGTGTTCATTTTGGCCTTCTCTAGCTGAGAAAACCCTATTTGTGACCTGTGACACAAAAAAGCCATCAGTTTTGTTCAAAGTGAGTTTTCAGTCAAGTTTCAACCTGAAAGCATAGAAAGATGCATAAACTTGAAGTTACAGGTGGATTTCAGTGAGTTTTAATCAAAATACAGGAGTTCTGCATGAAGTGTTCATTTTGGCCTTCTCTCGCTGAGAAAACACTATTTGTGACCTGTGATACAAAAATGCCATAACGTTTTTTAAAAGTGAGTTTTCAGTCAAGTTTCAACCTGAAAGCATAGAAAGATGCATAAACTTGAAGTTTCAGGTGGATTTCAGTGAGTTTTCATCAAAATACAGGAGTTGTGCATGAAGTGTTCATTTTGGCTTTCTCTCGCTGAGAAAACACTATTTGTGACCTGTGATACAAAAATGCCATAACTTTTGTTCAAAGTGATTTTTCAGTCAAGTTTCAACCTGAAAGCATAGAAAGATGCATAAACTTGAAGTTACAGCTTGATTTCAGTGAGTTTTAATAAAAATACAGGAGTTCTGCATGAAGTGTTCATTTTGGCCTTCTCTTGCTGAGAAAACACTATTTGTGACCTGTAAATAAGACAGCCATAAGTTTTGTTCAAAGTGAGTTTTCAGTCAAGTTTCAACCTGAGAGCATAGAAAGATGCATAAACTTGAAGTTACAGGTGGATTTCAGTGAGTTTTCATCAAAATACAGGAGTTCGGCATGAAGTGTTCATTTTGGCCTTCTCTCGCTGAGAAAACACTATTTGTGACCTGTGATACAAAAATGCCATAACTGTTGTTTAAAGTGATTTTTCAGTCAAGTTTCAACCTGAAAGCATAGAAAGATGCATAAACTTGAAGTTACAGGTGGATTTCAGTGAGTTTTCATCAAAACACAGGAGTTCTGCAAGAAGTGTTCATTTTGGCCTTCTCTCGCTGAGAAAACCCTATTTATGACCTGTGACACAAAACAGCCATAAGTTTTGTTCAAAGTGAGTTTTCAGTCAAGTTTCAACCTGAAAGCATAGAAAGATGCATAAACTTGAAGTTTCGGGTGGATTTCAGTAAGTTTTCATCAAAATACAGGAGTTGTGCATGAAATGTTCATTTTGGCTTTGTCTCGCTGAGAAAACCCGATTTATGACCTGTGACACAAAACAGCCATAAGTTTTGTTCAAAGTGAGTTTTCAGTCAAGAATCAACCTGAAAGCATAGAAAGATGCATAAACTTGAAGTTACAGGTGGATTTCAGTGAGTTTTCAAAAAAATTCAGGAGTTCTGCAAGAAGTTTTCATTTTGGCCTTCTCTCGCTGAGAAAACCCTATTTGTGACCTGTGACACAAAAAAGCCATAAGTTTTGTTCAAAGTGAGTTTTCAGTCAAGTTTCAACCTGAAAGCATAGAAAGATGCATAAACTTGAAGTTACAGGTGGGTTTCAGTGAGTTTTCATCAAAATACAGGAGTTCTGCATGAAGTGTTCATTTTGGCCTTCTCTCGCTGAGAAAACACTATTTGTGACCTGTGATACAAAAATGCCATAACGTTTTTTAAAAGTGAGTTTTCAGTCAAGTTTCAACCTGAAAGCATAGAAAGATGCATAAACTTGAATTTTCAGGTGGATTTCAGTGAGTTTTCATCAAAACACAGGAGTTCTGCAAGAAGTGTTCATTTTGGCCTTCTCTCGCCGAGAAAACCCGATTTATGACCTATGACACAAAACAGCCATAAATTTTGTTCAAAGTGAGTTTTCAGTCAAGAATCAACCTGAAAGCATAGAGAGATGCATAAACTTGAAGTTACAGGTGGATTTCAGTGAGTTTTCATCAAAATACAGGCGTTTTGCAAGAAGTGTTCATTTTGGCCTTCTCTAGCTGAGAAAACCCTATTTGTGACCTGTGACACAAAAAAGCCATCAGTTTTGTTCAAAGTGAGTTTTCAGTCAAGTTTCAACCTGAAAGCATAGAAAGATGCATAAACTTGAAGTTACAGGTGGATTTCAGTGAGTTTTAATCAAAATACAGGAGTTCTGCATGAAGTGTTCATTTTGGCCTTCTCTCGCTGAGAAAACACTATTTGTGACCTGTGATACAAAAATGCCATAACGTTTTTTAAAAGTGAGTTTTCAGTCAAGTTTCAACCTGAAAGCATAGAAAGATGCATAAACTTGAAGTTTCAGGTGGATTTCAGTGAGTTTTCATCAAAATACAGGAGTTGTGCATGAAGTGTTCATTTTGGCTTTCTCTCGCTGAGAAAACACTATTTGTGACCTGTGATACAAAAATGCCATAACTTTTGTTCAAAGTGATTTTTCAGTCAAGTTTCAACCTGAAAGCATAGAAAGATGCATAAACTTGAAGTTACAGCTTGATTTCAGTGAGTTTTAATAAAAATACAGGAGTTCTGCATGAAGTGTTCATTTTGGCCTTCTCTTGCTGAGAAAACACAATTTGTGACCTGTAAATAAGACAGCCATAAGTTTTGTTCAAAGTGAGTTTTCAGTCAAGTTTCAACCTGAGAGCATAGAAAGATGCATAAACTTGAAGTTACAGGTGGATTTCAGTGAGTTTTCATCAAAATACAGGAGTTCGGCATGAAGTGTTCATTTTGGCCTTCTCTCGCTGAGAAAACACTATTTGTGACCTGTGATACAAAAATGCCATAACTGTTGTTTAAAGTGATTTTTCAGTCAAGTTTCAACCTGAAAGCATAGAAAGATGCATAAACTTGAAGTTACAGGTGGATTTCAGTGAGTTTTCATCAAAACACAGGAGTTCTGCAAGAAGTGTTCATTTTGGCCTTCTCTCGCTGAGAAAACCCTATTTATGACCTGTGACACAAAACAGCCATAAGTTTTGTTCAAAGTGAGTTTTCAGTCAAGTTTCAACCTGAAAGCATAGAAAGATGCATAAACTTGAAGTTTCAGGTGGATTTCAGTAAGTTTTCATCAAAATACAGGAGTTGTGCATGAAATGTTCATTTTGGCTTTCTCTCGCTGAGAAAACCCGATTTATGACCTGTGACACAAAACAGCCATAAGTTTTGTTCAAAGTGAGTTTTCAGTCAAGAATCAACCTGAAAGCATAGAAAGATGCATAAACTTGAAGTTACAGGTGGATTTCAGTGAGTTTTCATCAAAATACAGGAGTTCTGCAAGAAGTTTTCATTTTGGCCTTCTCTCGCTGAGAAAACCCTATTTGTGACCTGTGACACAAAAAAGCCATAAGTTTTGTTCAAAGTGAGTTTTCAGTCAAGTTTCAACCTGAAAGCATAGAAAGATGCATAAACTTGAATTTTCAGGTGGATTTCAGTAAGTTTTCATCAAAATACAGGAGTTGTGCATGAAATGTTCATTTTGGCTTTCTCTCACTGAGAAAACACTATTTGTGACCTGTGATACAAAAATGCCATAACTTTTGTTCAAAGTGAGTTTTCAGTCAAGTTTCAACCTGAAAGCATAGAAAGATGCATAAACTTGAAGTTACAGCTTGATTTCAGTGAGTTTTCATCAAAACACAGGAGTTCTGCAAGAAGTGTTCATTTTGGCCTTCTCTCGCTGAGAAAACCCGATTTATGACCTATGACACAAAACAGCCATAAATTTTGTTCAAAGTGAGTTTTCAGTCAAGAATCAACCTGAAAGCATAGAGAGATGCATAAACTTGAAATTACAGCTTGATTTCAGTGAGTTTTCATCAAAATACAGGCGTTCTGCATGAAGTGTTCATTTTGGCCTTCTCTCGCTGAGAAAACCCTATTTGTGACCTGTGATACAAAAATGCCATAACGTTTTTTAAAAGTGAGTTTTCAGTGAAGTTTCAACCTGAAAGCATAGAAAGATGCATAAACTTGAAGTTTCAGGTGGATTTCAGTGAGTTTTCATCAAAATACAGGAGTTGTGCATGAAGTGTTCATTTTGGCTTTCTCTCGCTGAGAAAACACTATTTGTGACCTGTGATACAAAAATGCCATAACTTTTGTTCAAAGTGATTTTTCAGTCAAGTTTCAACCTGAAAGCATAGAAAGATGCATAAACTTGAAGTTACAGCTTGATTTCAGTGAGTTTTAATAAAAATACAGGAGTTCTGCATGAAGTGTTCATTTTGGCCTTCTCTTGCTGAGAAAACACAATTTGTGACCTGTAAATAAGACAGCCATAAGTTTTGTTCAAAGTGAGTTTTCAGTCAAGTTTCAACCTGAGAGCATAGAAAGATGCATAAACTTGAAGTTACAGGTGGATTTCAGTGAGTTTTCATCAAAATACAGGAGTTCGGCATGAAGTGTTCATTTTGGCCTTCTCTCGCTGAGAAAACACTATTTGTGACCTGTGATACAAAAATGCCATAACTGTTGTTTAAAGTGATTTTTCAGTCAAGTTTCAACCTGAAAGCATAGAAAGATGCATAAACTTGAAGTTACAGGTGGATTTCAGTGAGTTTTCATCAAAACACAGGAGTTCTGCAAGAAGTGTTCATTTTGGCCTTCTCTCGCTGAGAAAACCCTATTTATGACCTGTGACACAAAACAGCCATAAGTTTTGTTCAAAGTGAGTTTTCAGTCAAGTTTCAACCTGAAAGCATAGAAAGATGCATAAACTTGAAGTTTCAGGTTGATTTCAGTAAGTTTTCATCAAAATACAGGAGTTGTGCATGAAATGTTCATTTTGGCTTTCTCTCGCTGAGAAAACCCGATTTATGACCTGTGACACAAAACAGCCATAAGTTTTGTTCAAAGTGAGTTTTCAGTCAAGAATCAACCTGAAAGCATAGAAAGATGCATAAACTTGAAGTTACAGGTGGATTTCAGTGAGTTTTCATCAAAATACAGGAGTTCTGCAAGAAGTTTTCATTTTGGCCTTCTCTCGCTGAGAAAACCCTATTTGTGACCTGTGACACAAAAAAGCCATAAGTTTTGTTCAAAGTGAGTTTTCAGTCAAGTTTCAACCTGAAAGCATAGAAAGATGCATAAACTTGAATTTTCAGGTGGATTTCAGTAAGTTTTCATCAAAATACAGGAGTTGTGCATGAAATGTTCATTTTGGCTTTCTCTCACTGAGAAAACACTATTTGTGACCTGTGATACAAAAATGCCATAACTTTTGTTCAAAGTGAGTTTTCAGTCAAGTTTCAACCTGAAAGCATAGAAAGATGCATAAACTTGAAGTTACAGCTTGATTTCAGTGAGTTTTCATCAAAATACAGGAGTTCCGCATGAAGTGTTCATTTTGGCCTTCTCTCGCTGAGAAAACGCTATTTGTTACTTGTGACACAAAAATGCCATAACTTTTCTTCAAAGTGAGTTTTCAGTCAAGTTTCAACCTGAAAGCATAGAAAGATGCATAAACTTGAAGTTCCAGGTGGATTTCAGTGAGTTTTCATCAAAATACAGGAGTTCTGCATGAAGTGTTCATTTTGGCCTTCTCTCGCTGAGAAAACACTATTTGTGACCTGTGATACAAAAATGCCATAACTGTTGTTTCAAGTGAGTTTTCAGTCAAGTTTCAACCTGAAAGCATAGAAAGATGCATAAACTTGAAGTTTCAGGTGGATTTCAGTGAGTTTTCATCAAAATACAGGAGTTGTGCATGAAGTGTTCATTTTGGCTTTCTCTCGCTGAGAAAACACTATTTGTGACCTGTGATACAAAAATGCCATAACTTTTCTTCAAAGTGAGTTTTCAGTCAAGTTTCAACCTGAAAGCATAGAAAGATGCATAAACTTGAAGTTACAGCTTGATTTCAGTGAGTTTTAATAAAAATACAGGAGTTCTGCATGAAGTGTTCATTTTGGCCTTCTCTTGCTGAGAAAACACAATTTGTGACCTGTAAATAAGACAGCCATAAGTTTTGTTCAAAGTGAGTTTTCAGTCAAGTTTCAACCTGAGAGCATAGAAAGATGCATAAACTTGAAGTTACAGGTGGATTTCAGTGAGTTTTCATCAAAATACCGGAGTTCGGCATGAAGTGTTCATTTTGGCCTTCTCTCGCTGAGAAAACACTATTTGTGACCTGTGACACAAAACAGCCATAACTTTTCTTCAAAGTGAGTTTTCAGTCAAGTTACAACCTGAAAGCATAGAAAGATGCATAACCTTGAAGTTACAGCTTGATTTCAGTAAGATTTCCTCAAAATTCAGGAGTTCTGCATGAAGTGTTCATTTTTTCCTTCTCTCGCTGAGAAAACACTATTTGTGACCTGTGATACAAAAATGCCTTAACTTTTCTTCAAAGTGAGTTTTCAGTCAAGTCTCAACCTGAAAGCATAGAAAGATGCATAGATTTGAAGTTACAGTTGGATTTTAGTGAGATTTCCTCAAAATACAGGAGTTATGCATGAAGTGTTCATTTTGGCCTTCTCTCGCTGAGAAAACACTTTTTGTGACCTGTGATACAAAACAGCCATAACTTTTGTTCAAAGTGAGTTTTCAGTCAAGTTTCAACCTGAAAGCATAGAAAGATGCATAAACTTGAAGTCACAGGTGGATTTCTGTGAGTTTTCCTCAAAATACAAGAGTTCTGCATGAAGTGTTCATTTTTTCCTTCACTCGCTGAGAAAACACTATTTGTGACCTGTGATACAAAAATGCCTTAACTTTTCTTCAAAGTGAGTTTTCAGTCAAGTCTCAACCTGAAAGCATAGAAAGATGCATAACCTTGAAGTTACAGCTTGATTTCAGTGAGATTTCCTCAAAATACAGGAGTTATGCATGAAGTGTTCATTTTGGCCTTCTCTCGCTTCGAAAACACTATTTGTGACCTGTGATACAAAAATGCCATAACTTTTCTCTAAAGTGAGTTTTCAGTCAAGTTTCAACCTGAAAGCATAGAAAGATGCATAAACTTGAAGTTACAGCTAGATTTCAGTGAGTTTTCATCAAAATACAGGAGTTCTGCATGAAGTGTTCATTTTGGCCTTCTCTCGCTTCGAAAACACTATTTGTAACCTGCAACAGAAAACAGCCATAACTTTTTTTCAAAGTGAGTTTTCAGTCAAGTTTCAACCTGAAAGCATAGAAAGATGCATAAACTTGAAATTACAGCTACATTTCAGTGAGTTTTCATCAAAATACAGGAGTTCTGCATGAAGTGTTCATTTTGGCCTTCTCTCACTGAGAAAACGCTATTTGTGAGTTTTAATAAAAAAAAATCATACCTTTTCTTTAAAGTGAGTTTTCAGTCAAGTTTCAACCTGAAAGCATAGAATGATGCAAAAACTTGAAGATACAGGTGGATTTCAGTGAGTTTTCCTCAAAATACAGGAGTTATGCATGAAGTGTTCATTTTTGCCTTCTCTCTCTGAGAAAACGCTATTTGTGACCTGTGACACAAAAAAGCCATAACTTTTGTTCAAAGTGAGTTTTCAGTCAAGTTTCAATCTGAAAGCAAAGAAAGATGCATACCCTTGAAGTTACAGCTTGATTTCAGTGAATTTTCATCAAAATACAGGACTTATGCATGAAGTGTTCATTTTGGCCTTCTCTCGCTTAGAAAACACTATTTCTGACCTGTGATACAAAAATGCCATAACTTTTCTTCAAAGTGAGTTTTCAGTCAAGTCTCAACCTGAAAGCATAGAAAGATCCATAAACTTGAAGTTACAGGTGGATTTCAGTGAGTTTTCCTCAAAATACAAGAGTTATGCATGAAGTGTTCATTTTGGCCTTCTCTCGCTGAGAAAACACTATTTGTGACCTGTGATACAAAAATGCCATAACTTTTCTTCAAAGTGAGTTTTCAGTCAAGTCTCAACCTGAAAGCATAGAAAGATGCATAGATTTGAAGTTACAGGTGGATTTCAGTGAGTTTTCATTAAAATACAGGAATTCTGCATGAAGTGTTCATTTTGGCCTTCTCTCGTTGAGAAAACACTATTTGTGACCTGTGATACAAAAATGCCATAACTTTTTTTAAAAGTGAGCTTTCAGTCAAGTTTCAACCTGAAAGCATAGAAAGATGCATAAACTTGAAGTTACAGCTTGATTTCAGTGAGTTTTCATCAAAATACAGGAGTTCTGCATGAAGTGTTCATTTTGGCCTTCTCTCGCTGAGAAAACGCTATTTGTGACCTGTGACACAAAACAGCCATAACTTTTGTTCAAAGTGAGTTTTCAGTCAAGTTACAACCTGAAAGCATAGAAAGATGCATAAACTTGAAGTTACAGGTGGATTTCAGTGAGTTTTCCTCAAAATACAAGAGTTCTGCATGAAGTGTTCATTTTTTCCTTCTCTCGCTGAGAAAACACTATTTGTGACCTGTGATACAAAAATGCCTTAACTTTTCTTCAAAGTTAGTTTTCAGTCAAGTCTCAACCTGAAAGCATAGAAAGATGCATAGATTTGAAGTCACTGGTGGATTTCAGTGAGTTTTCATTAAAATACAGGAATTCTGCATGAAGTGTTCATTTTGGCTTTCTCTCGCTGAGAAAACACTATTTGTGACCTGTGATACAAAAATGCCATAACTTTTGTTCAAAGTGATTTTTCAGTCAAGTTTCAACCTGAAAGCATAGAAAGATGCATAAACTTGAAGTTACAGCTTGATTTCAGTGAGTTTTAATAAAAATACAGGAGTTCTGCATGAAGTGTTCATTTTGGCCTTCTCTTGCTGAGAAAACACAATTTGTGACCTGTAAATAAGACAGCCATAAGTTTTGTTCAAAGTGAGTTTTCAGTCAAGTTTCAACCTGAGAGCATAGAAAGATGCATAAACTTGAAGTTACAGGTGGATTTCAGTGAGTTTTCATCAAAATACAGGAGTTCGGCATGAAGTGTTCATTTTGGCCTTCTCTCGCTGAGAAAACACTATTTGTGACCTGTGATACAAAAATGCCATAACTGTTGTTTAAAGTGATTTTTCAGTCAAGTTTCAACCTGAAAGCATAGAAAGATGCATAAACTTGAAGTTACAGGTGGATTTCAGTGAGTTTTCATCAAAACACAGGAGTTCTGCAAGAAGTGTTCATTTTGGCCTTCTCTCGCTGAGAAAACCCTATTTATGACCTGTGACACAAAACAGCCATAAGTTTTGTTCAAAGTGAGTTTTCAGTCAAGTTTCAACCTGAAAGCATAGAAAGATGCATAAACTTGAAGTTTCAGGTTGATTTCAGTAAGTTTTCATCAAAATACAGGAGTTGTGCATGAAATGTTCATTTTGGCTTTCTCTCGCTGAGAAAACCCGATTTATGACCTGTGACACAAAACAGCCATAAGTTTTGTTCAAAGTGAGTTTTCAGTCAAGAATCAACCTGAAAGCATAGAAAGATGCATAAACTTGAAGTTACAGGTGGATTTCAGTGAGTTTTCATCAAAATACAGGAGTTCTGCAAGAAGTTTTCATTTTGGCCTTCTCTCGCTGAGAAAACCCTATTTGTGACCTGTGACACAAAAAAGCCATAAGTTTTGTTCAAAGTGAGTTTTCAGTCAAGTTTCAACCTGAAAGCATAGAAAGATGCATAAACTTGAATTTTCAGGTGGATTTCAGTAAGTTTTCATCAAAATACAGGAGTTGTGCATGAAATGTTCATTTTGGCTTTCTCTCACTGAGAAAACACTATTTGTGACCTGTGATACAAAAATGCCATAACTTTTGTTCAAAGTGAGTTTTCAGTCAAGTTTCAACCTGAAAGCATAGAAAGATGCATAAACTTGAAGTTACAGCTTGATTTCAGTGAGTTTTCATCAAAATACAGGAGTTCCGCATGAAGTGTTCATTTTGGCCTTCTCTCGCTGAGAAAACGCTATTTATTACTTGTGACACAAAAATGCCATAACTTTTCTTCAAAGTGAGTTTTCAGTCAAGTTTCAACCTGAAAGCATAGAAAGATGCATAAACTTGAAGTTCCAGGTGGATTTCAGTGAGTTTTCATCAAAATACAGGAGTTCTGCATGAAGTGTTCATTTTGGCCTTCTCTCGCTGAGAAAACACTATTTGTGACCTGTGATACAAAAATGCCATAACTGTTGTTTCAAGTGAGTTTTCAGTCAAGTTTCAACCTGAAAGCATAGAAAGATGCATAAACTTGAAGTTTCAGGTGGATTTCAGTGAGTTTTCATCAAAATACAGGAGTTGTGCATGAAGTGTTCATTTTGGCTTTCTCTCGCTGAGAAAACACTATTTGTGACCTGTGATACAAAAATGCCATAACTTTTCTTCAAAGTGAGTTTTCAGTCAAGTTTCAACCTGAAAGCATAGAAAGATGCATAAACTTGAAGTTACAGCTTGATTTCAGTGAGTTTTAATAAAAATACAGGAGTTCTGCATGAAGTGTTCATTTTGGCCTTCTCTTGCTGAGAAAACACAATTTGTGACCTGTAAATAAGACAGCCATAAGTTTTGTTCAAAGTGAGTTTTCAGTCAAGTTTCAACCTGAGAGCATGGAAAGATGCATAAACTTGAAGTTACAGGTGGATTTCAGTGAGTTTTCATCAAAATACCGGAGTTCGGCATGAAGTGTTCATTTTGGCCTTCTCTCGCTGAGAAAACACTATTTGTGACCTGTGACACAAAACAGCCATAACTTTTCTTCAAAGTGAGTTTTCAGTCAAGTTACAACCTGAAAGCATAGAAAGATGCATAACCTTGAAGTTACAGCTTGATTTCAGTAAGATTTCCTCAAAATTCAGGAGTTCTGCATGAAGTGTTCATTTTTTCCTTCTCTCGCTGAGAAAACACTATTTGTGACCTGTGATACAAAAATGCCTTAACTTTTCTTCAAAGTGAGTTTTCAGTCAAGTCTCAACCTGAAAGCATAGAAAGATGCATAGATTTGAAGTTACAGTTGGATTTTAGTGAGATTTCCTCAAAATACAGGAGTTATGCATGAAGTGTTCATTTTGGCCTTCTCTCGCTGAGAAAACACTTTTTGTGACCTGTGATACAAAACAGCCATAACTTTTGTTCAAAGTGAGTTTTCAGTCAAGTTTCAACCTGAAAGCATAGAAAGATGCATAAACTTGAAGTCACAGGTGGATTTCTGTGAGTTTTCCTCAAAATACAAGAGTTCTGCATGAAGTGTTCATTTTTTCCTTCACTCGCTGAGAAAACACTATTTGTGACCTGTGATACAAAAATGCCTTAACTTTTCTTCAAAGTGAGTTTTCAGTCAAGTCTCAACCTGAAAGCATAGAAAGATGCATAACCTTGAAGTTACAGCTTGATTTCAGTGAGATTTCCTCAAAATACAGGAGTTATGCATGAAGTGTTCATTTTGGCCTTCTCTCGCTTCGAAAACACTATTTGTGACCTGTGATACAAAAATGCCATAACTTTTCTCTAAAGTGAGTTTTCAGTCAAGTTTCAACCTGAAAGCATAGAAAGATGCATAAACTTGAAGTTACAGCTAGATTTCAGTGAGTTTTCATCAAAATACAGGAGTTCTGCATGAAGTGTTCATTTTGGCCTTCTCTCGCTTCGAAAACACTATTTGTAACCTGCAACAGAAAACAGCCATAACTTTTTTTCAAAGTGAGTTTTCAGTCAAGTTTCAACCTGAAAGCATAGAAAGATGCATAAACTTGAAATTACAGCTACATTTCAGTGAGTTTTCATCAAAATACAGGAGTTCTGCATGAAGTGTTCATTTTGGCCTTCTCTCACTGAGAAAACGCTATTTGTGAGTTTTAATAAAAAAAAATCATACCTTTTCTTTAAAGTGAGTTTTCAGTCAAGTTTCAACCTGAAAGCATAGAATGATGCAAAAACTTGAAGATACAGTTGGATTTCAGTGAGTTTTCCTCAAAATACAGGAGTTATGCATGAAGTGTTCATTTTTGCCTTCTCTCTCTGAGAAAACGCTATTTGTGACCTGTGACACAAAAAAGCCATAACTTTTGTTCAAAGTGAGTTTTCAGTCAAGTTTCAATCTGAAAGCAAAGAAAGATGCATACCCTTGAAGTTACAGCTTGATTTCAGTGAATTTTCATCAAAATACAGGACTTATGCATGAAGTGTTCATTTTGGCCTTCTCTCGCTTAGAAAACACTATTTCTGACCTGTGATACAAAAATGCCATAACTTTTCTTCAAAGTGAGTTTTCAGTCAAGTCTCAACCTGAAAGCATAGAAAGATCCATAAACTTGAAGTTACAGGTGGATTTCAGTGAGTTTTCCTCAAAATACAAGAGTTATGCATGAAGTGTTCATTTTGGCCTTCTCTCGCTGAGAAAACACTATTTGTGACCTGTGATACAAAAATGCCATAACTTTTCTTCAAAGTGAGTTTTCAGTCAAGTCTCAACCTGAAAGCATAGAAAGATGCATAGATTTGAAGTTACAGGTGGATTTCAGTGAGTTTTCATTAAAATACAGGAATTCTGCATGAAGTGTTCATTTTGGCCTTCTCTCGTTGAGAAAACACTATTTGTGACCTGTGATACAAAAATGCCATAACTTTTTTTAAAAGTGAGCTTTCAGTCAAGTTTCAACCTGAAAGCATAGAAAGATGCATAAACTTGAAGTTACAGCTTGATTTCAGTGAGTTTTCATCAAAATACAGGAGTTCTGCATGAAGTGTTCATTTTGGCCTTCTCTCGCTGAGAAAACGCTATTTGTGACCTGTGACACAAAACAGCCATAACTTTTGTTCAAAGTGAGTTTTCAGTCAAGTTTCAACCTGAAAGCATAGAAAGATTCATAAACTTGAAGTTACAGGTGGATTTCAGTAAGTTTTCCTCAAAATACAAGAGTTCTGCATGAAGTGTTCATTTTTTCCTTCTCTCGCTGAGAAAACACTATTTGTGACCTGTGATACAAAAATGCCTTAACTTTTCTTCAAAGTTAGTTTTCAGTCAAGTCTCAACCTGAAAGCATAGAAAGATGCATAGATTTGAAGTTACAGTTGGATTTTAGTGAGATTTCCTCAAAATACAGGAGTTATGCATGAAGTGTTCATTTTGGCCTTCTCTCGCTGAGAAAACACTTTTTGTGACCTGTGATACAAAACAGCCATAACTTTTCTTCAAAGTGAGTTTTCAGTCAAGTTTCAACCTGAAAGTATAGAAAGATGCATAAACTTGAAGTTACAGCTTGATTTCAGTGAGTTTTCATCAAAATACAGGAGTTCTGCATGAAGTGTTCATTTTGGCCTTCTCTCGCTGAGAAAACGCTATTTGTGAACTGTGACACAAAACAGCCATAACTTTTGTTCAAAGTGAGTTTTCAGTCAAGTTACAAGCTGAAAGCATAGAAAGATGCATAACCTTGAAGTTACAGCTTGATTTCAGTGAGATTTCCTCAAAATACAGGAGTTATGCATGAAGTGTTCATTTTGGCCTTCTCTCGCTTCGAAAACACTATTTGTGACCTGTGATACAAAAATGCCATAACTTTTCTTTAAAGTGAGTTTTCAGTCAAGTTTCAACCTGAAAGCATAGAAAGATGCATAAACTTGAAGTTACAGCTAGATTTCAGTGAGTTTTCATCAAAATACAGGAGTTCTGCATGAAGTGTTCATTTTGGCCTTCTCTCGCTTCGAAAACACTATTTGTAACCTGCAACACAAAACAGCCATTACTTTTGTTCAAAGTGAGTTTTCAGTCAAGTTTCAACCTGAAAGCATAGAAAGATGCATAAACTTGAAATTACAGCTAGATTTCAGTGAGTTTTCATCAAAATACAGGAGTTCTGCATGAAGTGTTCATTTTGGCCTTCTCTCGCTGAGAAAACGCTATTTGTGACTTTTGATAAAAAACAGCCATACCTTTTCTTTAAAGTGAGTTTTCAGTCAAGTTTAAACCTGAAAGCATAGAAAGATGCAAAAACTTGAAGTTACAGGTGGATTTCAGTGAGTTTTCCTCAAAGTACAGGAGTTATGCATGAAGTTTTCATTTTTGCCTTCTCTCTCTGAGAAAATGCTATTTGTGACCTGTGACACAAAAAAGCCATAACTTTTGTTCAAAGTGAGTTTTCAGTCAAGTTTCAATCTTAAAGCAAAGAAAGATGCATACCCTTGAAGTTACAGCTTGATTTCAGTGAGTTTTCCTCAAAATACAGGAGTTATGCATGAAGTGTTCATTTTGGCCTTCTCTCGCTTAGAAAACACTATTTCTGACCTGTGATACAAAATGCCATAACTTTTCTTCAAAGTGAGTTTTCAGTCAAGTCTCAACCTGAAAGCATAGAAAGATCCATAAACTTGAAGTTACAGCTTGATTTAAGTGAGATTTCCTCAAAATACAGGAGTTATGCATGAAGTGTTCATTTTGGCCTTCTCTCGCTGAGAAAACACTATTTGTGACCTGTGATACAAAAATGCCATAACTTTTTTTAAAAGTGAGTTTTCAGTCAAGTTTCAACCTGAAAGTATAGAAAGATGCATAAACTTGAAGTTACAGCTTGATTTCAGTAAGTTTTCATCAAAATACAGGAGTTCTGCATGAAGTGTTCATTTTGGCCTTCTCTCGCTGAGAAAACACTATTTGTGACCTGTGATACAAAACAATCATAACTTTTGTTGAAAGTGAGTTTTCAGTCAAGTTTCAACCTGAAAGCATAGAAAGATGCATAACCTTGAAGTTACAGCTTGATTTCAGTGAGTTTTCCTCAAAATACAGGAGTTGTGCATGAAGTGTTCATTTTGGCCTTCTCTCCCTGAGAAAACACTATTTGTGACCTGTGACACAAAAATGCCATAACTTTTGTTGAAAGTAAGTTTTCAGTCAAGTTTCAACCTGAAAGCATAGAAAGATGCATAACCTTGAAGTTACAGCTTGATTTCAGTGAGTTTTCCTCAAAATACAGGAGTTATGCATGAAGTGTTCATTTTGGCCTTCTCTCGCTGAGAAAACACTTTTTGTGACCTGTGATACAAAACAGCCATAACTTTTCTTCAAAGTGAGTTTTCAGTCAAGTTTCAACCTGAAAGTATAGAAAGATGCATAAACTTGAAGTTACAGCTTGATTTCAGTGAGTTTTCATCAAAATACAGGAGTTCTGCATGAAGTGTTCATTTTGGCCTTCTCTCGCTGAGAAAACGCTATTTGTGAACTGTGACACAAAACAGCCATAACTTTTGTTCAAAGTGAGTTTTCAGTCAAGTTACAAGCTGAAAGCATAGAAAGATGCATAACCTTGAAGTTACAGCTTGATTTCAGTGAGATTTCCTCAAAATACAGGAGTTATGCATGAAGTGTTCATTTTGGCCTTCTCTCGCTTCGAAAACACTATTTGTAACCTGTGATACAAAAATGCCATAACTTTTCTTTAAAGTGAGTTTTCAGTCAAGTTTCAACCTGAAAGCATAGAAAGATGCATAAACTTGAAGTTACAGCTAGATTTCAGTGAGTTTTCATCAAAATACAGGAGTTCTGCATGAAGTGTTCATTTTGGCCTTCTCTCGCTTCGAAAACACTATTTGTAACCTGCAACACAAAACAGCCATTACTTTTGTTCAAAGTGAGTTTTCAGTCAAGTTTCAACCTGAAAGCATAGAAAGATGCATAAACTTGAAATTACAGCTAGATTTCAGTGAGTTTTCATCAAAATACAGGAGTTCTGCATGAAGTGTTCATTTTGGCATTCTCTCGCTGAGAAAACGCTATTTGTGACTTTTGATAAAAAACAGCCATACCTTTTCTTTAAAGTGAGTTTTCAGTCAAGTTTAAACCTGAAAGCATAGAAAGATGCAAAAACTTGAAGTTACAGGTGGATTTCAGTGAGTTTTTGTCAAAGTACAGGAGTTATGCATGAAGTTTTCATTTTTGCCTTCTCTCTCTGAGAAAACGCTATTTGTGACCTGTGACACAAAAAAGCCATAACTTTTGTTCAAAGTGAGTTTTCAGTCAAGTTTCAATCTTAAAGCAAAGAAAGATGCATACCCTTGAAGTTACAGCTTGATTTAAGTGAGATTTCCTCAAAATACAGGAGTTATGCATGAAGTGTTCATTTTGGCCTTCTCTCGCTGAGAAAACACTATTTGTGACCTGTGATACAAAAATGCCATAACTTTTTTTAAAAGTGAGTTTTCAGTCAAGTTTCAACCTGAAAGTATAGAAAAATGCATAAACTTGAAGTTACAGCTTGATTTCAGTGAGTTTTCATCAAAATACAGGAGTTATGCATTAAGTGTTCATTTTGTCCTTCTCTCGCTGAGAAAACACTATTTGTGACCTGTGATACAAAAATGCCATAACTTTTGTTAAAAGTGAGCTTTCAGTCAAGTTTTAACCTGAAAGCATAGAAAGATGCATAAACTTGAAGTTACAGCTTGATTTCAGTGAGTTTTCATCAAAATACAGGAGTTCTGCATGAAGTGTTCATTTTGGCCTTCTCTCGCTGAGAAAACGCTATTTGTGACCTGTGACACAAAACAGCCATAACTTTTCTTCAAAGTGAGTTTTCAGTCAAGTTACAACCTGAAAGCATAGAAAGATGCATAACCTTGAAGTTACAGCTTGATTTCAGTGAGATTTCCTCAAAATTCAGGAGTTCTGCATGAAGTTTTCATTTTGTCCTTCTCTCGCTGAGAAAACACTATTTGTGACCTGTGATACAAAAATGCCAAAACTTTTGTTCAAAGTGAGTTTTCAGTCAAGTTTCAACCTGAAAGCATAGAAAGATGCATAACCTTGAAGTTACAGCTTGATTTCAGTGAGTTTTCCTCAAAATACAGGAGTTCTGCATGAAGTGTTCATTTTGGCCTTCTCTCGCTTCGAAAACACTATTTGTGACCTGTGATACAAAAATGCCATAACTTTTTTTAAAAGTGAGTTTTCAGTCAAGTTTCAACCTGAAAGCATAGAAAGATGCATAAACTTGAAGTTACAGGTGGATTTCAGTGAGTTTTCCTCAAAATACAAGAGTTCTGCATGAAGTGTTCATTTTTTCCTTCTCTCGCTGAGAAAACACTATTTGTGACCTGTGATACAAAAATGCCTTAACTTTTCTTCAAAGTGAGTTTTCAGTCAAGTCTCAACCTGAAAGCATAGAAAGATGCATAGATTTGAAGTCACTGGTGGATTTCAGTGAGTTTTCATTAAAATACAGGAATTCTGCATGAAGTGTTCATTTTGGCCTTCTCTCGCTGAGAAAACACTATTTGTGACCTGTGATACAAAAATGCCATAACTTTTTTTAAAAGTTAGCTTTCAGTCAAGTTTCAACCTGAAAGCATAGAAAGATGCATAAACTTGAAGTTACAGCTTGATTTCAGTGAGTTTTCATCAAAATACAGGAGTTCTGCATGAAGTGTTCATTTTGGCCTTCTCTCGCTGAGAAAACTCTATTTGTGACCTGTGACACAAAACAGCAATAACTTTTGTTCAAAGTGAGTTTTCAGTCAAGTTACAACCTGAAAGCATAGAAAGATGCATAACCTTGAAGTTACAGCTTGATTTCATTGAGTTTTCCTCAAAATACAGGAGTTCTGCATGAAGTGTTCATTTTGGCCTTCTCTCGCTGAGAAAACACTATTTGTGACCTGTGATTCAAAACAACCATAACTTTTCTTTAAAGTGAGTTTTCAGTCAAGTTTCAACCTGAAAGCATAGAAAGATGCATAAACTTGAAGTCACAGGTGGATTTCTGTGAGTTTTCCTCAAAATACAAGAGTTCTGCATGAAGTGTTCATTTTTTCCTTCACTCGCTGAGAAAACACTATTTGTGACCTGTGATACAAAAATGCCTTAACTTTTCTTCAAAGTGAGTTTTCAGTCAAGTCTCAACCTGAAAGCATAGAAAGATGCATAGATTTGAAGTAACAGTTGGATTTTAGTGAGTTTTCATCAAAATACAGGAGTTCTGCATGAAGTGTTCATTTTGGCCTTCTCTCGCTGAGAAAACGCTATTTGTGAACTGTGACACAAAACAGCCATAACTTTTGTTCAAAGTGAGTTTTCAGTCAAGTTACAAGCTGAAAGCATAGAAAGATGCATAACCTTGAAGTTACAGCTTGATTTCAGTGAGATTTCCTCAAAATACAGGAGTTATGCATGAAGTGTTCATTTTGGCCTTCTCTCGCTTCGAAAACACTATTTGTGACCTGTGATACAAAAATGCCATAACTTTTCTTCAAAGTGAGTTTTCAGTCAAGTTTCAACCTGAAAGCATTGAAAGATAAAAAAAACTTGAAGTTACAGGTGGATTTCAGTGAGTTTTCCTCAAAATACAGGAGTTATGCATGAAGTGTTCATTTTTGCCTTCTCTCTCTGAGAAAACGCTATTTGTGACCTGTGACACAAAAAAGCCATAACTTTTGTTCAAAGTGAGTTTTCAGTCAAGTTTCAATCTTAAAGCAAAGAAAGATGCATACCCTTGAAGTTACAGCTTGATTTCAGTGAGTTTTCCTCAAAATACAGGAGTTATGCATGAAGTGTTCATTTTGGCCTTCTCTCGCTTAGAAAACACTATTTCTGACCTGTGATACAAAAATGCATTAACTTTTCTTCAAAGTGAGTTTTCAGTCAAGTTTCAACCTGAAAGTATAGAAAGATGCATAAACTTGAAGTTACAGCTTGATTTCAGTGAGTTTTCATCAAAATACAGGAGTTATGCATGAAGTGTTCATTTTGTCCTTCTCTCGCTGAGAAAACACTATTTGTGACCTGTGATACAAAAATGCCATAACTTTTGTTGAAAGTGAGTTTTCAGTCAAGTTTCAACCTGAAAGCATAGAAAGATGCATAACCTTGAAGTTACAGCTTGATTTCAGTGAGTTTTCCTCAAAATACAGGAGTTGTGCATGAAGTGTTCATTTTGGCCTTCTCTCCCTGAGAAAACACTATTTGTGACCTGTGACACAAAAATGCCATAACTTTTGTTGAAAGTAAGTTTTCAGTCAAGTTTCAACCTGAAAGCATAGAAAGATGCATAACCTTGAAGTTACAGCTTG
This sequence comes from Aulostomus chinensis, assembly GCF_037954235.1. Lineage (NCBI taxonomy): Eukaryota > Metazoa > Chordata > Actinopteri > Syngnathiformes > Aulostomidae > Aulostomus > Aulostomus chinensis. Next base: position 28,140,556 of record NC_141333.1, on the reverse strand, counting down.
ATTTCAGTGAGTTTTCCTCAAAATACAGGAGTTGTGCATGAAGTGTTCATTTTGGCCTTCTCTCCCTGAGAAAACACTATTTGTGACCTGTGACACAAAAAAGCCATAACTTTTGTTCAAAGTGAGTTTTCAGTCAAGTTTCAAACTGAAAGCATAGAAAGATGCATAAACTTGAAGTAACAGTTGGATTTCAGTGAGTTTTCCTCAAAATACAGGAGTTATGCATGAAGTGTTCATTTTTGCCTTCTCTCTCTGAGAAAACGCTATTTGTGACCTTTGACACAAAAAAGCCATAACTTTTGTTCAAAGTGAGTTTTCAGTCAAGTTTCAACCTGAAAGCAAAGAAAGATGCATACCCTTGAAGTTATAGCTTGATTTCAGTGAGTTTTCCTTAAAATACAGGAGTTATGCATGAAGTGTTCATTTTGGCCTTCTCTCGCTGAGAAAACACTATTTGTGACCTGTGATACAAAAATGCCATAACTTTTCTTCAAAGTGAGTTTTCAGTCAAGTCTCAACCTGAAAGCATAGAAAGATGCATAGATTTGAAGTTACAGGTGGATTTCAGTGAGTTTTCATTAAAATACAGGAATTCTGCATGAAGTGTTCATTTTGGCCTTCTCTCGCTGAGAAAACACTATTTGTGACCTGTGATACAAAAATGCCATAACTTTTTTAAAAAGTGAGCTTTCAGTCAAGTTTAAACCTGAAAGCATAGAAAGATGCATAAACTTGAAGTTACAGCTTGATTTCAGTGAGTTTTCATCAAAATACAGGAGTTATGCACAAAGTGTGCATTTTGGCCTTCTCTCGCTGAGAAAACGCTATTTGTGACCTGCGACACAAAACAGCCCTAACTTTAGTTCAAAGTGAGTTTTCTGTCAAGTTTCAACCTGAAAGCATAGAAAGATGCATAAACTTGAAGTTACAGGTGGATTTCAGTGAGTTTTGCTCAAAAAACAGGAGTTCTGCATGAAGTGTTCATTTTGGCCTTCTCTCGCTGAGAAAACGCTATTTGTGACGTGTGATACACAAAAGCCATAACTTTTTTTCAAAGTGAGTTTTCAGTCAAGTTTAAACCTGAAAGCATAGAAATATGCATAAACTTGAAGTTACAGGTGGATTTCAGTAAGTTTTCATCAAAATACAGGAGTTATGCATGAAGTGTTCATTATGGCCTTCTCTCGCTGAGAAAACACTATTTGTGACCTGTGATACACAAATGCCATAACTTTTCTTCAAAGTGAGTTTTCAGTCAAGTTTCAACCTGAAAGCATAGAAAGATGCATAAACTTTAAGTTACAGTTGGTTTTCAGTGAATTTTCCTCAAAATACAGGAGTTCTGCATGAAGTGTTCATTTTGGCCTTCTCTCAATGAGAAAACACTATTTGTGACCTGTGGCACAAAAAAGACATATTTTTTTTTCAAAGTGAGATTTCAGTCAAGTTTCGACCTGAAAGCATAGAAAGATGCATAAACTTGAAGTTACAGCTTGATTTCAGTGAGTTTTCCTCAAAATACAGGAGTTCTGCATGAAGTGTTCATTTTGGCCTTCTCTCGCTGAGAAAACACTATTTGTGACCTGTGATACAAAACAGCCATAACTTTTCTTCAAAGTGAGTTTTCAGTCAAGTTTCAACCTGAAAGCATAGAAAGATGCATAAACTTGAAGTTACAGGTGGATTTCAGTGAGTTTTCCTCAAAATACAGGAGTTCTGCATGAAGTGTTCATTTTGGCCTTCTCTCAATGAGAAAACACTATTTGTGACCTGTGGCACAAAAAAGACATATTTTTTTTTCAAAGTGAGATTTCAGTCAAGTTTCGACCTGAAAGCATAGAAAGATGCATAAACTTGAAGTTACAGCTTGATTTCAGTGAGTTTTCCTCAAAATACAGGAGTTCTGCATGAAGTGTTCATTTTGGCCTTCTCTCGCTGAGAAAACACTATTTGTGACCTGTGATACAAAAATGCCATAACTTTTCTTCAAAGTGAGTTTTCAGTCAAGTTTCAACCTGAAAGCATAGAAAGACGCATAAACTTGAAGTAACAGGTGGATTTCAGTGAGTTTTCATCAAAATACAGGAGTTCTGCATGAAGTGTTCATTTTGGCCTTCTCTCGCTGAGAAAACGCTATTTGTGACCTGTGATACAAAAATGCCATAACTTTTCTTCAAAGTGAATTTTCAGTCAAGTTTCAACCTGAAAGCATAGAAAGATGCACAAACTTGAAGTTACAGGTGGATTTCAGTGAGTTTTCCTCAAAAAACAGGAGTTCTGCATGAAGTGTTCATTTTGGCCTTCACTCGCTGAGAAAACAATATTTGTGTCCTGTGATACAAACATGCCATAACTTTTCTTCAAAGTGAGTTTTCAGTCAAGTTTCAACCTGAAAGCATGAAAAGATGCATAAACTTGAAGTTACAGGTGGATTTCAGTGAGTTTTCATCAAAATACAGGAGTTCTGCATGAAGTTTTCATTTTGGCCTTCTCTCGCTGAGAAAACACTATTTGTGACATGTGATACAAAAATGCCATAACTTTTCTTCAAAGTGAGTTTTCTGTCAAGTTTCAACCTGAAAGCAAAGAAAGATGCATAACCTTGAAGTTACAGCTTGATTTCAGTGAGTTTTCCTCAAAATAAAAGAGTTATGCATGAAGTGTTCATTTTGGCCTTCTCTCGCTTAGAAAACACTATTTGTGACCTGCAACACGAAACAGCCATAACTTTTGTTCAAAGTGAGTTTTCAGTCAAGTTTCAACCTGAAAGCATAGAAAGATGCATAAACTTGAAGTTACAGGTGGATTGCAGTGAATTTTCATCAAAATACAGGAGTTATGCATGAAGTGTTCATTTTGGCCTTCTCTCGCTGAGAAAACACTATTTGTGATCTGTGATACAAAACAGCCATAACTTTTGTTCAAAGTGAGTTTTCAGTCAAGTTTCAACCTGAAAGCATAGAAAGATGCATAAACTTGAAGTTAAAGCTAGATTTCAGTGAGTTTTCATCAAAATTCAGGAGTTATGCATGAAGTGTTAATTTTGGCCTTCTCTCGCTGAGAAACCACTATTTGTGACCTGTGATACAAAAATGCCATAACTTTGGTTCAAAGTGAGTTTTCAGTCAAGTTTCAACCTGAAAGCATAGAAAGATGCATAAACATGAAGTTACAGGTGGATTTCAGTGAGTTTTCCTCAAAATACAGGAGTTATGCATGAATTGTTAATTTTGGCCTTCTCTCGCTGAGAAAACACTGTTTGTGACCTGTGATACAAAAATGCCATAACTTTTGTTCAAAGTGAGTTTTCAGTGATGTTTCAACCTTAAAGCATAGAAAGATGCATAAACTTGAAGTTACAGCTTGATTTCAGTGAGTTTTCATCAAAATTCAGGAGTTATGCATGAATTGTTAATTTTGGCCTTCTCTCGCTGAGAAAACACTATTTGTGACCTGTGATACAAAAATGCCATTAGTTTTGTTCAAAGTGAGTTTTCAGTCAAGTTTCAACCTGAAAGCATAGAAAGATGCATAAACATGAAGTTACAGGTGGATTTCAGTGAGTTTTCATCAAAATACAGGAGTTATGCATGAATTGTTAATTTTGGCCTTCTCTCGCTGAGAAAACACTATTTGTGACCTGTGATACAAAAATGCCATAACTTTTGTTCAAAGTGAGTTTTCAGTCAAGTTTCAACCTGAAGGCATAGAAAGATGCATAAACTTGAAGTTACAGGTGGATTTCAGTGAGTTTTCATCAAAATACAGGAGTTCTGCATGAAGTGTTCATTATGGCCTTCTTTCGCTGAGAAAACACTATTTGTGTCCTGTGATAAAAAAATGCCATAACTTTGGTTCAAAGTGAGTTTTCAGTCAAGTTTCAACCTGAAAGCATAGAAAGATGCATAAACATGAACTTACAGGTGGATTTCAGTGAGTTTTCATCAATATACAGGAGTTATGCATGAAGTGTTAATTTTGGCCTCTTCTCGCTGAGAAAACACTATTTGTGACCTGTGATACAAAAATGACATAACTTTGGTTCAAAGTGAGTTTTCAGTCAAGTTTCAACCTGAAAGCATAGAAAGATGCATAAACATGAAGTTACAGGTGGATTTCAGTGAGTTTTCATCAAAATACAGGAGTTATGCATGAATTGTTAATTTTGGCCTTCTCTCGCTGAGAAAACACTATTTGTGACCTGCGACACAAAACAGCCATAACTTTGCTTCAAAGTGAGTTTTCAGTCAATTTCCAACCTGAAAGCATAGAAAGATGCATAACCTTGAAGTTACAGCTTGATTTCAGTGAGTTTTCCTCAAAATACAGGAGTTATGCATGAAGTGTTCACTTTGGCCTTCTCTCGCTGAGAAAACACTATTTGTGACCTGTGATACAAAAATGCCATAACTTTTGTTCAAAGTGAGTTTTCAGTCAAGTTTCAACCTGAAAGCATAGAAAGATGCATAAACTTGAACTTACAGCTTGATTTCAGTGAGTTTTCATCAAAATAGAGGAGTTCTGCATGAAGTGTTCATTTTGGCCTTCTCTCGCTGAGAAAACACTATTTGTGACCTGTGATACAAAAATGCCATAACTTTTCTTCAAAGTGAGTTTTCAGTCAAGTTTCAACCTGAAAGCATAGAAAGATGCATAAACTTGAAGTTACAGCTTGATTTCAGTGAGTTTTCATCAAAATACAGGAGCTCTGCATGAAGTGTTCATTTTGGCCTTCTCTCGCTGAGAAAACGCTATTTGTTACCTGTGATACAAAACAACCACAAGTTTTGTTCAAAGTGAGTTTTTAGTCAAGTTTCAACCTGAAAGCATAGAAAGATGCATAAACTTGAAGTTACAGGTGGAATTCAGTGAGTTTTCATCAAAATAGAGGAGTTATGCATGAAGTGTTCATTTTGGCCTTCTAATGCTGAGAAAACTCTATTTGTGACCTGTGACAAAAAACAGCCATAACTTTTGTTCAAAGTGAGTTTTCAGTCAATTTCCAACCTGAAAGCATAGAAAGATGCATAACCTTGAAGTTACAGCTTGATTTCAGTGAGTTTTCCTCAAAATACAGGAGTTATGCATGAAGTGTTCACTTTGGCCTTCTCTCGCTGAGAAAACACTATTTGTGACCTGCGACACAAAACAGCCATAACTTTTATTCAAATTGAGTTTTCAGTCAGGTTTCAACCTGAAAGCATAGAAAGATGCATAAACTTGAAGTTACAGCTTGATTTCAGTGAGTTTTCATCAAAATTCAGGAGTTATGCATGAATTGTTAATTTTGGCCTTCTCTCGCTGAGAAAACACTATTTGTGACCTGTGATACAAAAATGCCATAACTTTTGTTCAAAGTGAATTTTCAGTCAAGTTTCAACCTAAAAGCATAGAAAGATGCATAAACTTGAAGTTACAGTTGGATTTCAGTGAGTTTTCATCAAAATACAGGAGTTCTGCATGAAGTGTTCATTTTGGCCTTCTCTCGCTGAGAAAACACTATTTGTGACCTGTGATACAAAAATGCCATAACTTTTGTTCAAAGTGAGTTTTCAGTCAAGTTTCAACCTGAAAGCATAGAAAGATGCATAAACTTGAAGTTACAGGTGGATTTCAGTGAGTTTTCATCAAAATAGAGGAGTTCTGCATGAAGTGTTCATTTTGGCCTTCTCTCGCTGAGAAAACACTATTTGTGACCTGTGATACAAAAATGCCATAACTTTTCTTCAAAGTGAGTTTTCAGTCAAGTTTCAACCTGAAAGCATAGAAAGATGCATAAACTTGAAGTTACAGCTTGATTTCAGTGAGTTTTCATCAAAATACAGGAGCTCTGCATGAAGTGTTCATTTTGGCCTTCTCTCGCTGAGAAAACGCTATTTGTTACCTGTGATACAAAACAACCACAAGTTTTGTTCAAAGTGAGTTTTTAGTCAAGTTTCAACCTGAAAGCATAGAAAGATGCATAAACATGAAGTTACAGCTTGATTTCAGTGAGTTTTCATCAAAATTCAGGAGTTATGCATGAAGTGTTAATTTTGGCCTTCTCTCGCTAAGAAAACACTATTTGTGACCTGTGATACAAAAATGCCATAACTTTGGTTCAAAGTGAGTTTTCAGTCAAGTTTCAACCTGAAAGCATAGAAAGATGCATAAAAATGAAGTTACAGGTGGATTTTAGTGAGTTTTCATCAAAATTCAGGAGTTATGCATGAATTGTTAATTTTGGCCTTCTCTCGCTGAGAAAACACTATTTGTGACCTGTGATACAAAAATGTAATAACTTTTGTTCAAAGTGAGTTTTCAGTCAAGTTTCAACCTGGAAGCATAGAAAGATGCATAAACTCTAAGTTACAGGTGAATTTCAGTGAGTTTTCATCAAAATACAGGAGTTCTGCATGAAGTGTTCATTTTGGCCTTCTCTCGCTGAGAAAACACTATTTGTGACCTGTGATACGAAAATGCCATAACTTTTGTTCAAAGTGAGTTTTCAGTCAAGTTTCAACCTGAAGGCATAGAAAGATGCATAAACTTGAAGTTACAGCTTGATTTCAGTGAGTTTTCATCAAAACACAGGAGTTATGCATGAAGTGTTCATTTTGGCCTTCTCTCGCTGAGAAAACGCTATTTGTGACCCGTGATACAAAAATGCCATAACTTTTCTTCAAAGTGAGTTTTCAGTCAAGTTTCAACCTGAAAGCATAGAAAGATGCATAAACTTGAAGTAACAGGTGGATTTCAGTGAGTTTTCATCAAAATACAGGAGTTCTGCATGAAGTGTTCATTTTGGCCTTTTCTCGCTGAGAAAACGCTATTTGTGACCTGTGACAAAAAACAGCCATAACTTTTGTTCAAAGTGAGTTTTCAGTCAACTTTCAACCTGAAAGCATAGAAAGATGCGTAAACTTGAAGTTACATTTGGATTTCAGTGAGGTTTCATAAAAATACAGGAGTTATGCATGAAGTGTTCATTTTGGCCTTCTCTCGCTGAGAAAACGCGATTTGTGACCTGTGACACAAAACAGCCATAACTTTTGTTCAAAGTGAGTTTTCAGTCAAGTTTCAACCTGAAAGCATAGAAAGATGCATAAATTTGAAGTTACAGGTGGATTTCAGTGCGTTTTCATCAAAATACAGGAGTTATGCATGAAGTGTTCTTTTTGGCCTTCTATTGCTGAGAAAACGTTATTTGTGACCTGTGACAAAAAACAGCCATAACTTTTGTTCAAAGTGGGTTTTCAGTCAAGTTTCAACCTGAAAGCATAGAAAGATGCATAACCTTGAATTTACAGCTTGATTTCAGTGAGTTTTCATCAAAATACAGAAGTTCTGCATGAAGTGTTCATTTTGGCCTTCTCTCGCTGAGAAAACACTATTTGTGACCTGTGATACAAAAATGCCATAAATTTTCTTCAAAGTGAGTTTTCAGTCAGGTTTCAACCTGAAAGCATAGAAAGATGCATAAACTTGAAGTTACAGGTGGATTTCAGTGAGTTTTCATCAAATACAGGAGTTCTGCATGAAGTGTTCATTTTTGCCTTCTCTCGCTGAGAAAACGCCATTTGTGACCTGCGAAACAAAACAGCCATAACTTTTGTTCAAAGTGAGTTTTCAGTCAAGTTTCAACCTGAAAGCAGAGAAAGATGCATAAACTTGAAGTTACAGCTTGATTTCAGTGAGTTTTCATCAAAATACAGGAGTTCTGAATGAAGTGTTCATTTTGGCCTTCTCTCGCTGTGAAAACACTATTTCTGACCTGTGATAAAAAACAGCCATAACTTTTTGTCAAAGTGAGTTTTCAGTCAAGTTTCAACCTGAAAGCATAGAAAGACGTAGAAAAGAGAAGTTAGAGGTGGATTTCAGGCAATTTTCCTCAAAATACAGGAGTTATGCATGAAGCGTTCTTTTTGACCTTTTCTCAATGAGAAAAATCTATTTGTGACCTGTGAATCAAGACAGCAATAGCTTTTGTTCGAAGTGAGTTTTCAGTCAAGTTTCAACCTGAAAGCATGGAAAGATGCTTAAACTTGAAGTTACAGCTTGATTTCAGTGAGTTTTCATCAAAGTACAGGAGTTATGCATGAAGTGTTCATTTTGGCCTTTTCTCGGTGTGAAAAGACTATTCGTGACTTGTCATACAAAAAAAACATAACTTTTGTTCATAGACAGTTTTCAGTCAAGTTTCAACCTGAAAGCATAGAAAGATGCATAAAAGACAAGTTATAGGTAGATTTCACTCAGTCTTTCTCAAATTACAGGAGTTACGCATGAAGTGTTCATTTTGGCCTTCTCTCGCTTTGAAAACGCTGTTTGTGACCTGTAACACAAAACAGCCATTAATTTGTTTGAAAGTGAGTTTTCAGTCAAGTTTCAACCCGAAAGCATAGAAAGATGCATTAACTCTCCGTTACAGGTGGATTTCAGTCAGTTTTTCTCAAAATAAAGGAGTTACACATGAAGTGTTCATTTTGGCCTTCTCTCGCTGAGAAAACGTTATTTGTGACCTGTGATACAAAACAGCCATAACTTTTGTTCCAAGTGAGTTTTCACTCAAATTTCAGACTGAAAACATGGAAAGATGCATAAACTTGAATTTAAATGCAGGATTTCACTCAGTTTTCCTCAAAATACAGGAGTTATGCTTGAAGTGTTCATTTTTCCTTCTCTTGCTAAGAAAAGGCCATTTGTGACCTGTGATACAAAACAACCATAACTTTTTTTCAAATTGAGTTTGCAGTAAAGTTTCAGACTTAAAACATAGAAAGATGCATGAACTTGAAGTTAAAGGTAGATTTCAGTCAGTTATCCTCAAAATAGAGGAGTTCTACATGACGTGTTCATTTTGACCTTCTCTCACTGAGAAAACGCTTTTTTTCTTTTACCTGTGATCTCAAAAGCCATAACTTATGTTCAAAGCGACTTTCCCGTCAAATTTTAACCTGAAAGCATAGAAAGATGCATAAACTTGAACTTACATGTGGATTTCACTCAGTTTTCCTCAAAATACAGGAGTTATTCATGAAGTGTTCATTTTGGCCTTCTCTCGCTGATAAAACGCTATTTTGGACCTGTGACACAAAAATGCCATAACTTTTCTTCAAAGTGAGTTTTCAGTCAAGTTTCAACCTGAAAGCATAGAAAGATGCATAAACTTGAAGTTACAGCTTGATTTCAGTGAGTTTTCCTCAAAATACAGGAGTTATGCATGAATTTTCACTTTGGCCTTATCTCGCTGAGAAAACACTTTTTGTGATCTGCGAAACAAAACAGACATAACTTTTATTCAAATTGAGTTTTCAGTCAGGTTTCAACCTGAAAGCATAGAAAGATGTATAAACTTGAAGTTACAACTTGATTTCAGTGAGTTTTCATCAAATTTCAGGAGTTACGCATGAATTGTTAATTTTGGCCTTCTCTCGCTGAGAAAACACTATTTGTGACCTGTGATACAAAAATGCCATAACTTTTGTTCAAAGTGAGTTTTCAGTCAAGTTTCAACCTGAAAGCATAGAAAGATGCATAAACTTGAAGTTAAAGCTTGATTTCAGTGAGTTTTCATCAAATTCAGGAGTTATGCATGAAGCCTTCTTTTTGACCTTTTCTCGATGAGAAAAAGCTATTTGTGACCTGTGAAACAAAACAGCCATAACTTTTGTTCAAAGTTAGTTTTCAGTCAACTTTCAACCTGAGAGCATAGAAAGATGCATAAACTTTAAGTTAGAGTTGGATTTCAGGGAGTTTTCCTCAAAATACAAGAATTATGCATGAAGTGTTCATTTTGGCCTTTTCTCGCTGTTTAAACGCTATTCGTGACCTGTCATACAAAAGAGCCACAAGTTTTGTTCATAGTCAGTTTTCAGTCAAGTTTCAACCTGAAAGCGTAGAAAGATGCATAAACTTGAAATTACAGGTGGATTTCACTCAGTTTTCAAAAAAAATACAGTAGTTATGCATGATGTGTTCATTTTGGCCTTCTCTCGCTGTGAAAACACCATTTGTGACCTGTGATAAAAAACAGCAATAACTTTTTGTCAAAGTGAGTTTTCAGTCAAGATTTGATCTGAAAGCAAAGAAAGATGCATAAACTTGCAGTTACAGGTGGATTTCATGCAGTTTTCCAAAAAAATACTTGAGTTATGCATGAAGTGTTCATTTTGGCCTTCTCTCACTTAGAAAACACTATTCATGACCTGTGTTACAAAACAGTCAAAACTTTTTTTCAAAGTGAGTTTTCAGTCAAGTTTCAACTTTGAAGCAGAGAAAGATGCATAAAAGAGAAGTTAGAGGTGGATTTCATGCAGTTTTCCTCAAAATACAGGAGTTATGCATGAAGTGTTCACTTTGGCCTTCTCTCGCTGAGAAAACGCTATTTGTGACCTGCGACACAAAACAGCCATAACTTTTTTTCAAAGTGAGTTTTCAGTCAAGTTTCAACCTGAAAGCATAGAAAGATGCATAAACTTTAAGTTAGAGGTGGATTTTAGGGCAGTTTTCCTCAAAATGCAGGAGTTCTGCATGAAGTGTTGGTTTTGGCCTTCTCTCGCTGTGAAAACACTGTTTCTGACCTGTGATACAAAACCGCCATAACCTTTTGTCAAAGTGAGTTTTCTGTCAAGTTTTAACCTGAAAGCATAGAAATAAATATAAACTTGAAGTTACAGCTTGAATTTCAGGCAGTTTTACACAAAATACAGGAGTTCTGCATGAAGTGTTCACTTTGGCCTTCTCTCGCTGAGAAAAAGCTATTTGTGACCTGTGATACAAAACAGCCATAACTTTTTTTCAAAGTGAGTTTTCAGTCAAGTTTCAACCTGAAAGCATAGAAAGATGCATAAACTTTAAGTTAGAGGTGGATTTTAGGGCAGTTTTCCTCAAAATACAGGAGTTACGCATTAAGTGTTCATTTTTGCCATCTCTCGCTGAGAAAACACTATTTGTGACATGTGATACAAAACAGCCATAACTTTTGTTCAAAGTGATTTTTCAGTCAAGTTTCAACCTGAAAGCATAGAAAGATGCATAAACTTGAAGTTACAGGTGGATTTCATGCAGTTTTCCAAAAAATACAGGAGTTATGCATGAAGTGTTCATTTTGGCCTTCTCTCGCTGTGAAAACACTATTTGTGACCTGTGATACAAATCCGCCATAACCTTTTGTCAAAGTGAGTTTTCAGTCAAGTTTTAACCTGAAAGCATAGAAAGAAACATAAACTTGAAGTTAGAGTTGTATTTCAGGCAGTTTTACACAAAATACAGGAGTTGTACATGAAGTGTTTATTTTGGCCTTCTCTCGCTGAGAAAACACTATTTGTGACCTGTGATACAAAACAGCCATAACTTTGTTCAAAGTGAGTTGTCAGTCAAGTTTCAATCTGAAAGCATGGAAAGATGCATAAACTTGAAGTTAGAGGTGGATTTCATGCAGTTTTCAAAAAAAATACAGTAGTTATGCATGATGTGTTCATTTTGGCCTTCTCTCGCTGTGAAAACACCATTTGTGACCTGTGTTACGAAACAGCCATAACTTTTTTTCAAAGTGAGTTTTCAGTCAAGTTTCAACCTGAAAGTATAGAAAGATGCATAAAATAGAAGTTACAGGTGGATTTCACGCAGTTTTCCTCAAAGTACAGGAGTTATGCATGAAGTGTTCATTCTGGCATTCTTTCGCTGAGAAAAAACTATTTGTGACCTGTGATACAAAACCGCCATAACTTTTTTTCAAAGTGAGTTTTCAGTCAAGTTTCAACCTGAAAGCATAGAAAGACGCATAAAAGAGAAGGTGGAGGTTTATTTCAGGCAGTTTTCCAAAAAATACAGGAGTTATGCATGAAGTGTTCATTTTGGCCTTCTCTCGCTGAGAAAACAATATTTGTGACCTGTGAAAAAAAACACCCATAACTTTTGTTCAAAGTGAGTTTTCTGTCAAGTTTCAATCTAAAAGCATGGAAAGATGCATAAACTTGAAGTTGGGGGTGGATTTCATGCTTTTTTCCAAAAAATACAGGAGTTATGCATGAAGTGTTCATTTTGGCCTTCTCTCGCTGTGAAAACACTATTTGTGACCTGTGATACAAAACAGCCATAACTTTTGTTCAAAGTGAGTTTTCAGTCAAGTTTCAACCTGAAAGCATAGAAAGATGCATGAACTTAAAGTTACAGCTTGATTTCAGTGAGTTTACATCAAAATACAGGAGTTATGCATGAAGTGTTCATTCTGGCATTCTTTCGCTGAGAAAAAACTATTTGTGACCTGTGATACAAAACCGCCATAACTTTTTTTCAAAGTGAGTTTTCAGTCAAGTTTCAACCTGAAAGCATAGAAAGACGCATAAAAGAGAAGGTGGAGGTTTATTTCAGGCAGTTTTCCAAAAAATACAGGAGTTATGCATGAAGTGTTCATTTTGGCCTTCTCTCGCTGAGAAAACAATATTTGTGACCTGTGAAAAAAAACACCCATAACTTTTGTTCAAAGTGAGTTTTCTGTCAAGTTTCAATCTAAAAGCATGGAAAGATGCATAAACTTGAAGTTGGGGGTGGATTTCATGCTTTTTTCCAAAAAATACAGGAGTTATGCATGAAGTGTTCATTTTGGCCTTCTCTCGCTGTGAAAACACTATTTGTGACCTGTGATACAAAACAGCCATAACTTTTGTTCAAAGTGAGTTTTCAGTCAAGTTTCAACCTGAAAGCATAGAAAGATGCATGAACTTAAAGTTACAGCTTGATTTCAGTGAGTTTACATCAAAATACAGGAGTTCTGCATGAAGTGTTCATTTTGGCCTTCTCTCGCTGAGAAAACACTATTTGTGACCTGTGATACAAAAATGCCATAACTTTTGTTCAAAGTGAGTTTTCAGTCAAGTTTCAACCTGAAAGCATAGAAAGATGCATAAACTTGAAGTTACAGCTTGATTTCAGTGAGTTTTCATCAAAATACAGGAGTTCTGCATGAAGTGTTCATTTTGGCCTTTTCTCGCTGAGAAAACACTATTTGTGACCTGTGATACAAAAATGCCATAACTTTTGTTCAAAGTGAGTTTTCAGTCAAGTTTCAACCTGAAAGCATAGAAAGATGCATAAACTTGAAGTTACAGCTTGATTTCAGTGAGTTTTCATCAAAATACAGGAGTTCTGCATGAAGTGTTCATTTTGGCCTTCTCTCGCTGAGAAAACACTATTTGTGACCTGTGATACAAAAATGCCATAACTTTTTTTCAAAGTGAGTTTTCAGTCAAGTTTCAACCTGAAAGCATAGAAAGATGCATAAACTTGAAGTTACAGCTTGATTTCAGTGAGTTTTCATCAAAATACAGGTGTTCTGCATGAAGTGTTCATTTTGGCCTTCTCTCGCTGAGAAAACACTATTTGTGACCTGTGATACAAAAATGCCATAACTTTTGTTCAAAGTGAGTTTTCAGTCAAGTTTCAACCTGAAAGCATAGAAAGATGCATAAACTTGAAGTTACAGCTTGATTTCAGTGAGTTTTCATCAAAATACAGGAGTTCTGCATGAAGTGTTCATTTTGGCCTTCTCTTGCTGTGAAAACACTATTTCTGACCTGTGATAAAAAACAGCCATAAGCTTTTGTCAAAGTGAGTTTTCAGTCAAGTTTCAACCTGAAAGCATAGAAAGACGTAGAAAAGAGAAGTTAGAGGTGGATTTCAGGCAATTTTCCTCAAAATACAGGAGTTATGCATGAAGCGTTCTTTTTGACCTTTTCTCAATGAGAAAAAGCTATTTGTGACCTGTGAATCAAGACAGCAATAGCTTTTGTTCGAAGTGAGTTTTCAGTCAAGTTTCAACCTGAAAGCATAGAAAGATGCTTAAACTTGAAGTTACAGGTGGATTTCACTCAGTTTTCATCAAAGTACAGGAGTTATGCATGAAGTGTTCATTTTGGCCTTTTCTCTGTGTGAAAAGGCTATTCGTGACCTGTCATACAAAAAAAACATAACTTTTGTTCACAGACAGTTTTCAGTCAAGTTTCAACCTGAAAGCATAGAAAGATGCATAAAAGAGAAGTTATAGGTAGATTTCACTCAGTCTTTCTCAAATTACAGGAGTTACGCATGAAGTGTTCATTTTGGCCATCTCTCGCTTTGAAAACGCTGTTTTTGACCTGTAACACAAAACAGCCATTAATTTGTTTGAAAGTGAGTTTTCAGTCAAGTTTCAACCCGAAAGCATAGAAAGATGCATTAACTCTCCGTTACAGGTGGATTTCAGTCAGTTTTTCTCAAAATAAAGGAGTTACACATGAAGTGTTCATTTTGGCCTTCTCTCGCTGAGAAAACGTTATTTGTGACCTGTGATACAAAACAGCCATAACTTTTGTTCCAAGTGAGTTTTCACTCAAATTTCAGACTGAAAACATGGAAAGATGCATAAACTTGAATTTAAATGCAGGATTTCACTCAGTTTTCCTCAAAATACAGGAGTTATGCTTGAAGTGTTCATTTTTCCTTCTCTTGCTAAGAAAAGGCCATTTGTGACCTGTGATACAAAACAACCATAACTTTTTTTCATATTGAGTTTGCAGTAAAGTTTCAGACTTAAAACATAGAAAGATGCATGAACTTGAAGTTACAGGTAGATTTCAGTCAGTTATCCTCAAAATAGAGGAGTTCTACATGAAGTGTTCATTTTGGCCTTCTCTCGCTGAGAAAACGCTATTTTGGACCTGTGACACAAAAATGCCATAACTTTTGTTCAAAGTGAGTTTTCAGTCAAGTTTCAACCTGAAAGCATAGAAAGATGAATAAACTTGAAGTTACAGGTGGATTTCACTCAGTTTTCCTCCAAATACAGGAGTTATTCATGAAGTGTTCATTTTTGCCTTCTCTCGCTGTGAAAACGCTATTTTGGACCTGTGATACAAAACAGCCATAACTTTTCTTCAAAGTGAGTTTTCCGTCAAGTTTCAACCTGAAAGCATAGAAAGATGCAAAACCTTGCAGTTACAGGTGGATTTCAGTCAGTTTTCCTCAAAATAAAGGAGTTACACATGAAGTGTTCATTTTGGCCTTCTCTCGCTGAGAAAAAGCTATTTGTGACCTGTGACAGAAAACAGCCATAACTTTTTGTCAAAGTGAGTTTTCAGTCAAGTTTCAACCTGAAAGCATAGAAAGATGCATGAACTTGAAGTTACAGGTGGATTTCACTCAGTTTTCCTCAATAGGAGGTGAGTTCAGCATGAAGTATTCATTTTGGCCTTGTCTTGCTGATAAAACGTTATTTGAGACCTGTGATCACTCGTGGTTCCTGGAGTTTCTAAAAGTAGAATGGGAGCCAGAGCCTTCAGCTATCAGGCTCCCTTCTTGTGAAACTGTCTCCCAGTTTTGTTCTGGGATGCAAACACGCTCTCAACCTTTAACAGCAGACTAAAGACCTTCCTTTTTTATCAGGCTTATCGTTATGGCTGCTTAGGCTAGCCCTTAGATATGCTGCTATAGGCTTAGGCTGTCCCTCCTCCTCTCTTCCCTCTCTGTCCTCCTATGTGTGTCTTACATAAATCATACTCCTACGTATTACTAACTCGTCTTCTTCTCCGGAGCTTTGGGGCTCCTCTCATCCCAGATCCCAGGTGCTGCTGGAGGAGGCTGCAGACCTGAAGAGGCTCAAGCTGCCACAAGTAGCTACACCTACTCATGTCCCTGTCTGTCCATCAGTCTCTTCCCTTTCTCCCTCTCTTTATCTCTGTCCCTCTCTTTCCTTCTCCATATCTATCTTTCTCCATTATCTGTCTTTGTCTCTGCCCCACTCTCCTGCTCTCTTTCCCCCCAACCAGTCAAAGCAGAAGGCCGTCCCCATTGAGCCTGGGTCTGCTCGACGTTCCTGCCTGTTAAAAGGAAGGTTTTCGTTGCCGCTGTTGCAGGATGTGCTTGCTCATGAAGAATTGTTGGGTGTAAATTCATTGAAGGAGTGTGGTACTAGACCTGCTCTACCTGTAAAGTATCATGAGATAACTTTTGTTGTGATTTGGTGCTATATAAATAAAACTGACTTGACTAATTCAAGCTAGAGGACTGTACCACAGAGAAATTCAAGCTTTCCTATCTGATGTGGATGGTGAATGTACCCCACCACTCTGATGAGCTCTGGCTGAGCCACGGCTCTGTGCTGCAGTGGTTTTATCGCCGAGATCAGAAATTAACCAATTTTTGAAAGGGCCAACCTCTTCATGAACTGAGTGGCCCTCTGTGAGACCTGGCATTTGTAGTTGATCTTACTCATCATCTAAAAACACTGACCAAGAACCTACAAGGCAAAGAACAGCTGGTGCCACACCTGTATGCGCACATGAAAGCCTTCTGTGTAATGTTCCGCCTGTTTGAGACACAACTCTGAAACTTTAATGCTGCACACTTCCCTGCACTGTCTGAAATAAAGTCAGACAGGACAACCTTTCTGCTAAGAAGGAAAAATATGTGTCTGTGATTGCGTCTCTCATGACAGAATTCAACCGTTTCCAAGATTTTTCTGTCATTGAAAAATAAATCAAGCTGTTCTTGACCCTTTCTGATTGAAATGCAATGTGATGATTCTCTGAAGAGTCAACATAAGCTTCTCTCCCTCCCAAACTTCTGTCAGAGTTTGGATAATGCCTCGTTTCCTCTGATGACGCCACGCAAAAAGAATGATGAGCATGTTCGGCTCAACATACATATGTGAACAAACATTTTCTCTGTTAGATCAGAACAAAAGCAGACTGAGAACCAGAATGACTTTATAAGAATATATGCTGCATTTTAAGTGATTAGTATGCAAGACATAATAATACAGTAAATGTGGGTTCTGTAGAAATGGAAATTCAAGGTATCAAAAATACATATTCAAAGTAAGAAAAAGACCAAATACATTTTTCAACTTTATTCAGGGTATCAATAACTGCGGAACACCCTCCCCTCAGAGGGACATCAAAGGACGTTTTCTTGGAGCAGCTTTTTAAAGTGCATTTTAACACTTACAGGTAAACAGTATACATATGTACGTAAACACTAGGCCCTTAAGGGCACAGTCACACAAAAGTATGGTTGCCAGCTGGGATGGGAATAGGGATGGGAATTTTCCCTGCTCTCTTCCTATTGCAATGCATTGGCAGAATACCCTCATCAGCTGGCAACCACTTTGTTGCCATGCCCTAATAGTACAAACAAATAAATGTATTTACGAATACAAATTTATTCAGGGTGCTTGAACAAACAAGCAACTATTTAAAAAGAGGTATAAAACAATACAAAGAACCTTTCATAAATCCATATCAACACTCATGAACATTAAATTTTCTAATGTCATGAAGAAGGCGCCCGAGAATGCTATTTCTATGCGATCTCCCAACCCAGTACTCCCACTCAATTACTCTTAAATGCTCTTTTAACAGCTTGGTCGTTCAATTGCCTCTATGATGCCAAACCTCACATTTAAATGTTTGCCAGGCCCGCTCTAAGTTTTGTGTATGAGCTCTGGTTACAGGATCTACAAAGTGTCTCTTGTGGCAGACAGTATGGTGATCATAACCTTCCTCTGATAGAGCTCTCCTATAAGCTCTCCACTCATCAGTCACAATGCTGGATCCCCTCCTAATATGGCGCCATATGATGGGAAGAAGCTGCTCTTTGGAACGCTTTGTGACGATCTTGAGAATGGGTCTTCTGGTGCTCTGTGCTCCTTCCAGCATCCTAAATACCCATTTTTTTATTCCGTCTCCATGCTGGTGCCATTCTCCCCTGGTTGTACTGTCAAACATATTTTTTGTAATTATCAGATTAATAGTTACATGCACTCGTCATGACATTTCCTTGGATAGAAACACATGCGCACGCACACACACACACACACACACACACACGTATCATAAAAATGCATCTTACCTTTCTTTTGTGTGAAAACTTGCTTTTGTCAAGCATAACAAAGCAATGACGGCCACCAACTTTCATTTGACCTTTAACTTGAAGTTTGCGCACAGCACACCTGCAGACCTGCATGTAGGTGACAATGACAATTCAGTTAAGGTGTATTACGATATTCACACATCCAGCCTCAACTAGGGTACTCAAAACCTAACTGTAAAGCCATGGTAGGTTTTGACAAAATTTGAATTCATGCAGCCCATCAGCATGATTTGAAATTCTGTTCCTGTTAACAAACAAAGGTATCAATCATATTCCACTTCAGAAAATTTATTTGAGATGTTATTCTCCTTTTCACATTACACAAATTCAATTTTGAACAACCTGATTATGGCCCCTGCACATTTTCTTCAAGTAGGTTAAATAAAAGCAAATATGTGGATGGTCTTTATACTTTTCTCAGAGATGAAGCCATTTTGATTAAGGTCCTGCTACTGCCTGCAACACCATCTTCAATAAGGTCTGTCTGCTTCAGACATAATCCTTGTTCGAAACCACTTGCCCTATGGACAAAATATTCCATTAACAAAAAGGTGGGGGAAGAAATAACAACTTGGGCAAAGAAAACCCCACCTGTAAATGAATTCCAGGTGGTTTTGGAGGGACCTCCGGGACTTGTAGAATAGACTCCCTTTGCGAACTGAAAGACCTCGTCTGTGTCGCCTGCAAACCCTGCAAAAAAGGATTATCTGAGACATGCTAGCTGTGCACAAACTCAATTAAAGGTGTGCTAAAGTTTGCAGCTTAGGTAGGACATTTTATATTAAAGCTTCAGTTCAAATAGGGCTTCCACAATAATGCAGTGTTGGGTAAATTACTGAAAATGTGTCATTAGTTACACTTACATCAAAATAATAACTTACTAGGGAAATTGAGTTTGTGTTACTTTTAAAAGCCAGCTGTATTATCTTATTAATGCACACATTATTTTCTGTTCATTCACTTAATGGGGAGGCTTTAATCATTAGCCCCTCTCTGAGGGAAAAGAATGAGGAGCATGTTTGCCAGGCATGGAGGTGGCTTTCCTCCCTGGGCAAGAGATGCTGTTTAGGGCCCTGAAGCTGCTGGGTATATACTGGGACTGCACACTGCACAGTGAGAGCCATCAAGAACATCACTGATGTGATGTTGCTGAGAAAGCATCAAGATAGCTGTGGATCAAAGGGGTCATCTGTCAAGCACATAAGTAACATATAATACACCTGGCCGAGTCACCTTGCTAGTGCAACGGGGTTGTGTCTGTCTGGTGAAGGTATCTATGGTGCAGTAATGATGACACGGCCACACAGAACTTGCTCTCACTCAGGTCTCTTTACTTTCGGGCTCCTGGTGTAATAATAAGTGAAATACACAGTGTTCACCCACAGCGCAGCAGCAGTACAAATAGTATAAAATCTGCAGCATGGAATTCACTTCCTCTGCACACAAAGAGACACTGCATGCTGCTGCGTTGTTCGTCCACAAGGTGGCTTTCGAACTATGCTAAGCATTGCACCCTAAGGTGTGTGTAAAACATAATGATCATAAAGCAGATACTCTGAAGTAGTCTATTATTTCCATTTGTGAAAATAATTCAATAACTGCAATCAGAAAATTAATTTGTTACATTACTGGTTGCAGCAAAAAGTAGTTCAAATATTATTACTCCCAACATTGCAAATATGTAGCTGCCAATACATCTGAAACAAGATTATGCAACTTTTATATAAGTTTTTAACAACAACATAAACACATTTCTGATTATGATCATTTTACACTGAGTCAAAAATGAGAGATAACTTGACCACACTTTTTCTTACAAGTGGAAGCCATCTTGTCTGGTAAGCTGCAGGACACTCATCTGAGTATCACAGGAATTGCATTTCATGTGACTCTGGAGAATGCCTCTTTTCTGCATCCACAACACGATTTTCCTTCTGTACGCAAGAGCTGTTGAACCTCCCTCTCCAAGATTCCAAACTCGTATCGCCCTTTTTCTTCATGTTTTCGCGGCTTCCGGAACGGACTTCCGCTCAGATTGTTTCAAGATAAAATATCAGCCAACGGCTTTTAATGTTAGATGCACGAAATAAATAAAATTCAATTAAGTTTCTGTTCACAATTTTCGAATAAATTTGAATTGAACAAAAATAACAGTGAATATGTTTCGTCCAAAGTACGTAAAATAAATTAAATATAATACATCACCACAACAGTGTATAAACACACTGTGTTGTCACCCCCCTCCACCGCCATCATCACATTTAATGTTATTTCAAGTCTCTTAAATGATTACCAATAAGAAATGTATGAAAATGGTTGATAATTATACAAAGGTATTCAATAATGGACTGTCACAAATAATTTTTATTTTGCACAAATATTAACATGAAGTCTGCCTTTAAAGATTGGTTTTATTTTCTTTTATTTATTTTCTTTTATGTATTGTAGATAAATTTATTCATATATTTGCTTTAACTGTAGATAAATTTATACATATATTTGCTTAAACTAGAGTGCAGGACACACAAGGCAGTGAAGCACAGACCAGATTGTATAAGAGTGGACATAGGTGAAAAGGTCACAACAGGGAATAGCAGGAGTGTAGCTCAAGGCTAGCATCACTCCCTCAAGCTAATTAAGTCAGAACAGAGTCCACAGAATTTCTACGGTAGCATGAAGTAGTGGGAGTCAGAAGTAGATAAGAGCAAGGTCGTGAATCAGGGAAAGAGAGGTTTGGATCTTCACAGATGCAACAAGAAGTCTACAATGGGAACAGATGGTGCTGGCAAGCGGGCAGACAGAAGATTCTGCAAAATAACACGAAGATCAAAAATACACACTTGCACGCAGAAGTGATCACGTAAGCACCTCCTTGTAACACATAAAACTGGAGAGATAGTTAGATCGTTGGACTTCTTGCCCCAACGCCAGGGACGACGCATCTGCGTATGCTGACTCCAGGATAGGGGAAGACGATCTCCAGAGCTCTGTGTTCTTTCCTGTTAATCTGAATAAATTCTTTTGAACCAACTACTTTTTTGCAGTATATTTGTCATTGAATGCTATATTTTGCATAGTACTGTGTTCTGTCAGTATGATTCTCAGTGTTATATGAGGTAGCCTCTTACCTCCCGGTGGGTCACCGGCAGTGTTGGGAGTAATGCGTTACAAATGTAATGTGATTACTGTAATGCATTGCTTTTTACTATTACTTGGTAATGTAAGGTATTACAAGAAAAAAACAAGTAATATTTTACTTGGTACAAATGTCAGTAACGCGTGATACAATGCGTTTTTTTATTTAACCCAAAATGAAGAGGTGATTAGTGTGAGATCATGCTGCTATTAACTGCCTCAGAGAGCGTTTCATGTTTTATATCTGGCGTAAAGCATCTTGAAGACATTGCTTATCAAAAATGGCAAAAAAAAGAAGACAAAAGAGCCACACATTACAAAATGACATTTTCTGAAAGCAGAGGTTGTTATCTCTGAGATGTCACTGATGGATTTTGACCTTGTGGTTGTTCGCTTGTGAGCTTTGGAATACAGTGTGGTATTTTGGCCAGAATTAGGCAGGAAGTAAGGGGTTAAAAAAAGGAGAAAAAAAAGAAAGAAAAGAAACTCAATGTGAGCAAGCTTAGGCTTTCTTTGGGTAATTCATTTTGTTAACCTTGTACCAGTGAATCTGTACTGTCATAACTACTTTTTCCTATGCAAACAATAAATTCATTGACATTAAAGTGTAGCCGACAGAGCACATACTGCTGACCATCAGCTCCTGATTACAGTTGTTTGAAGTGGTCTGGCCTACAAAGTAAGGGGACGCAGTGGTTTGAATTCGTTTTGTGGGGGGCTAAAAAGTTTGGGATGTTAATGGCACCAGTTTTGCACATTAATCTTGTCTCATGTTAAGCATGTTCCTATGCCATTCATCCTACTAATGTGCCTTCCCCCTTTTCCCCCAGCCTCAGACATGAGCAAAAGAAAGGTAGCTGCCAAAACAAATCACATCGAATTGGACCAGAACAAGAACATTAAAGGTTTGGACTCAATAAGTAACATATCTATCAGTGACAACATTTTAGATTTGTACTCGTAATATTCTAAGTCATGTTTTCTTATTATCAATGCTGATATCTTATTGGATGCCATGATGTGGTTGCTTTGTATAGTACTTTGAAACAAACTATCAGATTCCCTAGCAACAAACAAATACACTCTGGATTCTGTAAAATCTTAGAAGCAACACCTATGATGAATTGAACACCAAGGATCCAAATTGAAACAAGCCATAGGCTTTCTTTGGTATCATTTTATCCTGTTCAGTCAGTGTTTGAACTGTACTTTTAATACTTTAAACTCTAATGAAGTGTTTAATCAATCCATTAAAATTGCACCTGCACACAGACACACACACACTGAGGCATTCCAAACTTATGTGTTGTATCCACACTTACCTTACCAATAGCCTCACCAAATGCTGTGCAAGAAGTCTAAAGACTGGAGACCGTCCTGGAGGCTGAAAAGGAAAAGGGTCGCATCCGAGAAGAAACAATCACTCTTCTCAAGGAAGACAAAATGTATCTCCGAGGTGAATTAGTAAAAAAGGACGAGCTATCAAGGACCTTCTCGCTAAAGATGATTAATCTGGTAGCTCCAGCATCATCCAGTCTAAAAAGAGCTGTGAGTATGGCACCAACATGCCTTCAAAACCTGATTGCACCCTACAGCCTCACCTGGCCACTTGGATCAGCTAATATAGGTACACTGACAGTACACTAGCTAAAAACCCTGGGACGAAAATCCACTACTGGACAATTCTCCCTCCTGGCACCTAAACTGTGGAGTAATCTCCCTGTTGCACTTTGAGCAGCAGACTCACTCCCTAGCTGCCTTGGTTTGAAGACTCACCTATTCAGACTCCACCATAGCCCATAGTAGCTGCTCAGTGACCTTACATATAAGTTAGATTGCATTGTGTACTTGACATATAATCTTTTCTTTTTTTCATTAGATCACAATTGCTATGCTTCTTGATGTAAGTCACACTGGATTTAGAGCATCAGCTAAATGCCTAAATTGTAAATTGAGTAGCTTAATTTCCAGCAAAAATGAAGTTCTTGAAGGGGGAAAAGTCCTTGAATTTAATCTTTTAATGTTTATATGAACTCTGGATTTGTTTTTTCATTTGCCATTTCCAGCTCTCAAACACAAGCAGAGAGGACGCCCCTCAAAAAATACATCCAGGACCCTGGACGAGGATGACGAAGAGTCGGCTGAGTTGGTTCTCTCCAATTCATCTGAAGGTATAGCAATTGCTGAATGTATTGTGAACAGTCATGCAGGATGCATTTTCTATTTTTGACACCCATTCTAGCTCCTAGCTAGCTGCAGTTTCATGTTCAGTCATAAATAATAAATACTTACCACATGTAACTACTCACAACAAGGTTTCTGAATTATCCTGACTAACCAGGTCACACTTAAGCACCACAAGTAAAGTGCCATTCAATTGTACTGCATTTGAGAGAAGACATAAATATCTTGGCCTCATAATTCCAAAAATCATGTTACTTGCTACTAACTCAAACTAGATGGATAAATGGCACTACATGTGGAGTATGTGTTTAGCATTTGGGGGTGAACTGTCCCTTTTAACATGATTTCCTGGCCTACATTGTTGTGCCTTTAGAGATCAGAATGCAGGGTCAGCTGCTTTTGAGTGCCCACAGAGCACTTATGGTGTTCAGTGTAGGACTATACACAGTATCATGTAATCTTCCGGATTACTGAAGGCAATTTGACACTTAATTCATGCCGTGAAAGCCTGTCTTTACATGTTAACACTATCATAATGATTGACTCCTTGATTTATACTCTTAGGTTCATCCATGGATCGCTACAAACGCATCAGGTCCCCCAGATCTCACTCCTCCTCATCCTCCTCCCACCGTCCACCTACGGCCACTGTTAAGGCCAAAGATGACCTTTTCACTCGATCAAGAGGTAATTCATTTCAATTAGTCGTCCTTGTCTGAGGAGAAATTAGCTTAGTTACACACATACACATACACATACATACATACATACATACATACATACAAATAAAACTTAAGTATCCTCTTGGTTATTGAGTGCTTTTATT
The DNA here is from genome assembly GCF_037954235.1 of Aulostomus chinensis. NCBI lineage: Eukaryota > Metazoa > Chordata > Actinopteri > Syngnathiformes > Aulostomidae > Aulostomus > Aulostomus chinensis. The sequence goes on along the minus strand of NC_141333.1, from coordinate 28,116,522 downwards.
GAAAGTGAAACAAAGGAGAATTTCTAGCTGAGCTTACAGTATGATGACCTGTATTGTCTGCTGGATGGCAGTAACTCAGATTCTTTATGGAGGATGTGATTTGGGTCTTGGGTAATTTTGAAGCCTTGCTTCCACACTTTTCTTTAAAAAAGTTCTTTCCCCCAGCTCTACTACCATTGCAATTTGACAGAATCCCCTCATCAGCTGGCAACCATACTTTCGTGTGACCATGCCCTAATTGTACCTAACAATACCTCTATCTCCATCTTTTAACAGGAAGGATAATAAAAACAAAAATTATTATATCTTGCATGATGTCATAAGTGCTGCACTGATCACTTTTAAAACAGTTAACAGTTCAAAGTAAAAGAAGTATTTTTTTCTTTGCTGCTGCTGTGCAAGAAGTCAAGACTGGAGGTCCTCCCTTTTTTGCTGCTCTATAAAGTGCATACTGTACAGTATGTAAACATGTGGCTTTTAACAGTACAGAACATCACCCTCAAACATCACCCTAACAATGAACCCCACCCAACAACTTTTCTACACAGGGGTAGCACAGGCAATGGGAAGGAGAAGCCCCTCCTCTTTCATTCTACTGATCTCTTCCTTGATTTCTGGGGTCATGGCATCACGGCAGCGGGCAATGAAAGATGACGTATTCTCCTTGCGTTCATCCCAGGACCCCAGACTTTTGAAGCCCTCAGGAGCAGCAATGCTCAGCTCAGCAATTGGTGCGGTCCTGTAGACAGTATTTCTGTCAGCGCCAACAGGCTGCCTTCATGGAACCCCCACGGTTGAAGGAGTCCAGAGCCATCTTGTAGTGCATGATGATGCCCTTGGTGTTTCTAGCTGTACGCAACACATTCAAAACAGAAAGAAAAGAATTTGTTTGAAAATTCTTCTCAATATTCCCTTACAAACTAAAATTGAGAATTGAAGCTGAAACTGTGTGTACTTTTTCAAACTGTAATGAGCAACCTCAAATCCCAATTTACAAAACCTATTCAAGAGGGCTTGTAAAATCATAGGCAGGTATGTAGCCCCCATGATCTCTCCAATGAAAAGGTAGAAGAAAAGCAAAAAACAACTAAATAAAAGCTCCATTCCCATGAATATGCATTGGCACTACTATCTACCTATCAGCTGGCAACCATACTTTAGTGTGATCATGCCCTTAAGGGCCAAGTGTTTACATACAGTATGTACATATGTATACTGTTTACCTGTTTAGAATCTTTTTTTAACATCTTTATTGTTTATCTTTTTTTATTTAATGTACATTATTAAGAAAAGAGCGAATGAAAATATATATGATTTGTGCAACGAAAGATGACCTGTTGGTTTTTATGTTTCTCTACAAAAGATCAAGTAGAATGTGAAAGGGCGTCACAGCTGAGATTATTAAAAACCTTAGAGAATGTTTGTTTGTGATGCAAATGTGCTATTCATGCAAAATTGGATGCTTATGCAGAGACTTTAAAATATATTTAGGTCGAACCACAGGTGCTGAAGTGTGTACCCCCATGTTCCAGGTTACAAATTTGTAAACTTGTTTTGTGTTTGGCAGATTGATGATTGCGTATGTTAATTTGGGAAATCTGAGCCATTTGATCTTAACCTGGGTGCCTATTTTGAGATTTTGAGAATTCTTGGATGTGACATGACTCTACCTTTAAACTATATGTCTCCTCCCCGACGGTGATAAATAGCTGATTGTTCCTCAGAAACATCAGAGAACTTCTGATGCTCTATGAGTATGCTGTAACTTCTCTCTCATGCATGACTAAAGTGTGTGTAAGGTTTGAGAGAGAGAGAGAGACCACTGCCTCCTTCCTGTTCACTGCTCTGCCGGACGACCAACCCACGCCGGGCCACTTAACCACAATTAATGGCGACGAGGATGGGATCCTAAACACCTGAGGTTACAGATTTGATGCAACTACTCCACTGATCATGTAGACTAAGGTAGGAGAACACCTTTTCTAAAGTTTCTCAAGTTTAGTGTGGAGAATTTAGAGTTGCATTCTTGACTGTGTCAAAGGTTACTGGATGCCTAATAAATAAATTAAGGAAAAAAACAAAGAGTGGCCCAAGGCCCCTCATTTGTGGGGATACAGTCCTGCGGGTAGTGATGGGAAGAAAAATAAATAGGAAAAAGGAAAAGAGGCTAAAAGAGTGAATAAAAGGGAGTAGGGCATTTCAACTCAGCGCAGTATGAAGCAGAAAGTGACACTGACCTTGTGCCTAGTATTATAAGCCTCGCAACCTTAGGGAGAACCGCATAGTGTTGTCTATCATAAGTGCGTATGAACAATTAGTGTTCATCCTTTCTTTAGTATCGTTGATTCTCTTACATGTCTGACAGTCGGAGGATTGCTACCTCGTTCCAGGCATTGCATGATAAGGTATCAAGTAACCCTATCCTAGAGTGGTAAAAGAGCATGGAGTTGTGAAAAGCGCTGCAGCAGTTATTATGGGAATTTGCTGATGCACGGTGGTGCAGTAGTTAGCACTGTGGCCTCACAGCAAGAAGGTTCCGGGTTCGAGTCCCGGCTCGGGTGCGGGATCTTTCTGTAAGGGAGTTTGCATGTTCTCCCCATGCCTGCGTGGGTTCTCTCCGGGTACTCCGGCTTCCTCCCACCGTCCAAAGACATGCAATTTGGGGACGAGGCTGATTGGATTCTCTACATTGACCGTAGGTATGACTGTGAGTGTGAATGGTTGTTCGTCTCTGTATGTTGGCCCTGCGATGGACTGGCGACCTGTCCAGGGTGTACCCCGCCTCTCGCCCGTAGATGCTGGGATAGGCTCCAGCCCCCCCGGGACCCTTACTAGTAAGTAATAAGCGGAAGATGACGATGGATAAATAAATCAATAGATATTATAAATATATTAAATAAATAGAATAAATAAATAAATAAAATAAAACTTAAAAAAAAAGTTTTTGACGGGACGCATTAAATAATAATGGGAACGGGCAAAAAGTAAAAATGTGGAAATTGTCTCTCGAAAAAGGGATACTAGAAAAACTAAATGGATCCTATTGATTGGCCTAAATTATTTCGGTTGTGGAATAAACAAACAAATGGAAAATGGCCAAAAAACGGTACCTCTGATCCTAAGGTCCTTTGCGCATGCGAGAAAGAACTAAAAGAGCTCTATTTTAGGAAAGGAGGGAAGTATCCTCCCAAGAAGGGAGAAGATGTTAAATGGGGTTTAGGAAAAGCTGTAGATGAGAAACAGTCAGCAGCAGTTAAATTAGTGGGAGTAACCAAAAATTTAAAGGAAAGTCAAGAGAAGACTAAAATTTGTAAAATCAGATAAAAAATGCAGAAAAGGTGTTGCTCATGGTGAATAAAATAAGGGAAAAAGGGGATGAAGAGAAAGATGTTAATAGCTGGTCTCCAAATAACCCTCTTGCTCCCTCCACTCCTTCACTGTCCCCCTCAGTGCCCCCACCCGATGATAGTGATGATGACTGGTGTGTGTTACAGCAGCAGACTTGCAATAGCAAACCGACTCAGTCCTCTACTTCTGCTTTAGTAGCTGCCGCTGCCAATGATGAGCTCGAAAATCATGCTACGTCATATAGTAAACTGTTTAAGCTTTCTAAAATAGAGCATAACTTGTCTGCCTCACTCTCTCCTACTGCTTCATGGAGCCCTGCATTTAAAAGAAGAACTAGAACCTGGAAACTTAGGATACCAGGACAAAAATGCGTGTTAAATGATAAAGGAAAAGAAGTGAATAATGAAGAGAATTGTATCCTAGAAGAGGTAGAGGGTTTGAAGGCCCAAGACCAAAAGGAAGAGGAATCTGGCAGTCCAGACCTCAGACTCAACACGGCCCCAGACCAGGACCACCTCTCAACCTGTGGCATCCCCCTCAATAATAGGACAGCAGATCAGTGTCTTCCAGTGTGTTCAATAACAATAATAAAAAAAAAGTTGTAACTGAATGCTCTAAAATAACTCTAACTGCTGAACCTAAAGTTGAATTATCAGTAGATGGAAAATCTGTTGAACTATTAGTCGATACAAGTGCAACTGTTTCCACTATTAATAAGTCAGATGCTAACCGTATAGGATTAGTTCCTACTTCTGAAAATATAAAAACAGTAGGCATTGCTGGAGTAACAATGCAAAGTCCCTTTGGAGCACCAGCCAAAGTTAAATTTGGACCCATTTCATGCGAGCATCCATTTGTAATTACTGATAAATCACCATGTAATTCATTGGGTCGGGATTTGTTAACTAAGTGGCATGCAACTATTCATTGTTCTCCAGAAGGCATTTATATCACAGTTCCTGAACATAATTCTAAATGCTTTTTCAACATGCTACAGGCTGTAAATACAGGATGTTATTATTCTCTAATGTATACTCCTTTTCAATCAGATGCTGTAGCGTCTCAGACGGTGTCCTGGTTTTCAACAAGACGGTGTCTTGTTGCTTTTAGTGCACCAGTGCAATGCATGTCAGATGATGCACACATCTGGAGCTGTAATTTTGCGTGGATGGCTCGCTTCAGCAACCTTCCACCATGGAGAATTAAACAACATAAATGCCTCAGTCACCAACTGATTACAAGCTCTGATAATCACCCAGTCATGGGGTCTGAGTAAATAAGGAGCTTGCAAGGATGAGTGCAATAGTATTAAAGTATACTTACACTTGAACAGTGGCAGGCACGGGTCGCATTATTCATAACCTGGAGGAATTTTGTCTAACATAAGTGTTGTATGGGTTAAAACATTAACGCCGGGGTGATAAAATCATTTATCTTAAATAATTTACTGTAGGACAATGAGAGTTTGGTTGAAACTAAGAAATGTCCCATTCTTCTCTAGTATCTAAGCTCGCCTAGAAGTCTGGTAAACAGGATGCATCACGCCACATGAGCACATGCAAACACACACACACACACACACACACACACACACACACACACACACACACACACAGAGCCAGTCTACAGTATAAAATGGTATGTCACATTCTGTAACATTGGAAGATATCTCTGTCTGCATTGCTAGTAGGGCCCGTTGCTGTGAATAAAGAGATTCCCCATCTGTCACCTGAGACTCAGTCCTTTGATTCCTCTCATCCACCTTTTTCTGCCATTACATAATTGGTCACCCCGTTGTGATCGAGTTTCTGTCCTTGGCTAAGAGGGAGGCTGCCGTGTCCCACACCAAGCTTGCTGAGCAGAGCTGCAGCCCAAGGTACTGGGGGGGGGGCTGAAGTCTAATTTATTTGTGAATGCACTTGAAATGAATTGTTCATGTAAGAGTTTAAGACACCCTTGATTTAAGGCTATTTGTTAAAAGTACCTGGACATTTTTGGGGAGTGGAGAGAGACTGATTAAGGAATAGGGGGGGTCACAGGTCCCACGTGAACCTACAAGAGTGGAGGTGCTGCCGGAAAAATGTGACAAAAGTGGAGTTCAATGTGGCTACTTGGGCTGGAGTATTAATTGAAGCTGGAGTCATTTTTCCAGTATTGAAGACAGACAAAATAGGATGCTGGTTGGTTCATGACTTAAGAGTGGAGAATGATGTAGTAATAGACTTACATGCAGAAGTGCCAGACCCTCATACACTGCTCATAAATGTGCCACCAGAAGCAAAGTTTTTTCACAGTAACCTCTCTGTGCTCTGTTTTTTAGATTACCACTGTCTGAAGATTCCTGTAATGCTGCTAACCATTTTAAACTCTGAGGTACAAAGTGTAGATCACTGTGACAGGGGGAAGGTGTTTAGGAAAGCATTGTGGAAAAGTATTTTGCAACAGTTAAAAGATCAAACAGAGATTAGGAGCAGTCTATCATCAACAAAATCAAGGGAAGGTTGGAAGAATCAATGGAACAAAAGCTGAATAGGATATGTGCTTCTACTAAAGTGAACTGGGTTGAGGCTTTGCCAATAGAGCTAATGAGCTATCACATGCAAATGCAAAGAGGTACACATCTAACAACTAACATGAAATGCTTACTGGTAGACCTATGCCTGCATCACAACTAAGAGGTCCTTGTAAGGGACCGTCACTCGAGCAGTTGCAAGATGAGTGGAAAGTATATGCGAAACAACTAACTGCTTTCCGTAGCCATAGAACTATATATTGGAAGGAAAATGCCAGAGAGGCCAACCAGGGCCAGGATTTGATCCGACCGGTGGTGCCAGGAGATAAGGTGTATGTGAAGGTCTTATGACAAAAGTAGCATGAACCCAGGTTTGAAGGGCCTTACTTGGTTGTAAGAACACCAATGACTGTCCAAGTGGAAGGAAACACAAAGTGGTATCACCCGAATCACCTCCCCCTCCCCCCGGCAAATCACCCTTTTCCGACTGAGAACCATGGCCTCAGACATGGTGGTGGATTCTCATCCTAGCCGCTTCACATTCGGCTGCGAACTGTCCCAGCAAGGGTCAGGCCTGATGGAGCTAAGAGGACCACATCATCCGCAAAAAGCAGAGATGAATTCCTCCTGCCACCAAACTCGACCCCCTCCACCACCCGGCTGCGCCGAGAAATTCTGTCCATAAAGGAATTATGAACAGAACTGGTGACAAAGGGTGTCCTTGGCGGAGTCCTACCCTCACCGGGAACAAGTCTGACTTACTGCCAGCGATGTGGACCTGACTCTCACTCCTCTGGTAGAAAGACTGAACGGCCCTTAGTAAGGGGCCATCCACCCCGTACTCCCGGAGTACCCCCCACAAGGTACCCCTGGGAACACGGTCATTAGCTTTCTCCAGATCCACAAAACACATGTAGACTGGTTAGGCAAACTCCCATGCCCCCTCCAGCACCCTAGCAAGGGTGAAGAGCTGATACACGGTTCCACGGCTGGGACAAAAACCACACTGCTCTTCTTCAATCTGAGGTTCGTCTATCGCCCTGATCCTCCTCTCCAGTACTCTGGCATAGACCTTCCCAGGGAGGCTGAGGAGTGTGATCCCCCGATAGTTTGAACACACCCACTGGTCCCCTTTCTAAAAGATGGGGACCACCACCCTGGCCTGCCATTCCAAAGGCACCCCTGGCCTGCCATTCCAAAGGCACCGCCCCGATGTCCACGCAATGTTGCAGAGACATATCAAGACAGCCCCACAACACCCAGGGCCTTGAGATCTCATCCACGCCTGAAGCTCTGCCACCATGGAGTTGCTTAACTGCCTCGGTGACTTCTGCCCCGGAGATTGGACAACCCCTTCCCAAGCACTCCTCAAACTATTCCTTCTACCACCCAATTATCTCCCCAGCTGATGTCAGCAGCCTCATGTCCCCACTGTAAACAGTGGGGGCAAGTTGCCACCTTCCAGACGCGACAAACGGCTTTTTGGAGCTGACCGATAGTCATTCTCCATGGCCTCACTGAACTCCTCCCACGTCTGAGTTTTTGCCTTGGCGACTGCCTTGGCCTGTCGGTACCGGTCGGCTGCATCTGGAGACCCACAGGCCAGCCATGCCCTGTAAGCCTCCTTCTTCAACCTGACGGCTCACCTCACCTCTGGTGTCAACCAGCGGGTTCGAGGAGTACCGCTGCGACCGGCCCCAGCTGCCTTAAGGCCACAGCTCACAGCAGTTGGTAAAAACATTTTCTTTTACATTCAGAAAAGTAGAAAACAAACAAAAATGGAGGTTGTAAAATCAGAAAATGTCACAGTTCATAATGCAGTTTTGGTTTCTGGACTGAGTAACACTAGTGCTGATAAAGAAGTTCTAGCCTTCCTTGAGCAATATGGGTCATTAGCTTGGATCATTGACATTCCATCTGTTGGTGAAGAATCAAGAATCATAGTTGAGTTTCAATATGATGCTACAGTGCAACAGTTAGAAGAACAGTGCTTACCTTTGCACAGAGCCACAACAGATCCAAAGGTTATTCATCACATCCAAAGCCTAGCCAGTGTTTATAGCGTTGAGGTGGGTGATTTGGTATCATCAGCTTACCTCACTGAGCTGAAAGAATTAGCAAAGATGAGAAGTAGATCATTTGAAGGCATTCTGAGGGCAGAGTGAAAAAATAGGGGAGTCTGTAGAGGAGAGGGCAGAGACCCAAACCACTGAGGGTACTGTAGAACCAATCTCATGTTCCTTTCAGATGAGCCTCAGGTAATATCACCTGTTTCCCTTCCTGTTGTGAATACAGGCTCAGCTCGGGCTACACCTCGACCAGCCGAAGATACCACTGATGCTGCACTGGACTACAACTGCACCTAGGTGGAAAACCACAAATCCCACAGTTGAGGGAAGATTTGATTAACAACAACAGAGATGCTACGGGACATTGTGGAGCACATTGTTAAAAGCAGTGAGATGGTTTCCCAGTCCAATTTATCTTACAAGCTGAAAACTTTCGGGGAGAGTTCCCCACCCAGCTTTTGAGGTTGATTATGATGCTTGGTGCAACAGTGTGGAATTTTACTTGAATGATCCCACCATTTCAGATGCTCAGGTGGTGAGGAAAATTGTGGAGAATCTTTCACCCCCAGCAGCAAATGTCATGAAAACCCTAGGCTCGATGTCTACATCCAGGGCTTACATTAAACTGCTCAATTAGGCCTGTGCATCAGTAGAGGATGGCAAACCTGTTTGTTCATTGTCTGAACACCAACCAGAATGTTGGTGAGAAAGCTGCAGATTACTTACAAAGGTTGCATATCACTTTAAGTTCAGTAGTGAGCAGGAGGGGGATAGCCCCATGTGATGTTGATAGACAGCTTCTCAGACAGTGTTGTCATAGCAGCTGGGATGGTCCATCAATAACCAGTTTCCAACCTGAACAACGAAGAAATGAGCTGCCATCTTTTGCTGCACTGCTCCTCCTATTGAGAACGGCGGAGGATAAGCAAACCAGCAAAGCCATTAGAATGAAACAGCATTTAGGGGTAACTAAAACAAGAGCCCTCTCACAGTTGCAGACACCATGTTTGCCACTTATGAGCAGTTCTTACTCCAATGCCAGTCCTGATTATTCTGCTGGTGAAGATAGTGACCTCAGGAAGCAGGTTGCAAGTCTTACTGCCTAAATAGTGCAGGCCAGATGTACTCACAAACCAGTCAAATCTGTACCAAAAGTGACAAAAAAACATCAAAAAAAGACAAAAAGTGAACCTGAAATAAAAGAGGTCACACCACCACAGCAAGGGCACCATTCAGCTTAAAGCTGCTCACACACTTGATTTAAACTAACACCAGCTTCTGTTGCGGGACACAGCTGGGAAGGAAAATTGTCCCATCCGCACAAACATTAAGTAATGAGTTTGAACACCGATGTTCATCACAGCAAAAAGGTGCCCAATTGGGCTGTGGGGGAAAAGTGTACATCCCAAGTAGCTGTTGATGGAGTGAACTGCAGTTGTCTCCTGGACACTGGGTCCCAAGTCACCAACATATCCATGACTTTTTATAAAGATAAGTTGTCTCAGCACCCCATTAAACCCATTTTCTGATCTCCTCAAAGTTGAGGGAGCAAATGGTGAAACTGTTTCTTATTCTGTGTACATGGAAACAAGTATAAAATTTCAACAACAAAAAAACCTTTCTTAACAGTGAACCAGAGATACTCTAGATCTTGGCTTTGATTGTATTGCTATCTCGTCTGGTAATTGGAAGTTCCATTCTGAGACACGTGAAATTAACGATACCGTCTACCACAGTCAAGTGCATTCCAGCGGCCAGAGCAGGTGATTTCAAGTCAAATTTGAAACTGCTGGCTGAAATTAAACATAAATATGATAAAATCATTATTCACGTCGGTGGTAATGACATTCGATTACACCAGTCAGAGTTCACAAAAATTAATTTTGAGTCGGTGTGTACATTTGCGAAGACAATGTCAGACTCTGTAGTGTTCTCTGGACCCCTGGCTTATCGGACCAGCGACAACATGCGGCTAAACATGATGTCGTTCAACCACTGGCTGTCGAGGTGATGTCCAGAAACCAAGTGGGCTTCATAGACAATTGGAAAACTTTCTAGGGGAGACCTGGTCTGATTAACAGAGACGTTATTCATGCCACTTTGGACGGAACTGCTCTCATTTCTAGAAATATGGCCCAGTTTATAATCGAACCAAAACCCTGACAACCCAGAGTTCAGACCAGGAAGCAGAGCTGCCGTCTTACACATTTCTCCGCGCCTCCACTGGGGCAGTTACCCACCCACAACCCCATAGAGACTGTGTCTGTTGCCTGACCACGTCAGTTTACTCACTTCAATTCCGTTAGGAGAAGTCAATCAGAAAAACCAAATCAAAATTAAGGCAAGTACTAATTTATCTCAAAAGAATATCAAAATTAGATGGGGACTATTCAATATCGGATCTCTGATGCCAAAAACCAACTTAGTGAATGAAGTGACATCTGACAATTATATTGACCTGCTCTGGAGACACTATTGACTCCAGTAAAAGGGCTAAAATTTAACAACAACAACAAGAGGCCGTGGGTAACTAAATCAGTGTCGTCTTGTACAAAGAAAAAAGAAATGTGCTTTCAAAAAAGGAGTTGCATCAGATCTTCTTTTAGCCACCACGGAACTTAAAACAGAAATTCTGAGAGCCAAACAGAAATACAGACCAGAATTGGAGAATAAAATGGCTGCTAATAACCTTGGGTCAGCCCGGTCCAGCATGAGAGTCATTGTGGGCCTCCATGACAAAGGAAACAGCACAATCATCACTTAAGATGGTTTTAACTCAGATACTGAGCTCCTCAACGCTCTAAATTGCTTTTACAATCATTTTAACACATCTGGTTTTAGCTACATATCCTGGAGTCTGAACTTTTTCAGACTCCAGGATATGTAGCACTTCCCCATAAGCGAAAGGGATGTTGAAAAGGCCTTGTCCTGCACAAAAGTAAATAAGAGTCATGGGCCAGACAATATCCATGGTCACTTACCCAAATCTTGTGTAAAAGAACTGAGCCAAACCTTCTTTTATATTTTTAAACAGTCCTTGAAAACACAACATGTTCTCACAGTGTGGAAGGATGCTGTTGTTATCCCTGTCCCAAAATCCAGCTGCCCCACAACCCTAAATGATTATAGGCGTATGGCTCTGATCTCAATACTTATGAAAATTCTGGAAAACTTAGTACAGTCACAGATATTAAAGCATACTGAGCAAGCACTTGACCCGCTGAAATTTGCCTTTAGGCCAAACAGAGGAGTGGAGGATGCTACACTTACTCTTCTTAACTTGCTTTTTAAACACCTTCAGGGAAGTGGGCGCCATGCCCAGCTTCTATTAATTTACTTCTCCTCTGCTTTTAACACGATTCAAACCCATATTTTAAACTAGAGGCTTTCAGAATTTTTTAACTTGAGCAACAATCTTGTTGGCTAGATTTTAGACTTTCTAACAAACCAAACACGGAGAGTCAGGGTTAATTGGTTTTTATCTGATAAAGTGTGCTCCTCCGGTTCACCACAAGGGTGCGTGCTCTCACCCTTGCTGTTCATTTTGAAAACTAACATATGCCAGAGCACCTTTGAGAATTGTGCTATTTTAAAGTACACAGATGACAGCACATCAAAAAACAAAAGATATGGTCATTGATTTCAGGAAACTTGGCACACCTGAAGACACAATAATTAAGGGTAAAATTGTTGAACCTGTGGAAACATACAAATACCTTGGGACTATTATTGACAACTCACTCAGGTTCAATGCAAACTGCTAGGCTGTATGCAGGAAGGCGTACCAGAGTCTTTTCTGCTTGAGTAAGCTCTCACAATTCAACATTGGACCAACTGTGCCCACACTATTTTATCATGCTTTCATTGAGTTGGTTTTAGCCTTTTCTTTGGTGGCATGGTCTGGCAATCTGACACTGAAAGACAGAAACAGACTGAGTCAGATTGTCAAATGGTCCAGTCGTCTGATTGGACTGCATTGACTCCTGTTTAATAAACAGCTGCAGCAGATAGCCAGTCACATTATGAATGACAATGCCCACCCCCTCTCTGAGGCATTTCAGCCTCTACCTTCTGGGCAAAGGTTTAAAGTTCTGAGGTGTATGACGAAGCTCTACAGGAACAGCTTTGTGCCAGCTGCTATTGTTCAAACAAAGGCTAGCATGGGTTGCACACAAATTTTTATTAACCTTTTTTATATTTATTTACATTTAATTATTTAACTATCCATCTGCCCTTTAAGATGTTACCTGAGTCCTGTGAGCCTGTGAGTACCTGCTGTCTCTCCTGTCTGTTCTGCATGTGTCGTTTGTCAGTGCTTTTTGCATTTCTTTTTAATGTTTTGGATGCTCTCTCTGTTATGCTGCAAAACAAATCTACCAATGGGTAAGAATAAAGTCACCTACCTACCTACCTACCTACCTACCTACCCTCCTGGTCCTTACTCTTAATTCTTATCTGAATACTCAGACTTTATATCCAGTATAGTTCTCAAATCAGATAGTCATTATTATAGGTGACTTCAATATTCATGTGGATGTTGATAACGACAGTCTGTTTACTGGATTTATATCTCTTCTAGACTCATCTGGCTTCCATCAGTCTGTACATGAACCCATTCATTGTCACAATCACACCCTCAACCTCATCCTAACATCAGGAATTGAAGCTGAACATCTAGTTGGATTTCCACAGAATGCGCTTTTATCTGACCATGAGTTAATCACTTTTGAATTTGTACTAATCAACTCCACTCCACTCAGGTGAACTGTAGTCTCCAGACGTTTGTCTGATCAGGCCGTAGCTAGATTTAATGAAGCGATTCCATTGGCGCAAAATTCAGTGTCATGTCCCATTGTTACAGAGGACATTGTTGTCAACCTTAGTCCCTACCAAACTGATCATTTTATCGATAGTGCAGCAGTCACCTTAAGAACAACTTTAGACTCAATCGCCCCACTAAAAAAGAAAACTATAAATCCAGGAAAACAAGCACCTTAGTACAATTCAGAAACCAGACAGCTTAAACAAAACCCAGAAACTGGAGAGAATATGGCGCTCCTCCAAACTTGAGGAGTCATGTATCATCTGGCAAGATAGCCTTAAAACCTTTAAGAAAGCCCTTTGTATAGCTAGAGCAGCCTACTACTCGGCACTAATTGAGGAGCAGAAGAACAACCCCAGGTTCCTCTTCAGTACTATAGCCAGACTGACAGAGAGCCACAGCTCTACTGAACCAAGCATTCCTGTTTCCCTGGGCAGCAAAGATTTCATGGACTTCTTCAATGACAAAATTGTCCTTATTAGAGAGAAAATTCACCTCCTCCTGCCATCAGCTGACAACATGGCACCTATAATCTCAGAAGCCTTAGAAGCAGCTGTAGAATCAGACATACACTTTGACAGTTTTTCTACTGTTAACCTTCATAAGCTCAGTTTAATAATTTCCTCCTCTAAACTGTCCACCTGCCCTCTAGACCCCATCCCAACTAAGCTGCTCAAAGACTCTCTACCCCTCGTTAGCACCTCTTCTTGGACATGATCAATGTGTCATTATTAAACCCCTTCTGAAAAAAACAACCTCTCTCCAAAATTCTGGAGAAAGCAGTTGCTAAACAACTCTGTGACTTTCTCCACAGCAACAGCTTATTAGAGGATTTCCAGTCCGATTTCAGGGTTCATGAAAGCATAGAAACAGCACTAGTCAAAGTTACCAATGACCTCCTTCCCCTCAGATGAAGGACTTGTCTCTGTGTTGGTCTTATTAGATCTCAGTGCAGCTTTTGATACCATTGACAATCATATCCTTCTGCAGAGACTGGAACATGTCATTGGCATGAAAGGAACTGCACTAAATTGGTTTGGGTCATTTTTACAAAGTCAGTCTCAGTTCGTACTGACTAATGATCACCCCTCTGAAACCACTACAGTCATTTATGGTGTTCCACAAGAGACTGTGCTTCAGGCAGGTCCTTTAATCCCAATTTCAAGGTCTAGACTCTGAAGCAGAATGCTGTGGTCGATGGTGTAAAATGCAGCACCAAGTTCCAAAAGTACAAGGACAGAGACGAGACCTCTGTTTGAAGCTATAAGAAGATCATTAGAGACTTTGACCAGTGCTGTTTCAGTGCTATGGTGTTCCCTGAACCCAGACTGGAAGGCCTCAAAGAGATCGTTCATGTAGCTGTTCCAGGACAACCTTCTCAAGGATCTTGGAGATGTAGGGGAGGTTGGATATAGGCCTATAGTTGGCTAACACATCTGGGTCAAGAGAAGGTTTTTTTTAAAGTAAAGGGTTAATGACAGCCACCTTAAAGGCCTGTGGCACATAACCTGTGACTAAGGAAAGATTAATTTGATTTCATATGGAAGAGTTGACTAAGGGGAAGGCATCCTTAAGTAGTCTTGTCGGGATGGGATCCAGCAGACAAGTGGCTGACTTGGAGGAATTAACCGCAGAAGTTAGGTCTGACAGGTCAATGGGGGAGAAGCTGTCCAAGTATGCAGCAAGTCTGGGAGGTGCTTCTATGGGCACTGTAATCTGTGCTCCATTACTGGCAATCTTTGTTCTGATATTCACAATATATTCAGGAAACAAAGATATGAAGTTGTTCCTGCTGAGAGTTGGTGGGATGCATGGCTCAACAGAACTATAGTTCTTGGTTAGCCTGGCCACAGTGTTGAAGAGGAACCTGGGGTTATTCTTATTCTTGTCTATTAAGGATGAGTAGTAAGCGCTTCTAGCATTACGGAGTTCTTTTTTATACATTAATAAACTATCCTTCCAGGCTTGGCGGTCTTCCTCATGCTGGCTGCAATGTGTCTTCCTTTCCAGCTGTCGGGTCTTCTGTTTCAAGGCACGCAGCTTTGGGCTGTACCAGGGAACTATTCTTTTTTGGCTGATAACCATTTTTCAGGGGAGCTACGGCATCAAGTTACCCAAGGAGTGCTGCTGCAGTGCTGTCCACAAGATAGTCTACCTGCGAGGGGGTGAAATCAGCATAACTGCCAATTATATTGCGACAAGATGTGGCAGCAAGCTCTGCTGGAATAAGCTCCTTCAATCTAGAAACAGCAGTGTCACATAAACATCTGCTGAAGCGGAATTTTTCCCAGCTAGGATATAATTTGTTAAAGTAAATTCAAATGTGATTAAGGAGTGATCAGACAAGATGGGGTTTTGAGAAAGAACTGTGATGAAGTCAGCTTCTATTCCATAAGTGAGTACAATATACATCGGGTGCACGTAGCACTTGTTCGTTTTCCATGAGGGGTCTGTTGAACCATTCTTTGTCTGGCCTTTCACCTAGGACCAGTCTGCCTTGGGTGACCCTACCAGGGGCAAAATGCCCCAGACAGCATAGCTCCTAGGGTCACAAGGGCACTCAAACTCCTCCACCACCGTAAGGTGACGGTTCCTGGAGGAGATGGATGTTAAAGTCACCCACTATTACGACTTTGTCTGAATTTAATGCCAAGTTTGACAGAAAGTCAGGGAATTCTTCTAAGAACCCAGAATAAGGTGCAGGAGGACGGTACACCACAGCAAGTAAGAGTGGTTTCTCTGCTTTCCAGTCTGGGTGGGAAAAGCTGACAGTAAGGCTCTCAAATGAATTATATGAATAATTAGTTCAAGGGTTAATAAGCAAATTTGACTGATAAATTGCAGGTACTCCTCCTCCTCTGCCAGTGGTGCGAGGTACATGGTAGTTAATGTAACCAGGAGGGGAAGATTCATTTAAACTAACATATTCATCTTGCTGCTCCCAGGTTTCAGTAAGTGCTAATACACCAATCTGATAATTTGTAATTAAATCGTTCACTAGGACAGACTTGGATGGGAGAGATTGAATATTTAGCAAACCACATTTAATAGTTGTATTGGGTTGGTTTGCTGGAGCTGGTTTTAATTTTAACTAAGTTGCTATAAATTACTCCTCCAGATTTGGGTGAGGGCTTATACAGCCTCGTGGCAGACACAGTTTCTATAGGCTGGGTGGGTGACAACACAAAGGAACCAGCAGAGGGGTGTGTTAAACTGCAGCTCTGCCTGCTGGTCTGAACTCTGGGTGCTTGTCAGGCATTAGTATGGCTAATAAATTTCCCTGTGTTCCTAGACAAGAGAGATGCACCATCCAAAGTAGGATGGACGCCATCTCTCTGAATCAGACCAGGCTTTCCCCAGAAGGAGCTCCAATTGTCTATATAAGCCACATTGTTATCTAAGCACCACTGAGGCATCCAGCCTAGAATCCAGAATGAATGCATGCGGCTAAACATGTCATCACTCGCTAAATTGGGTAAGTAAGTCCCTAAAAACTCTCCAGCTGGTCCAAAATGCTGCTGCCTGCATGCTGAGGAGAACTAGTAAAAGAGACTGTGTCTCTCCTGTACTGGGTTCTCTGCATTGGCTCCCTGTCAAATTCAGAATAGAATTCAAAATTCTCCTTCTTTTTTTTTTTTCTTTTTTTTTAACCTGTCCTGTTCAGTAGCTGGGGCAAGCAGCATCAATGTTCCTGGTGCCTTGTTGTACTGAAGCAGTTTTATTCTGCACAGGAGGAATCTGATAAACTCCTCCTATTGCCATTTATGTTTAATTTTATTAGGAATGGTATTGGTTCATTGATGAAGCTACCGGACTGAGGCTCAGGAGTGGATAGGAAGAGAGAACAGGGACAGGATAGCGAAGACAAGAGGGAGGGGGGAGAGAAAAACAACAACAGCAATAGCAGAAAACAACAATAACAATAAAAAAACACAAAAAACTAAACAAAAAAAAACAAACAAAAACCAAATAAACAAACAAAGAAAAAGTAACAACAAAAGAAAAAGAAAGAAAAAACATTGGTTGCAGAATTTCCAGTGCAGGCGTGCCATTTGGTTTAATATAATTTTAAGATAAATGTCTTAGTGTGTGTTTATGGGTCAGTTGTGCGCTCCATTCGTGTATGTGTGTATTCGCGTGTGTAAGTGTATGTGTGTGTGCTACGGTTTGTCTTGGATGCTGTGCGTAGCTGGCTGTAGCTGATGTGGGGGGCCAGGACATCGCACTCCCAGTCCAGGATAGCAGGTAGGTCAGGACCAGGCCACCAGAGCACCCAGAAACCCCCAGGACACGGGGAGCCCCAGGCCACCCCTCCCCCAGGAAACAGCCACAGGCCCAACCCATGCCAGGACCCATAGGAAAGCATAGGAGCAGCAACCCCTACCCAGAAGCAACCCACAGAGAGACGGGGTAGAGATGACCCCGGTCCCGCCGGGCACCCCCCAACAGCATGAGCAGAGCCCAGGGGCACAGGGCCCCTCTGACCCGAGACCCGACCAGAGCCCCCCAAGAGGTCCTCCAGCGGCGAGGCCGACACCCACCCACACCACACACCCAGGTGGGGCAGCCACAGCCCACCACAACGACCAGGCCCACCGGCCCCGAACAGAGCTATCCCCCCTCCCCCAGAGCAGGAGGGCTTCAGGCTATAGGGCACCACCAGCCAGCCAGCCGGGACCCCCCACTCCCCCGAGAGGCCCAGCCCACCCGCCGGGGTGAGTTGAAGGCACGCACGCCCAGGACCGCCACCCCCAGACAAAACAATCATACTCTCATCTTCTTCCATACAGGGGCTGAGTACTCCATAGATACTGATACGGTCCAGGGCACCTCAGACTTAGGGAAACCGTCAGCGAGCGATCCACCGCACAACAGCAGGGCCCGTGACCAACCCCAGCCCAACCACCACGCCGGGAAGAGGACCCCCCCCCCCCCAAAAGAGCCCCGGCCAGGCCCCCAGGCCTGCAATGGTGCAGTTAGCAAAGGAGGCAGCACTGGACCCACGCCCTGCCCCAGCTGCCCTCCCATCCCAACATGGTGCAGGGTGCGTGTTGTGCATGTAGATGTGATGATGTGGATGACTAGAATGTAGTTAAAATTGGTGGAGGCACCCAGGGCATGGGAGCCCCACCGGTTGCAGACGGCAGAGTTTCCCAGTACATCCTCATGCACTCCCCCAAGCCCGAAATGTCTACAATGTGATTAAAATTGGGGGGTCCAGCCCTTCAAGGCCTAGTGATACATAAGATGTGATGTGATGGGACAGAGAGGCAATGAGAGGGGCTGAGGAATGGGCAAGACCTGCAGGGGGCTTCCAGACTGGCCCCGCTGACCACTCCGTCACCACTGCAACCAGCTGACAGGGAGTCTAGCCTCCCTGGTCCAGGGGTCAGATTGGAGCACCAAGGGGCCCTGTCCGGGGATCTGGGCAGAGGGCCCACCACTGCGCAGTGCGAGGGCAGGGAGGGCCCAGGCCCCCAGTGCACAGCGGAACCCCCAGCCAGCAGCCCGTGGTCAGGGCCCCCAGTTCGATCAGCATCAAGGAGGTCAGCCCCCATCCCTCAGACGTCCCTCTGTATCCTCCCTTTGTCCGGAGTGGCACCGCGCCAGGGCCCAGCCTGCCCGAGGATGGGCCGAGGTTAGCAAACCCCTCCCAAATGTGGGTGCACCCGGGGGAGCGGCAGGGCCCCAGGCCAGCAAGTCCCAGGCACCAAGCAATCCACCTCTACCTCACTCTCCAGCCCCTTACCTCCTTCCCTCCCGACCCCCCGACCCCCCCCCCCCTCCCTCTCCAGCCCCCACCTAACCTTCCTTCCCCACCCTCCTCCCATCGTCCAGGGGCAAATATGCCCCAGCCGCCACGACAGGCCCCAGCACGCCCCGCCAGTGGCCGGGGACCGGGCGACCACAGCCCCCCCACTGCAGGACCCCACCGGGGGACCGGCACGAATCCCTGGCACCAGAGCCCAGGGCCCCCAACCCCCCCATGCTGGGTGGAGGCCCCGACCCAGCCCAAGGACCCCCAACCCCCAATCCCACAGGGTGCCGCCATGATAGGGGAAGCCGCTCCCACGCCCCCCACACCGTCCCTCAACAGGCAAGACACAAAGCCACCCCAGAAGGCAGTAACCCCGGGCCCACCAGCCCAGCGAGCCACCGGACTCCCAAGGCAGCCAGTGTCCATAGCCACCCGCCCCGGGGCCAGAGCCACAAAGCCCAGCCCCCCCCCCCCCCATGTAACTGCTACTCTGACGATCGACTTTCCTCCCAAGCAGACATTCTCTCCATGGAAATGTGGTCTAATAAAAGGTTTCTATATTGAGTAATGCTTAGGTTGTTCTTGGATTTCCAATTAATCAGGATGGCCTTCTTTGCGATGCTTTGAGCAGTGAGGAGCATGCAGGATTTGTTTACTTCCATATTAACATTAGTGAGGTCACCTAGCAGACAAAGTGAGGGGGAGGTGGGGATGGGGTACCCTAACCACCGTGATAGGACTTTAAAAAAATTCTCCTTCTAACATACAAAGTCGTCAACAGTCAGGCACCTTCATATTTGACAGAGCTCATAGTCCCTCATTACCCAGCTAGAACCCTTCGCTCCCAGGATGCAGGGTTACTTGTGGTACCTAGAGTTTCTAAAAGTAGAAAGGGAGCCAGAGCCTTCAGCTATCAAGCTCCCCTCCTATGGAACAGTCTCCCAGTTTCGGTCCAGGATGCAGACACCCTCCCAACCTTTAAGAGCAGACTTAAGACCTTCCTTTTTGATCAGCTTATAGTCAGGGCTGCTTAGGCTGGCCCTTAGATATGCCGCTAGGCTTAGACTGCTTGGGGATCTCCCATGGTGCACTGGGCTTCTCCCTCTTCTTTTTCCTCTCTGTCCTCCTATATGTGTCATATATAAATCATACTCAATCATACTCATCTTTTTTCCAGAGCCTTCGGGCTCCTTGCATCCCAGATACCAGGTGCTGCTGGAGGAGGCTACAGACCTAAAGAAGCTCAGGCTGCCACCCCTAGCCCCACCCGCTCACGTCCATGTCTGTCCATCAGTCTCTTCCCTCTCTCTCTCTTGATCTCTATCCCTCTCACTCCATCTGTATTTCTGTTGTTCTCCATCATTCATCTTTGTCTCTGACCCACTCTCCTGCTCTCTTTCCCCTCCAACCGGTCAAAACAGAAGGCCATCCCCATCGAGCCTGGATCTGCTTGACGTTCCTGCCTGTTAAAAGGAAGGTTTTCGTTGCTGCTATTGCAGGATGTGCTTGCTTATGGAGTATTGTTGGGTGTAAATTCATTGAGGGAGTGTGGTACTCGACCTGCTCTACTTGTGAAGTGTCATAAGATAACTTTTGTTGTGATTTGGTGCTTTATAAATAAAATTGACTTGACTAGACTTGACTTGACTTTCCTTACCAAAGCATGCACCCTACAAAGTTCCAGTGCTCCTCAGGAATGAGACAAATCATGACATTACACTCCTTACCAATTGTGTGATTGCTGAGCTCTTCTCTCCTGACAATGTCATTCCAAATCTCTTGCCCAGAAAGGAGAGTTATAAACATATCACTGTTGATTGTTCCGCCCAGCAACAGTGTGTGGGCACTGAGTCTTCCTTGAGCCTCAGTTTTGGAACATCGTCACTTCCTGAGGGATTGAAAGACAGGATTACACAAACTTTGAACACCTTGTCTGTTGTTTTTCACACCATGACTTGGATTTTAGTAACATAACAAAGATTCAACATCAAATTAACTTTAAGGACGAGACTCCATTCAAACAGCGATCACAACCCATTCACCCTCAGGAAGCAGTCAAAAAACATCTGAGGCAACACTGAGATGCAGGTGTCATTTAAGACTTTGAAGCCTTGTTTTCATCACCTATTGTTGTCGTGCGAAAAAGAATGGTGATGTGAGACTGCGTAGATTATCAGTTGCTTAAACTGCAGACCATTAGTTAAGTTTATGAACAACCAAACTTGGAGGAGTCTTTTTCAGCCCTTGCCAGATCACAATGGTTTTCTGTGATGGACCTCAATTTGTGGTATTACCAAATCGAGATGTGTGAAACAGACAAAGACAGCTTTTGTATGCCCTTTTGGGTTTTATGAATTTAATCGTATGCTGCAAGGAATTACGATTGCTCCAAGCACTTTTCAAAGGCTCATGGAAAAGTGCATGGCCAACATCAACTTGAAAGAAGTCCCATCTTTTTTGAAGACTTGATTGTGTTCTCCAGCACTTTTGAACTTCAAACTGGTCTTCTTTATTGGAAGCATTTTTGTGTTCTCCTTAGGCACTCAGACCCATTGTGTTGCAAAATCTTCATGATGATATGAGTCATTTTGGGATCGAACAGACTGTTGAACTTGTAAGATCCCATTTTATTGGCCTAAGATGGCCTCAGATGTTGAAAGGAAAATCAAGGCATGTCAGAGGTGTGTCCGTAGAAAAGCTCCAGCTGACAAGACAGCTCGGCTTGTTAACATTCTGACGATCAGGCCCTTGGAGCTTGTCTGGATGAGCTTTCTATCATTAGAGCCAGATAGCAAGAACACAAAAGACAGAGATCTCTGCACAGAGATCTCCTGCTCCCTTGTGGCTTTCTCTCACAGTTAGAACAAGAGGAGCCTGAACGCATCAGTAACCATCACAGACCACACACAAAGTGCTAGCCAATCAGAAGCTATCAGTGATATTCAGAGTGAAGATGATGATAATGAGATCTGTTTTCAGTTTGAACCATCTCAAGAGATGAAGAGACATGTTTCATTAAGATTTATGACACACCAACACTGATCAACGACGAACATCAGAATCCTGAAAAAGAACCTGACACACATATAACAGGAACATCTACTGAAGCTCCCCATTTTTCCTGTAAGTTCTTCTAAGGAGAAACATAATGATGGGGATTCCAGTATGACACTACCTGAAAGAGAAAATGGAGCTGCATCAAATCTTTCAAATGCCAGAGCAGCAGGAACAACAGATGAGTCCTCTATTGATGAGGAAACTCATTCTGAGAAACAAAATTACCTATTTGTCATGGGTTGGGCATGGCTACACTCCAGTGCGGCTGCTCGCAATCTACAAACAACCCTCAGAAGCTCCCACGGACCTGCTGCCTCCCCCTAGCCATGCGCTCTGCCTCCATGTTCCCACAGACCCGAAGCATTCTCCAGCCCCCCACTCTCCCAAGGGCTCCCTCATCTCTCGTGCCCCTCGGACCCTGGTCCTCCCACCTGCCCTCGACCCTCTCCAAGCTCCTCCCTCAGATCTTGCTTGCATCCAACATGCTGGTATATTTCCACATAATTACCTTTACATAGTCATTGCACCATACAGTACACTTGTTTAGAGACACACCCCACAGTTATTCTTTGTTAAATAAATATCTAAGTTAAGATTTCCTCCTGTCTCTGTGCCGCCTCCTTCCCCATACTGTGACACTACTGACCTTACTTTCACCCATGCCAGATGATATCTTGGCAGACAGGTCAAATTTAACTGAAATAGAGCTCCAAGAAAGTTTAAGAAGTTGCTGAGACAGAAATAAGAAACTTGACCAGTGAGCAGCCCATGGCTACTACTCAAAGCAACAACACAAAATGTCCCAACTGTTTCGCAAATCTGAGAGTGCGTAAGCATTCAAAGAGACCTGACTACCCCCTGTTAGGGAATCTTTTGGTTATAATTGTCAAATCATTGTTCCATGGGTTAAGTGAAGCTTTTGCTTACTCCCTGATTGATGATGACAAAAATTGTTATTTCCAGAGTCAAGCTTTTGAAGTGACTATTCCTATTGTAAAGTGGTGAAACATGCAGCGAGACGTGCATGACAACTAAAAGGGGAGGGTGTAACCCAGCAGATAATTGGGTACAATATTTTATTTTCTTTCTGACACTTCCATTAATTTTATTATTTTCTATGGTTGATCAACCTGTCCATCACACAAGGTCAGCACACAGTACTGATTAGTACTCTCGCCTTATTGCAAGAGGTTGTGCACATGTGACCGCAGTGTCACAAGCAGATGGGATGCAGCGCGACTTTGTGCAAGAGTTGTGTGTGGAGTGGACTGAGCTGCATTGTGAGCTGGCGAGCGAGACAGACAGTAAGACACAGAGAGGAAGAAAGAGAAAAAAGCGAGAAAGAAAACCCCACAGCAACAGTTTATTCGGGATTTGGGGGTTGGAGATGTGCAGGAATCTGGTGGAGAGGTGTGTGGGAATCTGGTGGACCCAAGCGAAATAAGATTTTGCCATGTCTGGGTGAGGGCAGGGAACTAGCAACATGTTAATAAAGCTAGCCACACATGATGGACTTCGCTTGGTTATGTTGTGTATAGTTAAGGGTGTACATTCCTTATTCGTAGTGTTGTGCCAACTCAACCAGGTCAAGAGATTAAGTTAGAGATTTGACAACTAATCAATCTGAAGAAAGGACTTTCGGCCTTTGAGGCTTAACACCCTTTCTGAAGCCTGCATTTGAGTGACCACATGCTCTTCAGACAAACGGTCATAAAAAGGGGGACATCTTTGGCCACAGACCCCCCCCCCAAAACTCACGCCCCACTTGACCGGAGGTTCCCGTGCAACGCTATTGGCTGAGAGCCAATACCATCCCACAGGAAGTGACATCATCTGCCTCACCACATAAAAGTACAGCGCAAGAAAGGTTCACTCTCGACTGAGAGGATTAAAATCCTAGTGAGACAAGCTGGATGCCTGTTAGGGATAGAGGAAGTAAGTTTTGAGAAGGTCATGGCCAGGATAGTTGAAGGGAATAGATCGGGGGCAGGGAAGGGTGGACACACTTGAGTATGGTGGTGATCCTTCAATGGAACGCGAGGAGCTTGTTAGCAAATGGAAGGAGTTCAAGGTCAACTTAGAGGGAATAGGGGTGCAACCAGATGTGGTGTGTGTTCAGGAAACATGGCTTAAGCCTGGGTTAGATTTTGTGGTGCAGGGATATGTAATGGTGAGGCGAGATAGGATAGGAGGTGGGGGAGGAGGGTGTGCCACGCTGGTTAGGAGGGGTGTGTCATTTAGGGAGCTAGATAGAGGGGTAGAACAGGAGTACATAGTGGTGGAGGTTTGGGAGGGGGGGAGGGGTTGACATAGTTAATTACTATAACCCCAGTGTCAGGTTAGAGGTAGAAAATTAGTATCCAGAGGGAGGGGTGGCAGAGGGTCGTGTTGTGCGCAGATTTTAATGCTCATAGTGTAGTGTGGGGGGAGGGCATACAGATGGTAATGGGAGGACGGTAGAGGAATTAATGGAGGTTAGGGCACTAGTATGTGTGAATGATTGTAGGGGGACAAGGATAGATGTCAGGACAGGGAATGAGTCAGCTTTAGACCTAACACTGGTGTCAAGCGGCTTGGCAGGGGTAAGCAGATGGGAGGTGCTGAATGGGTCGACTCTAGGGAGTGATCATTATCCCGTGGTGTGTGCAGTGGGTGAGAAGGTGCATGTAGTGTCACATGAAGGGGTGGAGAGGTGGGTGTTTGGAAAAGCTGATTGAGGGGTGTTTCAGGAAGTGGTGGAGGAGAGGGTGGCTGAGCTAGATATGGAGGGGAGTGTAGATGAGGTAAATGATAGGCTGACATAAGCAATAATTGTAGGCGCAACTGAAAGTATACCGAGGAGTAGAGGGAGGGGAGGCAGGAAGATGGTACCGTGGTGGACAGAGGAGTGTAGTCAGGCAGTGAGGGCAAGGAATAGGGCATTTAGGCAGTTGAAGAGGAGTCATAACATAAATAGTCTAGTGAGTTATAAGAGGGCACAAGCAGTGGTGAGGAGGGTGGTTAGGCAGGCTAAAAGGGATAGTTGGAGACAGTTTAGTAGTAGCATAGGGAGGACAACCCTGGTGGGAGAGGTATGGGGAATGATTAGGAAAATGGGAGGGGATAGGAGGGAGTGGGACTACCCAGTGATGACAGCAGGGGGGTAGATAGCAGTGACAGATAGGGAAAAGGTGGAGATGTTGGCGGGGGCATTTGCGAGGATACATAGTGAGGATAACTTAACAGAAGAGGAGAGGAGGGGGAGGGGGGCGACTTTGGGCAGGCATTTGGGGGTGTTGGACAAGAGGGAGGATACAGGTGGGATTATGGATGATAGGTTCACGATGGCAGAGTTGGTGAGGACTATAGGTAGGGCTAAGCATACGGCTCCAGGGTCGGATCAGGTGGGGTATGTTATGCTGAAGCACTTGGGTGAAGGAGCACTGGAGGCACTTCTGGGGCTGTACAATAGGGTCTGGGAGGAGGGCAGGATACCAAGGGTGTGGAAAGAGGCAGTGGTGATTCCGGTTAGGAAGCCAGGGAAGGATCCCACTCAACCTTCAGGGTATAGGCCCATAGCCCTTACCTCCAACCTGGGTAAGGTTATGGAGTGGTTAGTGTGTGATAGATTAACGTATATGTTGGAGAGGGGAGGGGGGTTAGCTGGGTGTCAGAGTGGCTTTAGGAAGGGTAGGAGCACTATGGATGCAGTGGTGAGGTTGGAGAATGAGGTTAGGAAGGCTCAGGTAAATAAGGAGTCAGTTGTGGTGGTGTTTTTTGATACTGAGAAGGCATATGATATGATGTGGAGGGACGGGGTGTTAATTAAACTGCACATGCTGGGGGTAGGAGGTAGGGTGTTTAACTGGGTGAAAGATTTCCTGTCCGAGAGGGTGATACGGGTTAGGATAGGGTCTGAGGTGTCAGGTGAATACACAGTGAGCAATGGCACACCACAAGGCAGTGTAATTAGTCCACTGTTGTATATGATTAATGATGTGTTTTCACGGGTAGGTGGGGATGTAGAGAGAGCACTGTTTGCTGATGATGGGGCGCTATGGAAGAGGGGTAGGGATTTAGCACATGTAAGTACAGGAGGCTATAGATGTGGTTGAGTGGGGCTATGAGTGGGGGAGCAGGTTTTCAGTAGATAAGACGCAGACAGTGTTCTTTACTAGGAAGAGGGATGTGGGTGGTGAAAAGCTTAGGATGTATGGTAGGGAGTTAGAGAGAGTGGGGTCCTTTAAGTATTTGGGAGTAGTTTTTGATAGAAATTTGACTTGGGTGGAGCACATGAGGAGGGTTGAGGGCAGGTGTAGGAGGGTGATAAATGTGATGAGGTGTTTGTCAGGTAGGGACTGGGGGGCGAGCTGTGCGGCACTGAAGACGATTTGTATTTCGATGGTAAGGGCGGCACTAGATTATGGGTGTATAGTGTATGGGTCGGCTGCTAAGTGTCACTTGCGGGTTCTGGATGTGGTATACAATAAGGCACTGAGGGTGTGTTGTGGGGCGCTAGGGACAACACCGGTGGCAGCACTGCAGGTGGAGATGGGTGAGATGCCCCTGGAGCTAAGAGGGAAGCAATTAATTGTGAGGTATTGGGCTAACCTGCAGGGTCACTCAAGGGTGCATCCGACCAAGAGTGTGTTAGATGAGTGCTGGGAGTACAGGAGGGGGGGGGGGGGGACACAGGGAGCACTTTGGGAGGATAGGGAATGTACTGGCTGGGGAGCTAGGAGTAGGCCACATTAGGGTGAGTCAAACAGTGGTGTACCCAGAGATGGCACCGTGGAGGATGGAGTGGCCAGAGGTGGACTGGTGTTTGTTGGAGTTGAGGAGGAAGGGGGAGGGGGAGGACTTGGTTAGGGCTCACAACAGGTGTATGAGAAGGGTGTATGGTGGATGGGAGAAGGTTTATACCGATGGATCAAGGGCGGAGTCTGAGGAGACAGGATTTGGGGTGGCAGTACCGGAGAGAGGGATAGGGCTTAGTAGGCGCACGACAGATGGGCTGGGGGTTTACACAGTGGAGATGGTAGTGGTGCTGGTGGCACTGAGGTGGGTGGAGTGTACACAAGTGGGGAGGGTGGTGGTCTGCTCAGATTCAGCAGCAGTCCTAACTAGCATCAGGTCATGTCACACAGGTTGTCCTCAGGATATTTTGTACCAGGATCTTCAGGCAGTCACAAGGATAGTTCAGCAGTGGGGTCAGGTTAGGTTTTTATGGGTACCAGCACATGTCGGGGTGGAGGGGAACGAGAAGGCAGATGAGTTGGCAATGGGGGCGTTGGTGAAGAGGACGGTGGAGATGAATTTGAGGGTGAGTAGGGCTGAGGTGAAGGTGATAGTGAGGGAGAGGGTGATGGGCATGTGGCAGGGAAGGTGGGACAAAGAGAAGAAGGGTAGGCACTTGTTTAGGGTTCAGAGGAGTGTGCGGGCTAGAGGGTGTTGGGGTGGAGGTGGGCAGAGGAGGGAGGAAGTAGTGAAGGTGAGGCTGAGGCTGGGACATTGTGGGCTGAACGGGACTTTGAAGGTGTTAGGGAAGCACGACACAAGTCTGTCATCTTAACAGCCTCTATTCCCAGTGGCTCCAGATAAATGAATTTCCATTGTAATTTGCACTTAGCCGTACAAAACGGCAGTAGCAACATTTTGTTTATGTTCTGTGAGGATATAAATTACACCAGGGAAATTCTAAATGAACAAAGTAGACTGTAACTTTTAAACATTACTATTTTCAAATGGCCTTACTGGCTCCAAAAAAAGCTGTGCATGCCCACCAGCAGCTAATTGGAACTATCGTCACCAGCCATCAAGGAAAACAGTTTGATGTAGGTCTACATCATGACAGGTAGCAAAGACATCTCATGTGATTGCAAATCTCTCTCGCAGCTCTGACTGCTGAATGCCTTAAGCACCAACCCTTATGACACAGCTGATTTGCTGTGTCATGACAGCACTCAGACATGTTCAAGTCTGGTTGGCCATGTAACCTTTCATTGATGTTCGACTATCTTGTCAGATCTCAGCAAAAAACACAACCCCCCCCCCCCCCCCCAAAACCAAACACTGACATTTGTGTTGTCATGTCTTAGCACAGTAGTGTTATGATGGATGCTGGGTTTTACATAAGGAAAGAAGTGGGATGTGATTCTTTGAGTAGAGCAGCATCCACAGGGAGCTTACATAGACATTTGTCATAATTGAATGAAACATTGCACAGTCACTAAGGGAAATGGAATTAAAAAACAAACTTCAAACTCATAACTACATGTGGGATGCATCTTCAAAATTTAGAATAAATTTTCATGTGTCATTACAAACCAGTAATATTAGCAATACTATTGGTCCTATCAATACAGCATTGTTCCAGATATTATGTATGAAATTATAGATTTCTTTTCCAGTCACGCCGGTTGTCATAGTACTTCCTGCGCCGACGTGAGGACAGCCTCCTCAGCAGTTCCGTGCACTTTTGCACTTCTATTTTTTTTTCCTACTGCTCTTTCACTTAGTTTTCTCTGGAACGCATTTTCTATCCTATGGATTCTACAATACCTAGTCTCATTTATTCGAGTGACTTTTTGCATGTACTGAGAGCCAAGTCCCACATCGGTGTGGTTCCGTGTTTACCTGGCGATGTGTGGAAGCCGTATCGGGGATGTAGGGTCAGTGTGCTGCTGAGAGCTAAGCGGCTGGCTAGGAGGTGGAGATTCAAGCCCCCAGTGCCTTTGATGATCATTGGAAACGTGAACTCACGACCAAACAAGATCGACGGACTGGCGGTGCTCAAAAGGAACAACAAGACATTCAGGGAGTGCAGTTTATTGTGCTTTACTGAAATGTGGCTAACAGCTATCATCTCAGATGCTAATGTGGAGCTACCAGACTTCAACACCGTCAGGGCGGACAGAGACACAAGAGCCTGTGGTAAACGCAAAGGAGGGGGACTCGCACTGTATGTGAACAAGCCGTGGTGTAATCCTGGACACATGAACATTAAGAACGTAACTGGTTACATATGCAAAAAAGATGTGGCTTCAAGTATACCGTGCATCTTCAACCTGAGCCTGGGACAGGGCAGGGTTCCCCAGCCGTGGAAGACACCCTGCATCATCTCAGTCCCGGTGGGCGGCATGGCTCAGAGTGGCTGTCTAGCAACCGAAGGGTCGCTGGTTCGATCCTCGACCCCGGTGACCATGTCGAAGTGTCCTTGACCAAGATACTGAACCCATAATTGCTCCTGATGAGTAGGTTGGTGCCTTACATGGTAGCCTCCACCATCAGTGTGTGAGTGTGTGTGTGTGAATGGGTGAATGAGATGACACTGTAAAGCGCTTTGAGTGCCGCTAAGGTAGAAAACGCTATCCAAAATTGAGTCCATTGAGTCCATTTACCATTTACCTAAGAAGAGCTGAACAACTTCAGGCCAGTTGACCTGACGTTGCATGTGATGAAGACCATGGAAAGGCTGCTGCTCCATCACCTGAGGCCACAGACCCTCCACGCTCTCAACCCTCTGCAGTTTGCCTACCGGGAGAAGGTGGGAGTAGAGGATGCCATCATCTTCTTGCTCCACTGTTCTCTCTCCCACTTGGGCAGAGGCAGTGGTGCTGTGAGGATTACATTTTTGGACTTCTGCAGTGCCTTTAACACCATCCAGCCTCAGCTCCTCAGGGACAAGCTAACAGAGATGGGAGGGCATCACACCTGGTGGCATGGATTGCAGACTACCTCACCGGCAGACCTCAGTATATTTTAAATTGATATTATAATATCATGTCACTATGTTATCCAGATGTTAGGTGTACCTGTCTTTTTAAGATGATTTACACGGCAGGGGTTGTACCAGGTTGTTGTGCTGGTGAGACGCAAGTTAACAAACCCACGGAGTCGACTAATTCTGTTTTATGTCAGTAAGGTAAGACTTTTACAGACATTACATGGTGTCAGAGTGACTGTGTATCTGAGCGACCATGGGAAGTTTAACCCGCCGAGTGAATTAAAGTTTGACTGCTCTGCAGAGTGGCCAGAGTGGAAACAAAGATTTTTGTGCTTCAGACTGGCTACAAACCTAAATACTGATAACAGGGAGATTCAAGTGAGTTCACTGATCTATGCAATGGGAAGTGAGGCTGAAAAGATATTCAGTTCCTTTGACTTTGCTGCAGAAGATGATAAGAAAGACTATGATGTTGTCATGCAAAAGTTTGAAGACTACTTTATTCCACGTCGTAACATCATACATGAACGGGCATGTTTTTACAAGCGGAGCCAGCAGCCTGGGAGATGGCAGAGATGTATATCCAGACATTATATGAGATGGCCAAACATTGTGAGTTTGCGGGACAGAGGGATGAACATATCAGAGATCACCTGGTGGTTGGCATTAAGGATAAAGAGCTCTCCCGGCGTTTCCAGCTCATGGCGGATTTAATACTAGCCCAAGTAATTGAACAAGTGGGCCAGGCGGAGGAGATAACTAAACAGGTTAGTCTCCAGTCCAACCAGTCAGAGGTTCAGCTGGCTAACATCAACATTGTCCAACGGCGGGACGGCCAACAATTTAGGAAAAAGGTGGACACCAACAAACAAGCAACAGCCCTGCAACCCACAAAACAGAGGAGTGCAGCTCATCAGCACTCTGATGAGAGAAGGTGCCCTGCTTTGAAAAGTAAGTGCAATAAGTGTCAAAATGGGACATTTGGAACGAGCATGTCACTCAAAGGCTGTGAGGGAGATCACAGAAGAATTGAAACAGTTGTACTTTCTTGGTGAAGTGGGCAGAGGACATAATCAGGATGACTGGACTGTTAGCCAAACCATATGTGACATACCAGTAACCTTCAAAATCGACACAGGGGCTGATGCTACGGTTATCAATCAAAAGACATTCAAAAGGTGTTGCCGTCAGGTCCTCTCTCATTTTCGAGTCTTGTATGGCTCTCAGGGCGCACTCGTGCGGTTCCCCTTCTGTCATGTGATCTACCATATTTATCCCCTCGTGGGTGTAAGTCAAATTAGGTGCCAACAGAGCTTTCTCTATTCTGGACTGTCTTGTTCCTGTCAGAGTGAATGCCTCAGAGGATACCAACCCCACAACTCCATGAGAGGTCAAGATTGTACATGGGTGTCCTGCTATGAGATGTTCGCTTTTGTGTAGTAATTTAGTCAATCCTGCTGCGTGTCTTACGCAAGGTGGTTGTTTGGTTTCGACTGTGTCTAATGCTACACTCAGATACTTTAACACTGCTCGCCTACCTCCCCATTTCCTGGAAAAGAACACCATTCATGGTGTTGCCTTTTTCAGAAACATCAAGGTAAAAAGTCTGAGAGTAATTTGGTGCTGTAAGAGTGACTGCTGTTGCTAGTTCTTGTTTCACTTGAACAAATGAGTCCTCTGCTTCTGGCGTCCACACCAAGTGATTAAATCTATTCTTCAGTCCTTGTTCGTTAACTAGCCGGCGAAGCGGGGTCGTCTTGTGGGTATAGTCGCTAATATGATGACGGCTGTAGCCTGTAAGGCCCAGAAATGATATCATGTCACGAACTGTTTGAGGCTTGGGATATCTCAGAATGGTGTTACGATGCTCTGCAGAAATGGAAGTGGCGTAACCAGCGACTAGTCTTCCCAAAAATGTTACTTGGGAGCGCGCACATTGTAATTTGGATTTTGACGCTTTAAAGCCTCCTAAGTCTAGGGATTTCAGGCATGCCTGGGTGGCTTGTAGACACTCAGATTCAGTGGGTGCGGCAATGAGAAGATCATCCACATACTGTAGTAACATGCAATCTGGCGGGAGGTGGAGGGATTTAGATAAATGTTCATGTAGCGCATGGTTGAACAGGCCAGGTGAGAGAGAGAATCCCTGAGGTAGAACGGTGTACTGATATCTGTGTCCGTTCCATGTGAATGCAAAGTACTTGCGCAGTTCAACTGGCAGAGGTATTGAAAAGAATGCGTTTGCTAGATCAATCACTGTGAAAAACTGTTGTGTTGGAGATAGTTGAGACAGGGCAGTGTGCGGATTTGGAACCGAGATAGGAGGCGTGATTAGACGTGCATTAACAGCTCTCAAGTCATGAGCCATTCTCTAATCTCCGTTGGGTTTCCCTACAGGTAGAATAGGAGTGTTCAAAGTAGAGGTGGAAGCCTCCATAACACCTTTTTGTTCAAGGTCCTTAATAATCTGAGTGATGGGCCCAACAGCACCGGGCTTAGGTGGATATTGTGATATCCAAACGGGCAGTCCGGGTGACACTTCAAATGTTACTGGTGTTTCAGGGTCACAGTGTCCTACATCTGTTTTTCCTTCTGACCACACCGAAGGCGATATGGTACTGAGGAGTTCTGTAGTCATGTCACTATCTGAATTTTCACATCCATGTTGTCTTGTCAACTCACACTGTTGCAACACCGATGGGGTCACAGTGTGATGAGTGATGCAATAAGTCTCTAGGGAGGCTGAATATGTTAACCCTGCCACCTGTGTCTGTTTCCAGTCGGTCGCTAAATGGGCCGCTTTAGTCATTGGTCCGAGATCCTTAGCATCCACTCTAACTCCCACCAACAGTGAGATATGTGGGACTGAGGTATCTGACATCTGAAACCATTCAGCTTGTTCGGGGGTCAACACCACACGGGCTGTCACTCCTGTTTTATTTACATATATACAATCTGACTGCAGCATCCAGTGTGAACCATTCACTTGACCAAACGCCTCTTCATATACCTCATTAGTCTGATATCGATCATAGAGGAGAGTACAATGATACGGATCAGTAGGAGGATCATAGGGGTGCATGGAGTTAATCCATGGGCGCCATTGATGGAAAAGAGTCATCAGACTCTGGGGACCAGGTTCATCTAGACACAGTTCTGCCCAGTAGATGGTAGCGTTCACATTTTCTTTAACTTCAGGTTCATGCATCAACCATTGTCCAGTCACTGAGGAGGCCAGCACCGAGTTGGTAGGTGTCATCTTTATTCCATTAGTGAAAGATATTTCCAGTCCCGTTTCACCACACAAAATAGAAGCATTGCATTTAGTCAACAAGTCTCTTCCCATCAGGGGAATAGGACAGGATGGAGAGTGCACAAACTGATGCTGCAAAGTTTGTCCACTGACTGCCGTTCAGAGGGGGTGGGTAAATGGGATGGCAGTTGGCTGTCCATTAAAACCCACTAGTTCCACTTTTCTGTCAGAGATAAGAGCTTCTGGGAGGCTATGATTTATAGTAGAATATTTTGCTCCTGTGTCCACCAGCATGTCAACAGCTACTCCCTCTACTCTCACTCTTAACAGGAGGTCAGCCAATCCCCCTGCTGTTGGAACCGGGCACCCCTATTGTGGCGGCAGGTATCAGTCCTCCCTTTCCCACTGAGGCATCTGGTATTGTTGTGGAGTCAGGTGTTGTTGTGGTGCCTGATGGTCCTGTGGTGGTCCTCCCTGACAACGCCCCCTCTGGGGTGGAGGTTAGTTAGGACAGTGTTGTGCCCAATGATCTAGTGCCCTGCAGACATAACATCCCTCCCCCTGCAGCGGCCCCTGGTTACCGTTCCCACCTCCCCGACCACTGCCTCCTCCTCTCTGTTGAGAGTAACCACGCCCTCTGCCTCCTCCTCGTTGGAGAAGGGCCTGATAGTACTGAGGCTGGGGTCCAGGTGGAGCCCACTGGTACTGCAGTGGATAATATGGTAAGGCTGGTACCACAGGTGCAGGCATTACTGGTGCCGGTGGTGCAGGTGCGGCCTGCTGTTGCACCATCTGTTTCTCTGCTTTGGCAAATTTCTTAGCATCGGTTGCTTGTTCTCTGGCTTGCGCTATTTGGAGTTTAGTCAGTTGCATCTTCAAGTCCTCTAATTCTTTATTAGATTTAGCTGAGTCACTGTCTTCTTGTCTGAGTCTGTGAGTAAACACTCTGCACCACTGTGCCAAGTTATCTCCACTGCAATGAGGATCATTTTCCATCTCACTGCGCACCTTCTGTGACACTCCTGTTAGCAGAGCCATTTTAAATTGAGTGGCTGCTAGTGGGGAATGATTTGGTCTTTCACCAGTTCTGTTCTCCCACTCATCCTCACATCTGTTTATGAAGGAGGAGGGAGACTCACCAGGCTGTCTGGAAAACACTGTGTGAGGGGCTGTGCATGAGGGCGGAAGCGCCCTTCTCAGCGCAATTCCCCACACTCTCGCTATTTGTGTGTAAGGCATGTTATCAGGTGCACCGTTAGTGTCAGCTTCTGTGTCGATGTCTAGAACACGTGATACTGAAGTACACGCTCCTACAAGGGCTCTCATGTCCCCTATGGAGAGTGTAGTCCCCGCTGTCAGGGAGTGTAACTTTGTCAGCCAGGGTCCTGCACCCTCATCCCATAAACTGGGGAGGCGTCTAACCAACGTGTCTCTGTCAGCGAGTGGCCACGGTTTGTATATCACTTCCCCACCCCCTGGTTGTTGTATCAGCGGCATAGTGAACGTCGTTGTTTTGCTACTCCCGCCTGTAGATTTACTGCGTGTGTGATCAGACACAGGGCTAGCAGAACGGCTTCCTGGTCTACTGGGTGCTCTACTGGGTGAACGGCTTTTTTGTGTTGGCACGTCATCATCAGAGTCTTCGCGCTCAAACACAATGTCACATTTCAGTTTTCCTGGCATAGATTTGTGATCTTTATCACGTGGTTTTTGTGTCAGTGGAGGTCTGTCAGGTAGCATCTCTCTGGGATCCCATCCTCTGGAGTGAGGCGAGTGGTATTCTACTCCTGTTCTTGTCTGTAGTTTTCTGACTGACATCCATCTATCATCAGTACTGGGCTTTGCACACTTTTTAGGGGGCTCAGGTCTCAGTAGGGGGTTTACAAACAGTCTGGGTTCTGCTGTAGATCTGCTTTTCTTTTTCGTAGGGGCGGGTTTGTCAGCTGCGTCATGGTCAGTTTTGTCCATCTGTGGTTTGGAAACGGCCGCCAGGGACACACGTGCCCTGGAGGAGGATCTTCATCACCTGCAGCAAGAAAACACTGAACTGCGGGCAGAAGCGAAAGCCCGTCTGGAAGAGTCTGAATCACTTGCACAGTCTCTCCACAGGAAACACTTGCAAGTGAAAGAGCTGCAAGAGCAGGTGTCACAGCTGCAGGCGACGAATGATCCAGACATAAGAAACCAGGCCGGGCCAGATTCCTCTGGTCCTGAAGCAGATGTGCAGGCGAGAGAACCCAGTGAGGATGGCGAGGCAGAGTAATACGCCCTGCCCGACAACCGTCCCACTCCCAGGTTCACCTCCGCCAACCAGACGCCCGAGTATAACCGCTCGGTCGCTTTTGATTCTCCGCCTTCCTCCGAAGCTTCACATTCCTTCCCTTCTCGCCGCCCCTTCTCCCTTCCAGATTGGGGGGCGGAACCATTAGGTTATGGGGGGTACCCACGCACAGGGGGCTTGGGTCAGAAGCCACGCCCCGAGAATGGTACAAGTCCACCCCAACATGTGGATGGGGGGACACCTTCCCCACCTTCAACCCTCACAATGACCTGTATCTTGCTAATCCGTGGGTAGAGTCGATGAGCGGACTGCACACCCATCAGCTTGAAAGCCTCGCCAAGGATATCGACCATTTCGATCCCAACGCACGTGGAGCGGACATCGATGCTTACCTTTGGGAGGTTGATTTCGGCTTGAGGAGCGTCCCCCAGGCTTCTGCCTATGAGAAGACCAGGCTTGTGTGGAGAACCACAACTCGACAGGTGAGGGACTTAATCGAAACGCTTGCCCCAGAGGTACGGGCAAGCTATCCGAGGTTATGCGGGAAGAGTACGGCCTGTACGCAGACCAGACGTCAGCCGTTCTTGACGCCTTCGCCATGAAGCAGCAAAGAGAGGAGTCACCACAGGCATTCTTCAACCGCCTGAGGTCTGCTTACTTCCAGGGCCGCTATCAAGCATGACTGGAAGATGAAGACCAGGGGTTCAAGTCCCTCTTTCTCTTCAATCTGCATGACAGCATACGATACTATTTGTCTATGCGTAGCAGGACGGGCAACTTCACCACTGTGCAAGCTAAAAAGTATGCACAGATGGCGTGGGAAACACGAAACCCCGCCCATCGGAGGTTTGGAAACACTCCGCGCGTCTTAGGGATCCAGGCCTCCAACCAGGACGACCTGGGCCCGAAGGCGATGAGGTACCGCACGCTCACCGAGCCGCGAAGACCAGGACCCAAGGATGCTGGCAACCTCGCCAGCAGAGCAGACAGCCAACCCAAGGGGGCGGGGCCCGCCCGCTTCCGACAGAGTCAAGCAAGCCCAAATCGCCCACCTCCGAAGGAAAGAACCCAACCTAAGCCTAAGGGGCATGACGATAGGTCTAAAAATAAAGCTCTGGTCAATCCAGCCCCCAGCGGTGAAGGATAAGATCTGGAGGCTTTAATTATGAGGTGTATTTCGAAGGCGATGAAACAGTTTGGGAGTCCTTTGTGCCCACCGGACCTGCCGAGGTCTAAGGAGGAGCCGGACCCCAAAGCCTCATCGTCCAGAATAAGCCAGGAGTTTTGCCCTGCCACCGCCAAAGTTTACTTTTTAGGGTTGGGGAAGGGGCAAAGCTCCCTGCCTGACATGAAAGCACCTGACACACCTAACCCACCGTCCATGACATTACTCGGCAGCCTTGCCCATCAGGGCAACGCTCGAGGCATCTATACCTCAGTCGAGGTGGGGGGTTGTATCAACACCTCCTCACAAAGTTGGACCTCAGGAATGCCTAGAAGAAGGCATTCAAGAACCCCCCATGGCCACTATGAATACCCAGTCATGCCTTCTGGCCTCACAAACGCTCCTTCAGTATTCCAAGCCCTCATGAACAACATTCTCAGGTACACGTTGGACATTTTTGTGATCCTTTACCTCAATGACATCTCCCGAAATGCTGAGAAGCACATCCAGCATGCCCGCCTTGTCATCCAGTAGTTTCTAGAGAACTGTCTTTTCATCAAGGCTGAGAAGTGCAGCTTCCACACTCTGTAGAGTTCCTGGGGCTCACCATGGAGGGTGGGCAGACTCAGCCTGACCCCAAGAAGATCCAGGCAATAATTCAATGAGAAGAGCCAACCCACCACTTGGAGACAGCTGCAGTCCTTCCTTGGCCTTGCAAATTTCTATCAGCAATTCATTTGGGACTACAGAGTGGCTGCTCCCCTCACTGCCCCTACCTCTTTGCTGCGCCCCTTCAACAGTGCTGCCTTCACTGACCTGAAGAGGTGCTTCACCTCTGCACCAGTCCTAGTCAATCCAGATCATTCCAAGCCCTTCATCGTGGCTGGCCTGCCAATCTCCCCTACCTGGATTCTTGGATTGTTCTCCCCCCAAGACAGCAATAAACAATTCTTGGACATTTATCCCCTTCTCTGCCTGTTCATGTTTTTGCGCTTGAGCCAAAGACTTTACGAAGCCATAACATCTGATTTCTCTTTCACTGTCAAACAACACAGACCCACACATACATCCTTTGTCACAGGCACTGATTCATTGAAAATGTATTTTGTTGACCAAAGTCTAATTAAATGTCTTTTCCTAGAGATAACAAAATTGTTTAATATTGTGTGAAACATAACTGTGAAACTATGCCAGTGTATGTTTCTGGACATGATACATTTTTCTGTTTTTGTTTTGGGACCCAGAGATATATATTCACTTGTTAAAAGGGAATATAGTTTTGCTCCTGTCATTTTATTAATAATAACACACAATTCAGTGCCCCTTTAACTTTAAGTCTTTACGTTCATACTTTTTTATTTGTCTAGTACTAATATTTTGTCCAAAGCTACTGCCTTAAAATTAAAGGAAGTATGTGCTATTGGATTTTGTCAGGTATACAAATCCTAAAGTAAATTAAAAAAATAAATAAATATGGGGTCATAGTGTAAATCTGGTTCTGAAATGATCATGGGTTAAATACATTAACTTGTTTTCCACTTTTTTCATGCCCTATTCTGAAGAATGTATTTCTTTCCGCCAAATTTTAATGAAACTGTAACAGAAGTACCTCTATATTTCCACCTTTGCTTTTGTTTCAGGGGCAACAGGAAAACTCAAGTGTACACGAGTTAATGTTACTGTAAATCATTATATTTTGGTTATCATCAAATCTTCATATTGAAAACGAAGAAAATATAAAATCATAAATATATATATATATATATATATATATATATATATATTTTTGCTTTAAAGATGCTGAAGAATCCTTTTGAAAAAAAAAGTGTTTATGACATCAAAGACTTCTCTGACAAAATAAACCCAAAAGGAATGTTTTATAAAAACACCACAGTACACTTGTGTACCTTTCCATGGGGTTAGCCCTTTTCAAATAGTTGGTATAGTAGATTGGAAGTGAAGGGCGTGCTCTTGTTTGAGAAAGGGGAGAGTGGATGAGAAAGAAGCTCTGATGTGGCATCTCATTACAACCTCTGTCAGGATCCCTCTATTCAACCGTCAGCACCCCTTAATTTGGTGAGAGCCTGACTCTCGTTTCAACTGAGTGTGCCGCCAAGAAGGCATTTACAAATAAATGAAAAATGTCACATTTAATTTCACTCCACTTGGACTGCTGTGCTTCAGCTTTGTTGCAAACTATCTTTGTTGTTCTGATCTCTCATAGGTCTCACTCACAGTCAACATGGATGGGTTCTGGCAGGTTCAGGCCCTTTGTGCCTCTCCCAGGATAAGCCCACAGACAATGACCTTCCCTTAATGTTGTTGAAACACTGATTTTACACAGTTCTGCTTATCTCATCCTTATCCTTGAATAGCATGGCAGTGAGCAGGAAGTTGGAGCTTTCAATGACAGTGATATAAAGAGCTGGTAAAACAGCATAGCATGTTAGAGAGTCAGCACGGTATTTCCTTAACCTTTGTCTTTTTGTTTTGCCTGCAATGCACTTGCTATTGCTGTCATCCCCACATAGGCAGAAAACTACACTCTGCATTTCAAGTTTTTAATCAGTTAAATTATCTCCAATAAGAAAGTAATGTTTTCCCTTATCTTTGTACGTCAGCAGGATTATATAAGAACTACTTGGCCAATTTTTCACTGAATTTGGTGGGGGGATATCACTATTTGGGGTGCACCAATCTAATTTCACATGATATACTTCTGCTCGATGACATTCCTGTATGGCAGAGGTATCGCTGCATTCCTCCCTCATAGCATGAGGCAGTGACGATACATATTAACCAGCTTCTTGAGTTGCAGGTAATCTGTGAGAGCAGTAGTCCATATGCATCCCCCATTGTTTTTGTGAGGAAGAAGGATGGTAGCTTGCAGCTGTGTGTGGACTATTGGCCCCTGAACAGCAAGACCAGAAAGTATGCCTTTCTACTGCCTTGTATTGAGGAAAGCTTGGATGCACTTTCGGGGGCTCGCTGGTTTTCAACCCTCGACCTGCCAGCAGGTACAATCAGGTGCGAGTGGCTGAGCAGGATTGTCCCAAGACTGCCTTCTGCACTCCTTTTGGTCTTTTTGAATTCAATCGAATGCTGTTTGGCCTCTGTAATACCCGAAGCACATTCCAGTGGCTGATGCAGAGGATGTTTGGTGTTCAGCAGGGTCAGTCCCTGCTGCTTTACCTCGATGACATTATCATCTGTTGAACAACACCAGTAGTAATAAGACGGCAACTTTGCACGTGCATACGCGTCCTCGTGCGCATGAAAAGGGGCGTGTCCGTTTCCTTCCGCAGGTCGCAAACAAATAGATTCTTTGGCAGTACATGAATATGCCTGGACATGTCCCTCGTGTCTTATGGGATTTTGTTGTTTGTTGCTGTATCATAAGCGTTCTCTGACCCAAGGTGTAGCCAGCTGCCCCCACGTGCATTCTTGTTTTCTGTGATGACATGCTTGTTAAAGGTGCCAGTGTGATCAAATCTGAAAATGTAATTAAACATGAGTATCTGTTTTTAAGGGGTTGTGTAGTAACCCATTCTGGCTAAAATATTAGATTTTGTACAATACTGCGTTTAAAATTAAACTCAAGCCCCGACAAGCCCTGACATGCCCCCACAGCGTTTCTTCTACCGCAGCTCGCAAAGGTGTGATATTATTAGACGTGTTTGATGTAGACATAATTAGGGTTATTGGGTGGTGTCTGAGCATATGCCTCGCATGTTGTGTATGTGTTTGTGCGTGTGCGCGCACGTGTGTGTTTAAGTCTAGGTCCATGAGACCGTGGAAATGTCTCGGAGCAGCGGTGAGTTTGTTTTTCTTTTTTTTTCCCACTACCTATGTTTTAATGCGTTTGTGTTTAATGTTGTGTTTTAATACCGCTGTTATTTCTGTGCGCAGATGAGGGTGCACCACTTGATTTCAAACACATACCAGCCAAAGTTAGGTTATTTTCGATGTGGGTGTTTTGTTTTTGTTTTTTTTCCCCTGTATACTCTGAAGAGTTAAATAAATATCAACCTTTTTTACACACAATGTGCGTTCTTGTTTTCTGTGATGACATGCTTGTTAAAGGGTCCAGTGTGATAAAATCTGAAAATGTAACTAACTAAACATGAGTATCTGTTTTTAAGGGGTTGTGTAGTAACCCATTCTAGCTAAAACATTAGATTTTGTAAAATACTGCATTTAAAAGTAAAACTAAACCCCGACATGCCCCAGTCAGGTGGCAGGGCTCTACCCATTTTATTTATTAGTATGGGTCAACCACCATGCTTCAGGAGGTCAAACAGTTTTGTGTGACCGGCCATGCGGTGCATAGGCACATAGGATCGAGATCCTGATTTTCCTCATTGCTGGGAGAAATAATGGGTGATCGCAGCGGTAAGCAACTTTGTATATATTGTCTTCACATTTTACAGTAACAAATTTACCACTAATTAACCCTAACCCTGTATTAATTAATCATATTTGTTAACAGACACCCCTACCGCACCTGAGCGCAAAAACAGGCTCAGTTTAAAGAGCAGACGAAAGAGGGCGCAAGGGTGTGTAACAGTGCAAAATCATCCATTGTGCATGTAAAACACCCATTACGCAATTTAACACATTTAATTTTAAAAAATACAGGCCCTGTGATAAGAATCCATGCACAGCAGAGAGAAAGGCAATGAGCCCCAGGCATGATGGTGTGTAATTGCATACTTTTCAAACAGTTTTTATCGACACCCTCAGATCAAACAAGTTTTTCTTATTTTCAATTCATAAATCTTACACCAGGATTCC
Organism: Aulostomus chinensis; assembly: GCF_037954235.1. Classification (NCBI taxonomy): domain Eukaryota; kingdom Metazoa; phylum Chordata; class Actinopteri; order Syngnathiformes; family Aulostomidae; genus Aulostomus; species Aulostomus chinensis. Next base: position 28,075,758 of record NC_141333.1, on the reverse strand, counting down.
TACATATCCAGCAGGCGGTCAATATGCTTAAAAGACTACCTATTTCCACACCTCACAACATTCAACTGCTCTTGACACCGGATGGTGCAAGAGGACCCAGGATCACGCAACTGTCCCCCACAGTGATGGCACTGGTGGCGCTGGAAGATATTTGTCAGACCAGACCTACAGAAGATGATTTTAAAGATCTGCAGGAAATCTTTGCAACAGAGTTCGAACCAGCACAACCAGCATGAGACCCTGAACTTTTAAATGGAGGGCCTCACACCACACCACCACCACAATCTGAACAGGTAATTTCCAGACCTGTACATGAACCTGAAGCCGTTGCTTGTAGCAGTATTAACACACGACACATTTCAAGACAAACTGGATATGGGCAGGGATCTGTGAGGGAGATTAGCCAATTTAATGCTATAGAACTGCGTCAAAAAGTTGATTTTAGGGATGTAGCTATAGACAACCCTGAATGTGTACCCACTTTTATTAGAGACAGGCTCTCTGGAGTGACTGACAGCGCATTAGAAAGGTCACAACCTGGCAGTGTTTTAAATGTTGTGTTGAGAGGACCATCCCTGGCTAGCGACGTGCAATGTGTATTACAATCTGACGATGAATACAACCAGGATACGTTTATAGAGGCGGTTGCACAGGCTATTCAGAGTAATGATTCATCAATGACTGACGACGAGCTGGAGTTACAGTTGCGCAAAACCACTCAGGAGCAGGGCATTTCAAATTGGGTAATGTGTGCTATGATCAGATTCTATCTAAAAAGACACATGCTCTCTTTAACCCAAACAACAATATAGAAGATAACAGCCTTCGCTTTTCACAATGCCTAGGGCACTCTGCCGGTGTCGCAGCGTCTGACCCCGACAAAATGGTGCTTGCCACACGTCTACACGCATTGGCAGGTCTCGACCCCTCACAACCGGTTTTATTCACACACGTGGCCAAATTTGAGGCTGAAAAAAATGCCAAAATTGTGATTTACCACCACACAGAGGCCCGTAAACGATTGCAATCTTTCCAGACTAACACCGCTCCGAATTTAAACACCATATGGCTTTATAAACAAAACAATCACTACGATTTTGTTGTATATCACTTTTAACAGCAATAATACTCGGGAAGCAGGAGTATGCTCGAACGTGTGCTTTTATTGAACTTCGTGGTTGCCACACAAAATAATACATACGGGTTACCCATCATGCCCAGACCCAACTATGGCAAGCGAGTGGGAACAAACATAACATCTCCTCCCCCCTTGGAATTTAAGTCCCCATACACAAAAATGGCAACTAACCAAAAATCATATCTTAGAAAATTGTATTAAAACATATGAAAACGGAGTCATAAAAAACTTTTTTTTTTTTTTGTTTAAATACACCTGCGTGAACCTATGGGATGAGGGTAGACTGCCTCACCCCATGACGGCACCCCTGGGTATTATTCTGCCCCAGATGGTTGGGTGTGCAGTACTAAAGAACTCCATTTGCTTGGGAGGATGTCACTCCCTTTCTGGATATCGGCACTCACGGACAGGGCCTGGTGTAACGCCTGTGGGGAACGCTGACATCACTGTCGAAGATGGGGGTGGCAACGTCTCTGGCGGAGGATCAGGTACCGGTACGTCAGGAACGGAGGTACCCCCAGGGGCTGCCATGGTGTCAGCACCGTCGTCTTCCTGTAAATCCCCACTGTGAACCATAGAAGGCAGTGTGGGTGCTGGAGTTGCACTCAGTAGGAGTTGGTCGACATGCCTCCTCCACATGCGACCATCAGCAGTCTGGAGGGTGTACGAGACTGGACCAGTCTGTGCCACAATGGTCGCCTGCACCCACTGCAGACCCGCACTGTAGTTCCTGGCCAACACATGGTCACCAGGAGAGAAGTTCCTTTCCTTGGTCTGTCTGCGCTGCTCTATCTGTTTCTCTTGCTGCTTTTGAACGGTGTCTTTCACAGCAGCGGGTTTTAGAAGATCAAAGTGAGTCCGCAGGTATCTCTTGAACATCAGGGATGCTGGGGAAGACTTGGTGGTGATTTCTGTAAGTTAGCAGAAATCTGTGCAGCCACTGATGAAAGGACCCCTGACCCTGGGACGTCTTCAGTGCATGTTTAAGGGTTTGCACAAACCTTTCAGCGAACCCGTTAACAGCCGCATGAAAAGGTGCCGATTTGATGTGCTGTACCCCGTTCGCTTGCAAGAAGGTGGTCATTACTTCTGACACCAGCTGGGGCCCATTGTCAGAGACCAATTGCATGGGACATCCAAAACGGCTGAACATTTCCCCAATTTTCTCAATGGTTTTCTCTGCAGTGGTGGATTTCATGACTGCCACCTCAGGCCATTTGCTGTGGGCATCCACAGCAATGAGTAGCATCTGCCCTTCCACTGGACCCGCGAAATCTACGTGGACCCGCTGCCATGGTTCTTTTGGGAACTCCCAGGGGTGCAGTGGCGCTAACTGGGGAATGTTCCGGACCCTCTGGCATGTGTGCCAGCACTTGGCCACACTCTCGATCTCTTGGTCCACTCCTGGCCACCAAAAGAAACTCCTTGCCAATTCCTTCGTGTGCACAATTCCACTATGACCTGCATGCAGTTGTTGCAGAACAGTCTTGCGTAGTGTTGGTGGAATGACCACCCTCCTTCCCCACAGCAAACATCCCGACTGTATTGACAGTTCTGTCCTCCTCGACAGGTAGGGCTGAAAACCTGGAACATTGCTGACTGAATGGCCCTTTGTTACCATATCCATGACTCCCGCCAACACAGGGTCAGTACGAGTTGCCCTCTTCACCTGTGCAGCAGTGACAGGGGCACCCTCCACCTGGCTGAAGTAGAAAATATCTGCACTGTTGGTCTCTGGTTTGGTCACAGGCAGCGGAAGCCTGGAAAGGCCATCCGCATTTCGGTGTCGGTCTGCTTTGTGATATTTGATCTCATACGAATAGGCTGATAACAGCATGGCCCAACGCTGCATGCGGCTCGCTGCCAAGGACGGTATGCCCGAGTGTGGCCCCAGGATAGTGGTGAGGGGCCTGTGATCAGTGAGGAGGGTGAACTGCCGCCCATACAGATATTGGTGAAAACGCCGAACTCCAAAGACAATGCTCAGGGCTTCTCTTTCTATCTGTGCATAATTAGACTCAGCTTTATTCAATGTTCGCGATGCGAAGGCAATTGGTTTCTCTTCCCCATTCAATATGTGGGAAATGACAGCTCCTACTCCATAGGGAGAAGCATCACAAGCGAGTTGTATGGGCAGAGAGGGGTCAAAGTGTGTGAGCACCCCCGACTTCAACAGTGTATCCTTAGCCTTCTGAAAGGCCTCCTGACATGCTTCACTCCATTTCCAGGCTTTTCCTTTGCAGAGTAGACTGTGCAATTGCTTCAGTATGGATGCTAAGTTGTGTATAAACCGGTCATAGTTGTTTAGTAATCCCAGGAAAGAACATAACTGACCCAGACTTTGGGGTGGTGGAGCATCGGTAATGGCGCGGCTCTTGGATGGTGCACTGTACAATCCCCTGGCATCGATAACATGTCCCAAATATTCGACTGACTGCTCAAAGAATTCACACTTGTCCTTGCGCACTCTAAGACCATAGTCTTGCAAACACTGAAGGACCGCGTAGAGGTTGCGCAGATGTTCCTCACCGGTGCCTCCTGTGCAAAGGATGTCATCAAGGTAACATTGTACGCCGGGGAGACCATTGAGGATCTGGTCCATGGCGCGCTGGAAATGGGCAGGGGCTGACGTGATTCCAAAAGGAAGTCGACAATATCTAAACAGGCCCTTTTGTGTCGTTATGGTGAGTAGCTCTCGGGACTCTTCTTTGACAGCAATCTGCAAGTTGGCCTGATTTAGATCTATTTTGCTAAACTTTTGTCCCTGACTGAGTCCAGCAAACAGATCATCAATGTGTGGAAGAGGATATTGTTCAGGAGCAAGTACAGGATTCAGCGTCACCTTGAAATCTCCACAGATTCTGATATCTCCGTTTCTCTTTGACACAGGGACAATAGGTGTTGCCCACTCACTAACAGCTACTGGCTCCAGGACACCACTGGTGACTAGGGAGACCAGTTCAGCATCGACCTTCGAGCGTATGGCATAGGGTACAGATCGAGCTTTCAAGAATTTTGGCCTCGCATCTGTTTTGAGACTAAGCTTAACAGTAATGTCTTTCATAAGGCCTAGCTCATTTTTGAAGACATCTTGGTGCCTTTGCAAGACAGTCGCTAGCTCACTGGAGCTGGGAGACAGCATCTTCACGGTTTGCCAGTTTAGTTTCAGATTCTCTAACCAGACTTGGCCTAAGATAGCAGGATAATTACCCTTAGCCACATAGACGGAGAGTTTCCTCACTTGGTTGTCGCTTTGAACAGTGATGTCAGTCATACCAGCCATGGGCACTGGTTCACCGAGGTAAGTGCTAAATCTGGTGTCTGAGGGTCTCAAAGGCAAGTGTCGTAGGTGACTCCTATACACCTTTTCAGAGAGGATGGACGCTTTGGATCCGGTATCGATCTGCATATTTATGGGGTGTCCTTCTAACAGAGGTGTCGCCCAGTAACCCTCATCATCTGCATCAACTTTATTTTTTCTCAGAGTATGCACACTCACCTCTGATTCTTCATCTGACTCACTAGACCGTTCATCTTGTCTCACTGTGTGTACTGGCCTTTTCTTCTTTTTCTTCCAGTAGATCTGCCTGTTTTCAAACATTTTGTCATTACTCTCATTTTTGGTCATTTTTTCAGCATTTCTTTTGCTTTGACATGCTCGCTCTATGTGGCCTCGTTTCCCACAGTGACGACAATCCATATCCTTACATCTGCACGTCGTTGCTAGGTGTCCCATTCTGCCGCAACGGTAACATGGCCCCTGCGCACTTGTTCTGTCTGAGCTCACTGCGTGTACTTTGGTGGGTGCGTATAGCTGTTGAGCTTCCTTTGATGCCATTTCCATGGACAAACCTATGTTGATTGCCTTGTCCAGTGTTAAATTTTTGGTGTTGAGTAACTTCTTCTGTGCTGCTTCATATTTAAGGCCGCACACTAGCCTGTCTCTCAATGTGTCAATGCTCTCAATGTTAAGAACATTCCCGAACTCGCAATGTTCCGCCAATTTTCTCAGCGCCGCCACAAACAAAGACACCGACTCTCCTTCTTCTTGGTCACGTTTATGAAATCTGAACCTCTCAGCGATTAATAATGGCTTTGGTGAATAATGTTCTGACAAGACCTTGACTATTTCAGCATATGTCTTCCCCCCAGGCTTTGTGGGTTGAAGCAAGTCACATAACAGGTTGAAAGTTTTAGGTCCCATCACGGCTAAAAAGGTGGGCACAATTTTGTGATTAGCAATGCCGTTTGCCAGGACAAAGTAATCAAAACGTTCGGAGTATGAGCTCCATTTTTCAACATTTTCTTCAAAAGGGCCAATATTACCGATAACTCCAGCCATCATTGAGGTTGTTTCCCTCTGTTCAGGATGACTCGGAGGGCTCGGGTTAACGCTGGGCTGCTCACCGTCAGATTCCTCCGCAGCGCTGAGTATTTCCTCCTCCTCAGAAGAACTTGACATAATCTAACATCCTCTCCCCGTTACATAAAAAAAAAAAAAACTGTCAGGGTGACGTCACGTGACCTGCTCGCGTAAAGTCGTGATATCCTCGTCGCCACTTGTTGTTTATCACTGACTTTTAACAGCAATAATACTCGGGAGGCAGCAGTATGCTCGAACGTGTGCTTTTACTGAACTTCGCGGTTGCCACACAAAACAATACATACGGGTTACCCATCATGCCCAGACCCAACTATGACAAGCAAGTGGGAACAAACATAACATATTTAATTTCCAATGTGAAAACTTTTTTCGGCACAGCTTATGTCTGTAATTACTGCTACAACACTTATGACAGTCCTCTAAGGCATAAATGTAATTAAAGCTGCAAGCAGCGTTGTTAGGGCCTGAGCCCCCTTGGGCCTACGGCCGCGTCCTTGACACCGGTCTGAATCCAACGGTGTCTTGGTCAAATCCCTGGGCCTTGTAGTTTAGGAGTTAGAAGCCTGAGTCTGATCAGACAGTGAGAGCAGAGCTGACAGCTGGCCCTTTAAGAACCCCTCCCCTGCTGCACTGTCTTTGATCTGTACTAGAGTGGAGAGCAGAGGAGGATCAACAGAATTGTAGTGTGGAAAAGCTGAATAAGTCGGCATACGTTGGTCAACAGTGACACATAATACCATATTTTTGTAGGGATTTTTGTCAGGAATGCAGTGGTGTGTTTTTAAAAGCTGTTGGATGTATGGTGTAGACGTGAGAAGCATTTGTTTGACGGTATGTACCCTGAGAGGACATGGTCTCCCCATAGACTTCCATTGTAAGCGTGAAACGTGTCTCCCCCACTTTGAGGGCTTGTAAAATCCAAACCGAGTAATTCATATAAAAACCTTTAGCAACTTTTAATCAGCACAGTTGGGAGAGTAATGTGTGAAAGTTTGAAAAAAATACTGTCCCGGAAAAAAGAGGCGGGAAAAACATGGTTCTGGTAAAGTGGCCTGAGAAATTTAATAACTGGGTTGACGCCCGTGATAACATTGATGTATCATAAATGTCAGAGCCACATCACAGTGTTAACCACTCTGCATTCTGGCTCGCCAAGAGATGGATAAAAAGAACGGGTTCTACATCACGTTGCCTAGTAATGCATCAGCACACATTTATCCTAATAACAAGATTTGGAACTACGGGACAGAACTGGCCAGGACTATTGTTTTAAATGAACCATACGAGGTGGGGGTTATTGAAGTACAATACCCCAGGATTTGGGCTTGTTTTCCCGCCTTCGACGCCGTCATCACCGTGACGACGACTAATCATGTGACAAAGACTGTGGAATCAAAAGACATTATGCTAACAGTAGGAGATTATGATTCAGTCTCTAGAATTTTAAAAGAGGTTAACACAAAGCTTGCCACCCACACCACATACGGGGTCATACACTTTGCGTACAACATCAGCAATAGGGTTTACATCAGGTGGTTTGAACCGTCTACTAACAAAACACAAGATGCTACTCAAATGAACACCGTCACACTGCACAGGCGACTAGCTGAAATACTGGGTTTTACCCCGGGTGAGGAGTTTGAGATTTATTCTGCAATTATTCCTATGAAACATATAGCCCCCTTCCCCGCAGACATCCATGGGGGCGATACAATATTTTTATTTATATTGTGGATTACCAGCTGGTCGGCGACAGCCATGGCCTTCTCTTGAGGTGTATAAATGTGTCTGACGAGCCCCGACACATGTCCACATTGACTTTTGACAAGCCCCATGACACATCGCTCTCCAAATCTATTATAGATGATGTGGAGATATTTTTCAAAACCGATCAAAACGAGCACATACCGTTTATGTACGGGAAGGCGATCGTGAAATTACACTTTAGACCTGTGAAGAACAATTTTTAAAAAAGATTGCAGCCATGTATGCCCCTCATGTGAGCGACGATGGGCGATATATGACATATTACATGAACCAGGCAGGTGGGGCTTTGCCGGGTTTCATAGGGACGAGTACCCAATATGGTAACGGCCTGGGGGGGATGTTTCGCAGTTTATTCAGGATGGCCCTGCCACTGCTGCGAAGAGGTTTAAATATAGCAAAATCTCATTGAAAGACAGCAGCCATCGGCATTATGGGAGATGTAGTTTCAAACACAGCGAGAAGTGCCATGCCGGGGCATCAGGAAGGAAATGGGTTTATTGTACGCAGCGCAAGACCGAGAAAAAGACCCCCCAGTGTCACTGCCCCTAAAAAGAAGAAAATAAATAAAACACCTGCCAAAACACAAAGTTGTTCCAGAAAAGAGGCAGCACCAAAGAGGAGAAGAACATCATCAGCTCGCGGCAGACCAGCGATAAGAGACATATTTTAACAAAATGTCGCTGATTCACACCCAGTCAGGAGAGTGTGTGAAAACCGAACTGGACCTGTTCACAGTCCCATATACGCAGAAGTCTATTGAGAAATCTACATATGTGGAGGTAGCATCAGTCTCAGCTCTCACAGAGAATGGCCCCCTGGAGTTCTATATTTCGGCATGAGGCGAGGATTACCTGGATTTGAACGACTCATATATCAACACACGAGTGCGGATCCAAAAACTGGATGGGACGGCTCTGGACGGTCAGGCTGACATAGGGTTTATTAACTACCCTGGATGCACGTTATTTTCTTAAAATAGGGGATAGGTTGAATACACAGCCCTCCAACACACAAACGCAAAATACGCAATCAACAGAGTTGCCTTGAAGACATTCTCCATCCCCCAGGGCACGAGGATGTGCAATCGGGAAAACCTTTACAACAGCCAGGTCCTGATATTTGTAATTGTATGCTTTGTTGATAACAAGGCCTACACAGGGTCATATATCAGAAACCCGTTTAATTTTCAGCATTGCAACACCGAGTTCATCAGCCTGTATGTTGATGGTGCACCCTATCCAGCCAAGCCGTTTCAACCACATTTCCCAAATGATCAATATATCAGAGAGTACTTTCAACTCATTCAAAGCACGGGTCCACACCTGAAGGACAGCTCACTCGTCATAAACAGAACAGAATTTGGGTCTGTCTACACCCTATTTTGTTTCAACCTGGAACCTGACGAGGGTCATGGCGGAAACGTTTCTCTGATCAAGTCTGGAAATGTGAGATTGGAGGCGCGATTCAGAAAACCCCTCACCAGAACTGTTCATCTCATTTGTTATTCAGTGTTTGACTCAGTCATTGAGATATCAAACAGTAGTCAGGTGCTGCTGGACTACAACTGAGAACCATGGACACCGCCGAGCTGACTGGAGTTGTTAAAAAAAATACTGAAGAGAGACCATTGTTTTTTAGGCGTACTGGTGTGTGATGAGCTCCTGAAAAGGAAAATACCGTGGTTCCCTGCAATGACGATTGTTTCCACAGATCTATCACATCTGCCCAGAGAGCATTGGCTCGCTCTTTACGTCACAAAAGACAAGAACGAATGCTTTTTTGACAGCTTTGTGAATATTGTGAATACACCTGATATTTTTGCCTCAGAGATAAACACTTTTTTTAAGGAAAAACTCTATAGCTGTGTCTTAAAACAGGTTCAAAGCCATCAGGCTGTCTCCTGTGGCCAACACTGTGTGTTTTTTCTTTACCACATGCAGAAAGGAATGTCTTATGATTGAGTGTTAAAAATGTATACCGATAATTTACTGCATAATGATGCTATGGTGTGTAAGTTTGTAAACAATATCAAACCTGTAGCCGTGTGCCACGGCCATGATTTTACATGTGTGCAGTGTGGAAAATAAAAATAAAAACACAAGAAATCAGTATGCTCTCAAGCGTATTTATTTATAGTAAAAAATTCAAGGCAAAACGTGTGATGAGTGAAAAATCATGGATTTCCATTCACCAAACAGCTTTTAAAAATAAAATAAGCCGGTATAATGCATGTATTGACAACAACAACAAAATGAAAAAAAAGAAGAAAAGAATAACTAAACATCAATAGGTCTCCCACAACTCGTCACCCAACATTGTTCTCTTGGTGCCTCTTCTAACACTCGGTGTTGAATGGGTAAAGCCGAAATCGTCTGCTTGTTTTATGTCACCGATAGCTCTGCGGACATGAGTGTTTGGTATCACCGAAAGCGGCACATTTAAATCAGCCAAAGTTTTTAGAAAAGTCGACCACCTCCTCAGTCTTGACGAGTCGCTCATGTTGTGGGTAGCTGTGACATTCTTGATCAAATTATACACATGTGAGCCTTTAATTATTTTATTATTGAGAATAATTTCCCCTTGGTCTGACCACGACAGTGTCTGGAGCCCTCCTCAGTAATGCCAAAATGTGCTCCGCTTTTCTCTGACTCCTCTTAGGCATATGTTTAATTAAATCTGAGACTACGCGGTCTCTAGCGTCTGGTGTGTGTGCAGCAACAGCGCCCTCCTCAGCATGAGCAACTGCCTGAACAGGGTTTTGGGAAATAGGGCGCGGCAGAGTCAACACATTCTTTTCCTGCTCACCTTGTCTCACAAGTGTCAGATATCTCTGTAAGATGGATGCATATTTTTTGGCTTTTTCATGCTAATTCACACCTGGCTGATCCAGAACCTCGGCCATGGCTTTGTCCAGCTCATTTGCGCATCAACTCTAATTGAGCTGGTGTTCTGCTGCTTCAACGAATCCAGCTGACGTTGGGGATCCAGATACATTTTATCCGCATATTCCATGACTCCCTCTACTTTCTCTGTTTGAGGTCAACAATGAAAGGGATTGCAGCACCGAACAGTGGCAGTATTTGTACCCCGAATTTGCTATAATGACCATATTCGGCAGTGACTTATATAGCAGTTCAAGCAGTGGGAGGTTTCTTTGAATGCGTAAAAACGTCATGACTTTGGTTTTTCTAATCTTTTTTTAGGCATGTAGATGACCGTCTTCTCAGCCAAAAGATTGCTTCTGAGTCTCAAATGATCAGGGGTCTTTGCTTTATAATCTATGAATAGGTACCCATAAGCGGCAGAGGTTGAACGACTCTAAAAAATATTTGCTGTTCCCTGGAAACATCTAGGAGTCGGCAACCCGCAGCTCCCTTTGGTGTCGAAAAAAAGAAAAAACATGAAAATGATTTTTTTTTAAATGAAAATGAATAACGGTTCTTTCTGAATTTAATTTTTATTTATACATTATAATTTTTTGCATTTTATTTCCTACTGCTATGGTTAGATAGCCTATTTTAACATCTGAATTTGTAAACTTTTTAAAAAAATAATTTGTCAACTAAAATATGCGTCACATCGATAGCCCACGCCTTTGCCTGCAGGCGGCTTCTTGAGTGTGCGACCCATTCAGTAACCGTGAGTAAAAAATGAAAAATCTCAGACGAAAAAAGAGACTTGAACTCTGCGTGGACAGATGAATTTGCCTTCTCTGCTAACGATGCTGGATTAACGGTGAGCTTGATATGTGGAAACAAATTATCGAACAACAAAAAATGTAATGTTGAAAGACATTTTCAAAACAAACACTCAGCATTCACTGAAAAATACTCAAGCTAAGATGAGCGAAATAAAGCAATTTCAGAACTGCAACGGAAAGCTGAACAAAGCAAACATACGTTCAATAAGTAGATAACCTCTCCACAGTCAACTACAGTTTCTAGTTGTGTGGCAGCTCAGGAGCTCGTGAAGAGAGGTAAGCCATTCACAGATGGGGAATACATCAGAGAAATGTTCATAAAAATATCAGAGCATCTATTCTCCGACTTCAAAAACAAAGGGCATATTGATCAGAAAATTAGAGAAATGCCTCTCTCTGGAAAGAAAAAATTTAGGAAGGACTCAAATAGGCCTGCATAGTTCACTTTTATTTATTTCAGAGTAGGCCCACACATGCACACTGCACTTCTGTTTGTTTTCTTCAGTGGTTGTAACATTGTGTAAGTCTTTCTTAAAGGGAAAGTTTAAAATAATATTAAATCTTTAAAAAGTTTATAAGTTGTGTTGTGTCTTGCGGCTCCAGACTGTTTTCTTTGGCAAAACAGGGGGCGAAATGGCTCTTTTGATAAAAAAGTTTGCAGACCCCTGGTTTAGACATTCAGGTTTTCTGTACGTGGATAGAAAACCTCTAACGGCCTGGTCAGATCTACACAGTGCACTCCACTCACACCCCCACATCACAACCACTCTCGCCATACTGCATTCTCAGGGCTGTCACACGCTCAGAAAACTGGTGGAAGAGTTCACTGCAAGAAATTTTGGACACTGGGTTCTTCTCACTCTCCACATGACATTTGACACGGCCGTGGTAAAACAACCAGCAAATTCATAACACGTCTTTGTAGACTCACAGAAACCATCAACAAAGTATGGCCCGATCTTCCGCTCGCCAGCGTTCAGAGTGTGTTGGATGTGTATTTTTTCAGCGTGCATCACATACTCCAGCCACTGTATGGAGGCGTTAGAGTAGGTCTTATTTTGTGTCACATATGCGCCATCGTATGTCAGAGCCACTGTGTCGCGGGTGAAACTGTAAGGATCTATCTGTGTACAGTTTAAAAATGCATCACGGTAGATTGTGCAGGCCTTTCTCAACACCTCCACATACTGGATGCAGTATTTGCGCATTTAAGATTGTAGGTCAAATGTTTCATGACACACCGTGTTGTACCACTCCATAAACTTCTTCTGCTCGCTGACACTCATTTTATCAAAGCGGTAGCAAGACAGTTCTGGGTATTTACCCTTGTAGTATTCGTTTGCTCTTGTGTTAAACTGGTGCGGAAAGTGTCCTTTTTCCAAATCTTTAAATCCTAGAGCATCTGGGTTTTTTGCCAAACGCATCGGTAGAAAAGAAAAAGAGTCAATCCATCTCTGGTTGTATGATTTGTCGTACATATGGATTACTCTGCTGCTGCGCATGGTGACGGATGGAACAATCCCCTGCAGCAGGATGTAGTTGTCAAGACCTGAAGCATTGTGGGCTATGAATGGGAATCCGCAAAACTTGGGCCGTCTGTAATGATCAACAAATGCCCCAACGCAGCGCCAAGTGTTGAAACAGAATTTGTTTCCATCCATGTCCATAGCACACACAAAACATGCCTCGTGTTTTCCCTCATGGTACCGGGTTTCAAAATCATAAAAGATATGTTTTCTCTCCAGGTCTTTTTTTTCTATAGGCTGTATCAAGCACATGTGGCCTGAGCTGCCGCTGATGAGACATTCATTACAGTGGGCACATTTTGCAGGCACACATGCGTGGGTTTTTTTTTTTACCAACTTTGTAAATCACCCCCAGGCCACTACTATATTTTCAGCTGTCGCAGGGGATCTAGCCATGAGTTTTATCGTGCTCTTTGTGTGCTTTGTAACAAACCTCTGATTTGCAGATGCGGATGCAGTCCTTGCATTTTAAAGTGTTTGACGCTCGTTCACAGCAGTGTCTAAAGCCCACATTGCACAAATATTTACATTTATGCCTTAGAGGACTGTCATAAGTGTTGTAGCAGTAATTACAGACATACGCTGTGCCAAAAAATGTTTTCATGTTGGTTATTAAATGGTAGTGATTGTTGTGAACATAAAGCCAGATGGTGTTTAAATTAGGAGCGGTGTTACTCTGGGAACATTGCAATTGTTTACAGGCCTCTGTATGGTGGTAAATCACAATTTTGGCGTTTATTACAGCCTCAAATTTGGCCACTTGTGTGAATAAAACTGGTTGTGAGGGGTCGAGACCTGCCGACGCGTGTAGACGTGTGGCAAGCACCATTTTATCTTGTTCAGACGCTGCGGCATCGGCAGCATGTGCTAGGCATAGTGAAAAGCAAAGGCTGTTATCTACTACATTGTTGTTTGGGTTAAAGAGAGCATGTGCCTTTTTAGATAGAATCTGATCGTAGCACACATTACCCAATTTCAAATGCCCTGCTCCTGAGTGATTTTGCGCAACTGTAACAATAAACTCCAGCTCGTCGTCAGTCATTGATGAATCATTACTCTGAATAGCCTGTGCAACCACCTCTATATCCTGGTTGTATTCATCGTCAGATTTTAATACACATTGCACGTCGCTAGCCAGGGACGGTCCTCTCAAATCAACATTTAAAACACTGCCAGGTTGTGACCTTTCTTATGCGCTGTCAATCACTTCAGAGAGCCTGTCTCTAATAAAAGTGGGTACACATTCAGGGTTGTCAATAGCTACATCCCTAAAATCAACTTTTTGACACAGTTCTATAGCATTGAATTGGCTAATCTCCCTCACAGACCCCTGCCCATATCCAGTTTGTCTTGAAATGTGTGGTGTGTTAATACTGCTACAAGCAACAGTTTCAGGTTCATGTACAGTTCTAGCAATTACCTGTTCAGATTGTGGTGACTGTGTGGTGTAAGGCCTTACATTTAAAAGTTCAGGGTCTCTTGCTGGTTGTGCTGGTTCGAGCTCTGCTGCAAAAATTTCCTCCAGATCTTTTAAATCCTCATCTGTGGGTTTACTCTGGTTCGTCTCCGCTGTGTCTGCTTGTGCTGGTTCAAACTCTGTTGCAAAGATTTCCTCCAGATCTTTAAAATCGTCTTCTGTAGGTCTGGTCTGACAAATGTCTCCCAGAGCCACCACTGTGGGTGACAGTTCCATGATCCACGGCACTCTAGCGCCCTCCGGTGTCAAGGGCAGTTGAATGTTGTGAGGTGTGGAAATAGGTAGTCTTTCAGGCATATTGACCGCCTGGTGGATATGTAGGAATCCTGTTGTAGGATCTATGAATTGAAAATAAGAAAAACTTGTTAGGTCTGAGGGTGTCGATAAAAACTGTTTGAAAAGCATGCAATGACACACCATCATGCCTGGGGCTCACTGCCTTTGCTGTGCATGGCTTCTTCTCACAGGGTCTGTATTTTTTAAAATCAAATGTGTTAAATTGTGTGGTGGGTGTTTTACATACACAAAGGATGATTTAGCCTTCTTACACACCCTTGCGCCCTCTTTCATCTCCTCTTTAAACTGAGCCTGTTTTTGCGCTCAGGTGCGGTAGGGGTGTCTGTAAACAAATAAGTGATTAATTAATATCTTGTCAGGGTTAGACTTGGTAAATTTGTTACTGTAAAATGTGAAGACAATAGCTGGGTTTACATGGAGCCAAATATTCCAATCAATATCAGATTAGAAGCCCAAACCGAATAAAAATGTTCCATATAAACACCTCAATTCGAATAAAGAGGCCTAAACTGAATGGAATTTCTTAGGTTTCACAGGGGTAGAATATTCCTTTCCCAAACTGATCGGATGTAAAATCTTATGTAAAAGGTGAAACAGAATGCTGTGAAGCTGTGTTCTTTCTGCGCATTCTCTGTCTTGACGTAAATGCGCAGTGACGTTTACTCACTTGATAAAAATGGCTGCTTCCAAGCAGTAGTAAACAGAACTGGTCTAAACTAAGTTTATTTTTTAATACAAACTCTCAAAGACCTGAACATTATCGCACGCTTAGACGGCAGGAAAACAAGAAATTCCGAACTGTTAAAAAACTCAATGAAGCTGGCATCGACCAACATCGCTCTGCACAAGACACACAGCCATAAAACGGCTGTTCTGATTAAATGAAGTGGCACATGAAACCACCAGATCAGAATAGATCATGTCACATTAAAACAGTTGACCCGAACTCTTCAATCGGAACAATTTCAATCAGAATGAAGAGAAAGTCTGCATGTAAACGTGGCTAATATATACGGAGTTGCTTAACGCTTTGATCAGCCATTATTTCTCCCAGCAATAAGAAAAATCAGGATCACGATCCTCTGTGCTTGTGCACCGCGTGGGCCGGTTACACAAACTGTTTGACCTCCTGAACCACTGTGGTTAAACCATACTCATAAATGAAAAATAGGTGGAGCCCTGCCACCTGACCGGGGCATTTGGTCAGACACCCCAATTACCCCAATTACGTCTACATCAAACAGGTTTAATAATATCACACATCAATGCAAGGCGAGGTAGAGGAAACGCTGTCAGCGGCATGTCTTGACTTGTCCAGGCTTGAGTTTACTTTTAAACGCAGTATTTTACAAAATCAAATATTTTAGCCAGAATGGGTTTCTACAGAACCCCTTAAAACAGATACTGATGTTTAATTAGGGCCTGAGCCTGAAGGTACTTCAGGCGAAGACCCTATTATGTTTGCTCGGCAGAGCAACACATTAGCAGCACTAAAAACACTACAAACACCCACTAAACAGTGTCCCAAGTCCCCCCAACACCCATGAGGCAGCTCGGCCAGACGGCCCGGAGCCGGTTTTCACATACACACCCATTCAAAACCTGGTACTAGACTGTTCTTGCTGTCAATGAGTGCGTGTGACATAACGCACGTAATGTAATTTCACCCGCTGAACATGCATGAAATCTGCTGAAATTCGACACACTTGTCCGGTCTGGCTAAACATTCACTAATCACAAAAAAAACCACCACAAAAGTCTATAGCGCCACCTACGGAGCCACACAACTACAAGATAATATTTTCATAATTTGAAGCGCTATAACTCCTCCCACGAATGTCCCACAAACATGGGACCAACACTGTTGGACTCGTCTCATCAAGACGCAAAATTCATACCCTCTGACCCCTCACCTATCTACAACAGAATGTCCACAAATTGGACAAACTGTCAAAATCAGGACTTTTTCTACTCCCCAAACAAAATCTATCTCCTCCTAGGGCATTAATGGTATCGCTTCCAAGAACATGCATATAACCTTTAGTAAAGTGTAGTAATTACACATTTACTATGGGTATGTCTTTTTAGGCGTTTTTTCCTGAAAATATGCTGTGAGTGGAAGAGGTTAAGGTAACTAGTGATGATGAGGATTAAGAACCATGGAGACCTCTTAGTGGACAGGAAAGTTGTTTCAGGAGGAGCCAAAGTCTGTGTAAGTTTCAGCTGTGTGGTGTTTAGTCGAACAATTTATACTATAAACCTCAAGAATCCAGCTTGGTTCTCACAATTGTTAAATGTTTCCACCTAAGTGTCTGTATTTCACGCTTGGAGAACCTGGTCAACACGTAAAGGGAAAAAAACTCTAAAGCCAGGTGATTGGATACATACAGTTTGATAAAATCTGTGTTTTTTGGGGGGATAATTATAATTATTAACTTCATCAAGACTTTGTATTCTTATTTCCAGAACCCAAATGACAATTCCTCTCTCTACGACTCTGACAATGGCCTGGAAGATGCACATGACATAATGTGTACAATACATTTCATGTTGTATTTTATTTAGCTAGCGATGTTGCATCTTACGTTAAGTTTGGGTTGCAGACTATAAATGGGTTTTTATTTTGTAATCTGTTTCCCTAGGTAACCGATGATTCAGAACCTGAACCATGGACTCCTCTCAGTGGACAACAAAGTGTATCAGGAGGAGCTAAAGTCTGTGTAAGTTTCAACCGTCTCAATGTTTTCCATGTCCTATCCAACATAGCACCTGCTCTGTTCAAGTCTTTGATTGTAATGCTCCCATTACATTGACCTGGCTGTGTTTAGACCTTGAAGTCTGCACTCCTTGTCACATTTCCCATCCCATGGGGCTAGGAGTACTGAGTAAGTGTGTGTGTGTGTGCATGCTTGCGTGCGTGTGTCTCTCTGTCTGCCTGTCTGTCAAACATCTTTAATAAGAATTTGTTTTGCTTTTTTCCTGTCTTTTCTCCATATCTAGAGCCTGTATGCTGACTGTGGAGATTCTATTGCCGGAGGTCCTTCTTCCCCATTCTTGTTTGAGGATGAAAGTTTCAAAGAGAGTGAACCTCACTTCAATGATGAACCTAATGGCAGTGAAACATCACCAAATACTGGTAACATTATTCCTGATAACTTGCATGACAGTCTTGGATCCATTACTGGAAGTGAAGAAGAATATTCCCTTTTATTTGAAGATAGCCCTGATGAGTCAGTAAATGCTGAAACACAATTTGGAGAAGTCAGTCATGATCAATTTCCTCTGGAAAATGAAGACACCCTTTACACTGGTTCACGACTAACCCAAGCTCAGAGTTTTTTACTTATACTTTCATTTGTTTTGAGACACAGACTAACAGGCATGGCTCTGTCTGATCTCCTAGATTTGATCAATATTCAGTGTCCAGAAAACACACAGTTAACCTCAAAGCATTTGTTCTTCAAAGAGCTTAAGCCGGTAGAAGGTCACATACAATGTCACATATATTGTCCAAACTGTGAGTATTACATCGGTGACCAGGATAGTTAAGGACAATGTGTTGTATGCAACACAACATGGAATAAAAACGCCTCGCTAAAGAATGGAAACTTCTTTATATATTTACCAATCCAAAAACAGTTGGAACATCTTCTTCAAAGGGAAGATATTGCACATTGTCTTAAGTCAAGAGATGGCACATGCAATTCTGAAATTTATGAAGATATTGGAAGTGGTAAAATTTACCATAATCTGAACAAAATTGGAGGCCCGCTTGACTGTACTCATGGGTACTCCTTAACGTTTAACTGTGATGGGGTGCCTGTATTCAAATCATCACTCTATGGTATTTGGCCATTATATGGTATTGTAAACGAGCTTCCTTACCCTGTGCGCAAAGAAAATGTTCTACTTTTTGGCTTGTGATTTGGTGATAAAAAGCCAAATGTTCATTCATTTTTAAAGCCATTCACTTTAGAGCAGTGATACTCACTATTTTTTTCACAAGAGCCACATTGGCAGAGCAAAGTCAAGAGGACAGCCGACAACATATCAAGTCACCTACACAGCTGAGCATTTGCACATATAAACTTTTGCATCCCAAAAAAATAAACAACACAGTCAATACATTTTCAAGTAAGATTATGAAGTTACCTTAATAATGCGATGAGCGGAAGCTGGCATGCATGTCCTTCACTTTCTTGATGTTGTATTTGTAGTTGGTTGTTGCGATAACCGTGAGGCATTCTAGATGAGCATGAGTCAGTCTGTTTCTCTGTGTGCGCTTGATGGTGTTCATGGTTGAAAAAGTTGACTCACAGGTGTATGTGCTCACAAAGAAAGACATCACTTTCTGTAAAAGTGGTTTTAGAGTGGGAAATTCTGCTTGAGAAACCAAGCTCCAGAAGTGGCCAACACCTGCTCTGAGTTCAACTTGGAGAATGTCATTTGTTTGAAGCTCAATTATTTCACTCTCCGGAGCAGCACGATTATCAGGGCAGAGCTGTGTGATGGTTGGAGTGAGAGAGGATACATCAACATGGATGGGATTTTCAATAAAATTGAAAATCTCCTTGTGTTCAGTCATATCTTTGAATCTGGATTCAAACTCACCCTTCAGCTCCTCCAAAACTTCAACAAATCCTCTGTGGCTGAAGTGCTGTTGCAGAGATGGGTCACTTGTGATTGTTGCTCTGAGTTTTGGGAAGTGGATGAGTTCTCTGTCAGGTATCCACAGAGCAGTTATTTTGGTTTGGAATGCTCTGACCTCCTTCAGCATGTCACCTGGAAGCTTGTCTCTTCCTTGGAGCTGCATGTTGAGTGTGAAGAAAAAAAAAATAGTGAAAAAGAATAATAATCTCTGAATAGTTATTTTAATCTTTTTATATAGTAAATGTAAAAGGATGAATGTGGTCTTTAAATAAATCAAAATATAAAACTGTTATTTGTGTAATACAGATTATTTTGTCTTCACTGTCTTTTATTTACAAGGTAGTAGCAATGCCCGGTCCTTGTATATGCTATGGTTGTTTATTTGGAAACTAGAAAATGTAAGAAAAATAAATCATAATTCTTATATATATATATATATATATATATATATATATATATATATATATATATATATATATAATATATACATATATATGTGTGTGTGTGTGTGTGTGTGTGTGTGTGTAGAATATATATGAATAAATGGCACTTTATACATATCCATATATTTTGCCATGTATATATGACACAATATATATGCATATATGGTATTATATATTTATCTATATAAGGCACTATATAGATATCCCTATATTGTACCATTTATATCCGTATATGGCACAATATAAATATAAATATATGGTACTATATATATTGATATATGGCACAATATATATGTCCATATCGGTGTGCAACTACGCAAAAACAATGTCGAACTCCGTAATTTTCTCTGGCCCGCTGCCCAATTTAGCGAGTGACGACATGTTTAGCCGCATGCGTTCATTCCATCGCTGGATGTCTAGGTGGTGCTTAGATAACAACGTGGCTTACATACACAATTGGAGCTCCTTCTGGGGAAAGCCTGGTCTGATTCGGAGAACTGGCATTCATCCTACTTTGAATGGTGCATCTCTCTTGTCTAGGAACATAGGCCAATTTATTAGCCATACTAATCCCTGACAAGCAACCAGAGTTCAGACCAGCAGGCAGAGCTGCAGTTTAACACGCCCCTCTGCTGGTTCCTTCGTGTTGTCACCCACCCAGCCTATAGAAACTGTGTCTGCCCTGAGGCTGTATAAGCCTGCACCCAAATCTGGAGGAGTAATTTATAGCAACTTAGTTAAAATTAAAACCACTGCTCTCGCAAATCAACCCAATACAACTATTAAATGTGGTTTGCTTAATATTCGATCTCTCGCATCCAAGTCTCTCCTACTGAACGATTTAATTACTAATTATCAGATTGTGTATTAGCACTCACTGAAACCTGGGTGCAGCAAGATGAGTATGTTAGTTTAAATGAATCTTCCCCTCCTGGTTACATTAACTACCATGTACCTCACACCACTGGCAGAGGAGGAGGAGTAGCTGCAATTTATCAGTCAAATTTGCTGCTTAACCCACGACCTAACAGTTCATATAACTCATTTGAGAGCCTTATTGTCAGCTTTTCCCACCTAGACTGGAAAGCAGAGAAACCACTCTTACTTGCTGTGGTGTACCGTCCTCCTGCACCTTATTCTGAGTTCTTAGAAGAATTCCCTGACTTTCTGTCTAACTTGGCATTGAACTCAGACAAAGTCATTATAGTGGGTGACTTTAACATCCATGTGGACGTCAATAATGATTCTCTGGCCACTGCGTTTAAGTCGCTTCTTGATTCTGTTGGCTTCTGTCAGAGGGTAAACAAACCCACTCACACTTTTAATCACATCCTTGATTTAGTACTCACTTATGGAATAGAAGCTGACCGCATCATAGTTCTTCCTCAGAACCCCATCTTGTCTGATCACTCCTTAATTACATTTGAATTTACTTTAACAAATTATATCCTACCTGGGAAAAAGTCCCGCTTCAGTAGATGTCTATCTGACACTGCTGTTTCTAGATTTAAGGAGCTTATTCCAGCAGAGCTTGCTGCCACACCTTGTAGTAATATAATGGGCAGTTATGCTGATTTCACCCCCTCGCAGGTAGACTATCTTGTGGACAGCACTGCAGCAGCACTCCTTGGGACACTTGATGCCGTAGCTCCCCTGAAGAAGAAGGTTATCAACCAGAAAAGAATAGTTCCCTGGTACAGCCCAGAGCTGTGTGCCTTAAAACAGAAGACCAGACAACTGGAAAGGAAGACACATTCCAGCACGAGGAAGACCGTCAAGCCTGGAAGGATAGTTTATTAATATATAAAAAAGAACTCCATAATGCTAGAAGCGCTCACTACTCATCCCTGACAGAAAAGAATAAGAACAACCCCAGGTTCCTCTTCAGCACCGTGGGCAGGCTCACCAAGAACCATAGTGCTGTTGAGCCATGCATCCCCCCAACTCTCTGCAGTAATGACTTCCTTTCTTTCTTTACTGAAAAGATTGTGAATATTAGAATGAAGATTGCCAGTAATGGAGGACAGACTACAGTCCCCATAGAAGCACCTCCCAGACTTGGTGCATACTTGGACAGCTTCTCCCCCATCGACCTGTCAGAATTAACTTCTGCAGTCGGTTCCTCCAAGTCAGCCACTTGTCTGCTGGATCCCATCCCGACAAGCCTCCTTAAGGATGCCTTCCCTCTAGTCAACACTTCTATATTAAATCAAATTAATCTTTCCTTAGTCACAGGTTATGTGCCACAGGCCTTTAAGGTGGCTGTCATCAACCCTTTACTTAAAAAACCTTCTCTTGACCCAGATGTGTTAGCCAACTATAGGCCAATATCCAACCTCCCCTACATCTCCAAGATCCTTGAGAAGGTTGTCCTGGAGCAGCTACATGAACATCTGCACAGCAACGAGCTCTTTGAAGCCTTCCAATCTGGATTCAGGGAACACCATAGCACTGAAACAGCACTTGTCAGAGTCTCTAATGATCTTCTTATAGCTTCAGACAGAGGTCTTGTCTCTGTGCTTGTCCTTTTGGACCTCAGTGCTGCATTTGACACCATCGACCACAGCATCCTGCTACAGAGACTAGACCATGACATTGGGATTAAAGGAACTGCCCTAAAATGGTTTAAGTCCTACTTATCTGACAGGTTTCAGTTTGTTCATGTTAATAATGACTATTCAGAGTACAGCAGAGTTACATATGGTGTACCACAGGGTTCAGTTTTAGGACCGATTCTCTTCACTCTTTACATGCTCTCATTTAGTGACATAATCTGGAAGCACTCGATCAACTTCCACTGTTATGCCGATGACACACAACTTTACTTGTCGATGGAGCCAGACGACACAAGCCAGCTTACTCATCTGCAAGACTGCCTGAAAGACATTAAATCCTGGATGTCCTCTAACTTCTTAATGCTCAATTCAGATAAAACTGAGGTAATCATTTTTGGACCTAAACACCTCAGGGACACACTCTTGAATCGGATCTCTACTCTAGATGGCATCACCCTAACTCCGAGTACAACTGCAAGGAAACTTGGGGTCATTTTTGACCAGGACCTTTCCTTCAGCTCCCACATAAAGCATGTGACTAGGACCGCCTTCTTCCATCTGCGAAGTATCGCTAAGATTAGGAATATCCTTTCCCAGAGTGATGCTGAAAAACTGGTGCATGCATTTATCACTTCTCGGCTGGACTACTGCAACTCTCTCTTGTCAGGATGTCCTAAATACTCTCTAAAGAGTCTCCAGCTGGTCCAGAACGCTGCAGCGAGGGTTTTGATGGGAGTTAAGAAGAGAGAACACATCTCTCCCACTTTAGCTTCGCTCCACTGGCTTCCTGTAGGATCTAGAATCGACTTCAAAGTCCTTCTGCTAACTTATAAGGCTCTCAATGATAAAGCTCCATCCTATTTGAAAGAGCTCATTAGTCCCTACTGTCCGACCAGCAACAATTCTGCAATTTAATTTAGCAGACGCTTTTGTCCAAAGCGACGTACAACACAAGCAAGAATTCAGACTTAATTAAGGAAAAACCCATAGGAAGCGCAAAAGTGCTTCAGATGTGAGATGCCCCTGAAAGGTACTCCACCATGTTCGTACCAGGCTGAGTGGGAAAAAAAACACAAAACAAAATGAAGTTATCACAACAGGCTAGGTTAGGTTTTCAGCTGACCAAGAGAAATTGAGGGGTTCCATTGCTCTGTTCCACTGCCATTTGTCTGCCTGTCTCAATCCACCTCTGTCAATACAGATCTCCTTTCTTACCCTAATCATTTATGAATTCAATATTTCTAAGCCATTGCAACTCATTTTTATTCTTATTTACACTATATAGTAGGGATGCAACAGTACAGGCAACCAACAAGCTCCACTGGACTCCTCAAGCCTCCCCACATGTCAAATTAAAAACTCATCAAACCCATCACTGACGAGTTAGACAAACAGCCAAAACTCGTCAATCTCATCACTTGGCAGTCAGTGAGTTAATATGAGGATGAGAAAGAACCAAGGATTTGTTAACCTTTCCACCCCTACCTTGAGCTCACTGGCTTGATATCAATCAATGCTGCTCGGCTGCTCCAAGCTTCTGGGGCAGAACACAGAGGCTCGCGGGAGGTCAGTAGTACTGTGACCATGAGCTGGCCAATCAGCACTCTTTGACGTCCTCAATACTTCTCAGATTTTACTGTATTAAACTGGTTAAACAGAGAGCAATCATGCATCACACAGATATATATATATATATATATAACTAGGATGTTGTATTTAGGCCAAAGTGTTAATTGTACTGTCACTTTAAGAGTGTGAGGTCATCCCCATGCTTCTCTCAGTCCACGCCAGACTTGCTGAGAGGAGGTAATGTATTGTTTTGCTCGTAACTTTTGAACATTTATTTCAGTTTTTGGACAATGAAAACTTCGTTTTATACATGTAAAATGTTAGTCTCAAGGTTGGGAGCATGCAGTTAATGTGTCGTTCGAATATAAACTTTGTAAATAGACTTTTTGCTAGTTTTGTTGTAGACATGTTTCCACATGTTACAGGGTATCTCTGTGTGTGTATCTGCTAACAGGAGCTTGAGACCTGTGTACTGTGTGGGGGAGACTGCATGTTACAGAGCCTTATTTTGTCTTTTTGCTGATTTGTACAGGTATGTGCACTATGTTCATTATAATTCATTTGATAAAGTGTTTACACTGGTTGCATTAAGCATGTAAAACAAATTCATGTTATCAAACAGAGAGAATATATATATTTTATTTCGTTCATTTTCACAGTTTTATTTTAAAGTATTTTTTCTGTTAATACAAGAATTGTATGAGTATGTATTATGTATGTGCAGTCCGCGCCAGACTTGCTGAGAGGAGGAGCTTGAAACCTGTGTACTGTGTGGAGGAGACTGCATGTTACAGAGCCTTATTTTGTCTTTTTGCTGATTAGGACAGACAAATCCACCATCCTGCCTTCATTAAAAGAGCAACCAGTAGCTAGTCGTGGTCCGGGTCGTTCCTTCATCCAGCACAACATAGAACACAACGCAGAACATACAACGGTTAAGGGATGTGCATTCAGCAAGACAATAGACTGTTGAAGACAATGCACGCCAGTTACACAAGGAACTTAACAACTACAGACAATGAAATATTCTTGACGTCATGTCCATACACATAGGTGTGTGTGATGTTGTACATGACGATGTGAGTGTATTGGGTGCGAGTGTGTGTGCGTGTATGTGTGTGTGATTGAGGTTAAGCGAGGAATTTTGTGACAGAGACTTCAGTTACAAGGTAGCATCTCTTAATAAAAAAGTCCAGGTTTCATCTATGGATGTTGATAGATTCCTACTCTTGTACTTAATTTAACAGTGACACAGAACCCTTCAATCACATGAACATTCTAATTGATGCTGGAATGTTTAAGCACCCATGCATCCCAAGAAAGAGGGTGCATCTTCACATTGTAACAAATCCAACTTTTTTAAATAGTTGCGTCACAGCGCACAAGGAGTTCAATAGGACTGAAAGAAATGTAAATGCCACCAGCAACACACATTCAGATGGTGCTGCACACAGAAAGACACACCACAATGAGATTTATATTATGCTCAACTGCAACCTCTCACAAACCCCAGTGAATTTCCCCCTTTTGTTCATAGTTCATACAAAACAATCTAACAGTCTAAACAGTCAGTTCGCTTGTTGTATATTTGCTACTTGTTTGGATGGACAGCTAGTTGTTTATCGTCCCTTACATATAACCCAGTGCTGTTCAGCAGGAAAATTCTGCCTTGAATGTGAAGATTGTGCTTTGCATTGGCTCACCCTGTACTTTGCATGGTTTAATGACACTCTAGAGTAGACATGATCTATCTCTTTCTTCTGTAATAGATTGGCATTACAACTGCAAATAATGCTTTACTGAACTACAATTAAAATTATGCTTTTAAACCTAAATTTAAAAAGCTATTATCCAGCTTCTAATCATGCTCATCAGCCCATAGTATGCACATATTACGGAATCTCTGCTCAATTAAGCTTTCATCTAAATAATTATGCTGTTTCATCTTCAGTTAGAAAAATGTAAGTTCAATTTAGCAGTAGTTTAACTAAGGGGGGGTGACCTTGCCCAACAATGTTAAATAGACCAGCACCAATGTTTTATTTAGGTCTCTAAGAGGGAAGACTGGCTGTTAAAAGTCCACCATTTTCCCATTTCTCTCTGTCATTGATGCCTGACAGGTTGTAATTTTCATTCTCTCACTTCAGCAGAGCCTACTGAGCTGAAGATTATGGAGATGATGGGTTAGATTTAAACCCCTTTTATACCATTTTAAATCTCAATAATATCAGAGCATAAATAGAATAAATAAAAAAACTATGCCTTTAATGAAAGGAGTTTGTTGAGGATTGGGTCCTCTAATGCTGATTATTTAGCTTAATTGACCACTGCAAGGCTTCAATCAGAAAGCACACCAGACATCAGAGGAGTCTATGACTTTACTGTATCACGTTCTTGTACAATGCAGTTTGTCAGTGACTGCTGTACCACTGTAACAATATGTCCATTGAAGAACATTTAGGCCGGAAGCGAAACTACAATTAACTATCTTAAAAATAAAACACCTACTTCAAAATAAAAGCATGGTGAAATAACATTTCAAACGTGCACAATTCTGAACAGCCGTCCCCACATTTGCCTTGTAAATGTGTAAGACTGGGCATTCTTCAAGTGTCTTTGGTGTCATCCTGGAGTACAGGAAGTTCAATAAGTCTAGCAACTGGTCTAATGTAGACTTTGTCCCTGACTTTAATCTCTGCTGTTCTGATACATCCATCTGGGCTAGCAATAGCTTTGACGACTCTCCCAATGGGCAACTGAGCTCTTGGAAGTGATGGGTCAATGATTAGCACAACAGAGTCTACAGTGATGTTTTCTGATGACCTTTGCCACTTTTGCCGCATCTTGAGATTTGGTAAGTAGTTCTTTGTGAACTGAAGCCAAAACTGGTCCACTAGTCTGACAGTGTTGCCATCTACGCCGTCCCATACCTGCTGGAGTACAGACCACCTGAGGCAGAGCCCCTTCAGAAGGATGTTTGGAGTGATGAAGTCCAGGTCAGCTGCATTGGCTGACACATGCCCCAGTGGCTTTGAGTTTAAGATCCCTTCTACTTCCACCAAAGCTGTGTACAGAACATCTTCTGAGACGGATTGGCTGCCTAATGCAGCTCAGAGGCCAGATTTGATGGAACGTACTTCTCTCTCCCATGCTCCCCCGTAGTGGGGAGACCTTGAAGTCAATCTGGTATTCTGTCAGTTGCTCTTTCAGTTGTGGTTCCATGGCTGCGAAAACCTCCCTGAGTTCTTGCTTAACTCTGTGGAAGTTGGTACCACTGTCCGATAGTATCTCCTTTGGTCGACCTTGTCTGGCAATGAAACAACAAAGAGCAAGGAGGAAGGCATCCACATCAATGGAGTTCAGGAGCTCTATATGTATCGCTCGAGTACTGAGGCACTTGAATATCGCACCCCAGCGCTTCTCAGTCCTCCTACCTATCTTCACTGAGGCTATCTGGAACTGAGGCTTTGGGACTGCTGGACCCAGCCTGCTGACCCGATACTGGTGAGCGTGTTACGTCATTTCCTGCCTGTAATACTATCGCTGTGTTGTTCGACTTTCTCAATCCTCCCTCAGGTGTACTGCTAACTTAATCGCTTTAAGCACCACTGTATACGACGTTTTGGTGTAATACATAGGTTTCTGTCACTTAACTCCTTAGCAGGACCTTGCTCTGAAATTCCTCGTTCTATTTGTTATATTTGCCACAGGTCCGCTAGCTCACCTTAGCACACTAGCTATGGCCGCTCTCTCTCTTTCCGCCTCTCCCCCCACCTCTCCCTCCCTCTCCTGCTCCATGTGCCAGATGTTTAGCTACTCCTCTGCCTCCTTTAGTGATAATGGTACGTGTAAAAAGTGTAGTTTGTTTGTAGTCCTGGAGGCGAGGCTTAGTGAGTTAGAAACTCGGCTCCGCACCATGGAAGCTAGCGGTAGTCCTTTACCTTCAGGAGCTGCTCAGTCCACCTTAGTGGGTGCGGAGCTGCATTCTGGGAGCACTCCGCTCCCAGAATGCAGGTCTTTTAGTGACTCCCAGTATCAATACAAACAGACTGGGAGGTAGAGCTTTTAGTTACCGGGCTCCTTTACTGTGGAACCAGCTCTCTCCATGGGTCAGAGAGGCAGACACTTTAACTACGTTTAAGTCCAGGCTTAAGACCTTCCTCTATGACAGAGCCTTCAGTTAGGACTGGTTCAGGTAGCTCTGAACCATTGATAGCTATGCTGCTATAGGCTTAGACTGCTGGGGGACACATCAGGTTACATTGAGCCCTTCCCTCCTCTCCTCTCCTCTCCCCCTCTCTCCTCCTCTCCTCCCTGCACATTTTACTTGTTGCACTTTGTAGTTTGGCCTTGGTGTCTCGCAGTCTCTCTGTGTTTCCACAGATCCACCAGAGCCCCAACCGCCGCCTGCATCGCCCCCCCCCCCCCTTATTCCCTACTGTTACACCGGCCTGCGCTCCCCTTCCATGAACAAGTCTGCCATCCAGTCCCCCATCAAGCTGGCTTGCTCTCCCTGCCTCCCCTACCAGAAGCTTCCTTCTTCAGCTGTTATTAACATTTCCGTGTTTCCCACATTTTGTATTGTAAACTGTTTTCTTGTCTGTAACAACATCTACTGCACGTCTTGCCGTCCTGGGTGAGGGATCCCTCCTCTGTTGCTCACCCTGAGGTTTCTCAGATTTTTCCCTGTTAAAAGGGTTTTCTATGGAGTTTTTCCTCAGTCGATGTGAGGGTCTAAGGGCAGAGGATGTTGTTATGATGCCATGTGAAGCCCTTTGAGACAAACTGTTTGTGAAAACGGGCTATACAAATAAAATTGCCTTGCCTTGCCTTGCCTTCACCAGGTAAGGCCCAAAACTGTCAACACCAGTTGAGTAGAAGGGTGGACACAGAAGTCTGAGGCGTTACGGGGATATGCCATCTGTGGCACCTTTGACTGAGCTCTCCAGTGTTGACAGGTGGAGCAGTTGAGTTGGTGGTGTCGGACTGCCTGTCGTCCCCGCAAGATCCAATACTCTTCTCCGCAGTTCAGCAGAGACCCGTTCTATGCCTGGGTGCAGGAGACATTCATCCATATCTTTGATGAGAAGTTTTACCACTGGATGCCTTGGATCGACCACAATTGGGTGAGTTTCTCTGACGCTTGGGTTCAATCTTCGCAGTCTCCCTGCCACATGGATGAGGTCTTTTGCAGCATCCCACACTGGAGCAAGGCTGAGCAGACCACTGTGATTTGACACAGGTTTCTGGGCTTTAAGAGTGGCGACATCTTCTCAACAGCAAAACCTCTGCATCTCGGTTACTAATGACCTGGTTATGTGCTGGATCTGTTGCTGGCGGCCCATGAGCTTGTCGCGTAGTGTCCAACAGTTCCTTCCATTAGCTGTACAGGGATGTTATTGTTGGGTTCCACAGCTGTGAAGCAGCAGAAGGTGATACCTTTCAATTCAGATGAGCCCACTGCTGGATTCTTTGGCCAGTGTTCTGCACTCTGTTTAAGGAGTGGGGGTCCTTGGCTCCAACAACCAGGTCCTGCTAGTTCCAGAAATGATTTTCCTCTGGTTATATCGTCTACCGAATTGTTTGGACCGTCAATGTATCGCCAAGCTTGTCGGTCAGTGAGTTCTTGGAGCTCTGACACATGGGTTCTGACGAACACCTTATATCGTCAGGAGTTGGATTGAAGCCACTCCAATACTGTGGTGGAGTCAGACCACAGCACAGTTTGTCGAATGGGAAGTGTCACCTCATTCTCTATGAGCTTGGACTGCTGAGCTCGAGCTAGTGCTGCGCAGAGTTCCAGACGGGGTATGGACTGTTGCCGCTTGGGAGCAACCCTGGACCTAGCCATAACGAAGGATGTGTGGATGGTGTCTCCTTCATCGACAGCAAGGTAAGCCACTGCTCGGTATGCTCACTCCGAAGCATCACAAAAGATATGGAGATCATACTTTGCATCTGCACATTCAGCAGGAAGTGACGAGTAGCAGCGGGGAAGGGATACCATGTTAAGATGTTTCAGCTCATTTTCCCATGTTTCTCAGAGTGTAGGAGGTAGGTCAGGATCATCCCAGCCCCTTTTTTGGGACCAAAGCTGCTGGATCAACACTTAAGCGCAGGTTGTGAATGGCATCATGAACCACAGATGGTCATATTTACTGGCTAGCACTTGATAGGCCATCCTCATCGTCAGCAATTGAGTGCTCGATGATCTGATACTGACAGCTGAGGGTGCCAGCAGCACAGTTCCATCTCAGGCCTAAGATGGGTTCAAGTGGGTCTGTACAGCTATGGCTCAGCCACTGCTCTGTAGCTGAAGACCTGGCTTCAGGGGGAGATGGGATACCACCATTGGTTGATTACTGGCCCACTGCCAAAGGTCAAATTCTCCTTCTGCCAATAAGGTGCGGAGTTGGTCTACTCTTTGCTTGGCTGCAGATATGGTGGGAAAGCTTTCAAGGCAGTTGTCGACATAGAAGCTCTGCTGTACCGACTGTAGCACTTCAGGATGGCTGTCTAGGTGGATGTGAGCATGCTGCTGTAAAGCGAAGAGAGCGCAACATGGACTGCTGGTTGTGCCAAATGGTAGCACTTGCCATTTGTACACATCTGGTGGGTCTTTACAGCGCAGGTCTCTCCAGATGAACCGGAGGAGTGATCTGTCTTCGGGTAGCTAGCAGATTTGGAGAAACATGGCATAAATGTCACCACTCACTGCAATCTGGTGTTGCCTAAACCAGGAAAGGACACCTACCAGTGATGGACCCGGCGTAGGCCTAGGTAAGAGTTGCTCCTTCAGGGAGACATTTTGGTGCAGGAATGAACAATTGAAGACCAGGCGTGGTTTGTTGTTGTGGCACACAAGATGATGGGGAAGATACCATGGTTCTGCTGACTGTTCCACCTCCTTAGGTTGAAGCCTCTTGACGTACTCAGTGCTGATGAGTTTGTAGATCACAGTAGAGTACATTGCTGCTTTCTCTGCCCTCAGATGAGCCATGACTGAATGAGTGGAGCTGTTGAGCTTGGGTGCACCTTGTTTCCTCTGGAGGGGGGTTGCATAGCTTCCATTCACTATGTCTTTGTTTCCAAGAGGCTCATGGCATCCTGGTCCTCACGAGACTGGACGACCATTTTCTCATTTCGGAAAGGTAAGACATTAAGTTGCCATAACCTGTCAACTTTCCGGTATAGGAGATCATCTGGGCTGGCAAATGAGGTGAAAAGACACTGGGTCACTGATGTTTGCTCTGACACACACCTCTCTGCTCCTTGTAGGGCCCATCTTAGGGCAGTGTGGATGGCTATGGGTCCACCATTGGATCCTCTGCGCATTGGCTCGGTAGCTGTGATGAGGTGCACATGATCTTAGCCAAGCAACGCAAGTGGCCGTACATTGTTGAATGACTTCGGCGGTATTCTGCGCAAGTGGGAATGTCGGATTTGAAGCATCTGTACGGGGTAGGTTTGCTCCACTAGATCTAGAACTGCTGCTGTAAATGCTCCTTGCACTTTGAACCGTTCATGTGGGTTGCCTCTGGGGGAGATCTCGAAGTTGAACTTTAACCCGTGGAGGTGTGTGACGTGTCCTTACAGTGCGTAGGGCGAAGGTCTCAGAGTCACCATTCAACCGGAGCTGCTGGACAGCTGTTGGTAAGATCATAGTCCGTTGTGCTCCATCATTTAATACAGTGAAAATCTCCATTGAATTCGAATTGTTATGCAGCAGGACAGGAACCACTTTCAGGAGCACTTTGCTGGAAGTTATGCTTGGTGTCAAGTATAATCAGCTCTCTGATGTTCTTGACTGTAGGTCGGTGGAACAGCACTGAGCAACGTTGTGGAGCACTTGGAGATGGACTTGGAGTCACTGCAAGGTTTCTTGAGGTTGCAAGACTCAGGTGCGTGGCACGTGCCCACTCCCAGCAGCGTTTTCCATCTGTGATCCACCAGTCCAGCTCTGTAGTTGATTTCTCACCAATGCAAGGGCAGGGGCTGATGTAATGTTCTTTGCTGTTGCAGAAGAGGCAGTAAACTTTAAATGGCTTCTTGCCACCAGCTGAGGTGAGTTTGCTTGTAGTGTTCGATTGAATGGGCTCTGCACCATGGTACACTGCAAAGCTTTGACCTTTCCCCTTAAATGGGATTTTCTCTCTCCCATTACTAGCAGGTTTCTCAAATTGATATCGCTGTACTAGTCTGTTTGACAGGCATTGTTGCTGAGCTGTACCTTGAAGCCAACCATCCAAGTCTTGTAGGTTGTAGGGGTTGAGGCTTGTGGTGTTGAGCTTTCCTTGCAGCTGGAGATATTCAATGAACCCATCTCTGTGATATTTAGGCAGTTTATTGAGAATTCGATCGACGTGGGAGCAGCAATTGAGTTCCATCCCCTGATGCCCTTCCAAGGACAGCAGCATACGCACTTGGAGGTAGACTCTGAGAGCAAAGCTTTGGAAGGTGCATGCATCTCCCGACTTCACATCAGAGGTAGTGAGGATAGCTGCTGTTTTGCTCTGTGCTAGCTGATGTGGTTGACCGTACTGAAGCTGTAATGCATGCATGGTCGCTGCGTATGGGAATGGATCATGCCTGCAGGACTGGCTGATCATCTGTGCTTCAGGGCAGTGTTTTTTTTGGCAGGCATTTTAGATTTAGTTTTAGTCATAGTCTTTTGGACTAAATGCTTCTTAGTTTTACTCACATTTTAGTCATTTCTATCCTTGATAGTTTTAGTCTAGTTTTACTTGACGAAAACTCAAAAAGGTTTTAGTCAAATATCAAAGATACCTATAAATAAAAGATATGTGTACTTAACAGGCCAATACAGGTATTAGAATTAAGCACACTGAAACTGATCTCACTTTCAAAGGTGAGTTTTTCCCCTCTTTTTCTTTCTCTACCTTTTACTTTTATTATTTTGTTGCAGATGCAGACAACACACTGGCACACAATATGAGTATTGTATCACAATAAAATATGATTAAACAAAAAATAAAAGCACACTTGACTTCCATATAAATGACCATATGTCCCCACATATTGGCTTTAGCTGCTATTATTGGTTAAAGCATCCACGTGTTGCTTACGATAGGGAACAGCAACAGGTCTGAAGACTGCCGTGTTTCCCAGTCCCACAAACATGGGTCAAAGCATTTCACTTGCCATCCATCCACAAATGGACAGGGGTTTTATTCATAAAATGCTAAATTAAAAGAAGGGCTGGTTTAAATGAGCCAACATTAGCGGGGCCCCTGGCAGCCCCATTCATTCTAGCTTTAGCATGTAGCACTAGGAAGTGGTCTCTGCACCACGGGGCACAATGCATCAATCAATCAACAACACGTTGGTATAATGGTTTATCTAACCAAAAGATACAAAGTTATAATATGTGTGAGCGTGTGTGTGTGTGTGTGTGAGCGTGTGTGAGTGACGGAGAGTGAGTGTGTGTGTGTGTATATAAAAGAGAGGGTGGGGAGGGCAGGGGGGAGCCTTGTTGCCTAGCAACCAGTTAGCATCGCAGCAGGGCTAGCAGCTGAGGCTAGCTAGCCACTAGTTAACACCGTGGAGGTATAAAATGTGGAGCAGTTAATTACTAAGCCGAGCACTTAGCTAAAGAGAGAGAGAGAGATAGAGAGGAAAGGAAAGGACATAAGTAAACCCAAAAATATGAGTTAACACACTTGTGCAGGATCGTGCAGAATTAATAACATGTAACACCTTCTTGAAATGTTACGGTTATTAATAACTAACATTAATAGATACCATATAATGCTATGTAATAGTATTTGCTAATAACAGGACTTTCGTCACATAAACAGTACATTCACAGACATTATACAAACACAACTAAGCTATTTCTCTGCCCAGAAAATGCCTAGTTAGAGGAATCCTTACTTGACCCAGTGGAGCAGTAAGGGATTCGATCTCCGTTGATCCAGAGCGCGGGTCGGCTTGGTTCGGAGGGCAGCAGAGCAGCGGCGGGGCAGCCTGCAAGGATCTGCTGGAGTTTACTGGTAGAAGCTGGAACGAGCTTTCTTTCACCAGGGACCAGTTCACCCGGATTGCGTAGCTCAGTGGTGTCTTCTTATTTGACTGGGTGCACAGGGGGGAGATGTCAGCTGGTGGAGTTCTCGGCATCGCTGTACTGCTGCCAGGCCAAGGTGCGAAGAGGTCAGGAGAGAGCACCGAAGAGCACCCAAAGACTAGCACCAAAAAAGAACCAAAGAGATCAAACCTTTCTTGTGCTGTACTTTTATGTGGTGAGGCCGATGATGTCACTTCCTGTGGGATGGTACTGGCTCTCAGCCAATAGCAGTTCGGCACGGGAACTTCCAGTCTGGGGGGGAGTCAGTGGCCAGAGATGACTCCCTTTTTATGACCCTTTGTCTTAAGAGGATGTGGTAACTCAAATGCAGGCTCCAGAAAGGGGTGTTAGGCCTCAAAGGCGGAAAGTCCTTTCTTCAGATTGATTAGTTGTCAAATCTCTGAATTAATCTCTGTTTGAGTTGGCACAACAACATGGTGTTTGTAGTTTTCAGTCAGTTCAGGATGGGGCTCAAGCAGGTTAGTCAAAGCTAACTTGGGGTTAGCAAATTCCCTTTCACTATCTGAAGTGAAATCTGGAATTCTGGGTTTGGGCACACCATATACAGAGCGTGGTGTCAGACTAAAGTCATGTGGAACTGTAGTCTGGCTTGTTGGAAACTGTGACTGAACAGGTGGGGAATTAGTCACTACTGGGGCAGATGGCAGTGAGTGAGGTGGCACTACAGGCAATAGCATAGGTGTACAGCACAAGTGGTGAGTATGGAAGAAGAACCACAAATGTCTCCACAGGTCACGCTGAATGACATCAGCCGATGTCAAAAGGGGACCTCACCACAGGAAAAGACAACATGGAAACAGAGAGGAGGACTTGAAACTGAGGGGCTCTGGCGAGGGCCTGATGGACAGCTAATACTGCCCCCTGGAATCAGAGAGCGGTCACTAGAAGAAGCACGTGGAATTGGTCATGTGAGAGCGGCTCAGATGAGTCAAAATCTAAAAGAGTGGTGGCATCCGTTTTTATCAGACATAATAAAGAATTGGGTAAAAAGCTGTTCCATGTGTTCCCTGTAAAACTCTAAGCCAACCATTAAACCCGAGACAGGTATGTTTCCGCTGGAGACCAGGCCAGGCAGGGAGATTGTGATAGACTACACGGACATGGGGACGACGGTCAGAGGGTACAGGTATGTGTTGATGTGTGTGGATGTGTTTTCAGGATGGCCAGAGGCGTGGCCAACAAAGAAGGAGGATAGCAAGTCAGTGGTGAAGTTTTTGATTAATCAATACATTCCTCAGCATGGGTTCCCACAGAAAATTAGATCAGATAATGGGACACATTTCAAAAACCAACATCTACAACAGGTGGAGGCAATGTTGGGGTTGAAGCACTTGTTTGGCACCGTGTATCACCCTCAATCACAAGGTAAGGTGGAAAGAATGAACCAAACCATCAAACAAAGATTGGCTAAAATCTGTGCACAGACAAATTTAAATTGGTTGGATGCTCTACCGTTGGCTCTAATGGCAGTTCGATGCTCTGTTGATCAGGGAACAGGTTTCACCCCATTTGAACTCTCCACAGGAAGGCACTTCCCAGGACCAGGAGCAGGCCTGCCACCAGTGGAGCTGGAATTGGAAAGAGGGCAAAAAGCATATTTTACTGAGCTCCAAGCTCTCATTTCAGATTTCTCCAAACAGGTCCAGGACAAAAGACAGGCGAAGATCAAGGGCATCGTCCCCACTGCTGACTGGGTCCTGCTGAAGGTCATGAAGCGGAAGTGGTCTGAACCCAGGTGGACCGGTCCATTCCTGGTGACTGAGAAGACGTCCCACGCGGTGCGGTTTAGAGGGAAAGGAGACTCTTGGTACCATTGGAGCCAGTGCACGGCAGCAGAGGAACCAGGCAGATTGGTCCAGGAGATCCACACAGACCTTCAAGGACGGTGCACTGTCTCGGCTGAGTCAGAATCAAACCCTGACCTCAACAAAGGGGCAAAATAATCCCCGGTCAGTGGCAAGGTCATAGGGTAGTCGACCCCTGTGACTGAAGAAAGAAGAGCCCATAAATGATGGACAAATTGATTCTGCTCATCATCCTCTGTCTGGTCGTATGTTTTACTTTTCTTGCCGCTACGCTCAATTTAGCCCTCACAG
Source organism: Aulostomus chinensis (assembly GCF_037954235.1). Classification (NCBI taxonomy): domain Eukaryota; kingdom Metazoa; phylum Chordata; class Actinopteri; order Syngnathiformes; family Aulostomidae; genus Aulostomus; species Aulostomus chinensis. Next base: position 28,040,051 of record NC_141333.1, on the reverse strand, counting down.
GCAGCACAGTGTTTTAACTGCTTCAAGCTGAATCAAGTGTATTAAAAGTTTCTTTGCATTCCTCCTCTAATTGACGAGCCAGAAGATCCTGAGGAGGAAACTTGATTTTCAATGGTACCAATTAGAGTGATCTCCTAAAGGAGATCAAAAGGGGGAATTGTGAGAAAATGAGCTTTTGATCATGTTCTGTTCATACTGTAGTTGTCATATATGCTATCTACTGTATGTGTGTGCCTTTAAAAGAGAGTTGACAACACAGCTATGAAGTAGGTTTTTCAGAGGAGTCACATGCAGTGATCTTACTGTTATTATTACCCATGTCCAGGTTACACAGTAAAGTACTACTACTGGTATATGCCCTTTTGTGTGGACAATGAATCACTTAACATGGTGTCAGAAGCTCTTGACGGACAAATCACTTCAGATAGATAGACAGGTTTAATTCTCCAGATACTTTCACGTTTAATCGCCCAAATGAATGGGGAGACTGGAAGCAGCATTTCCTATGGTACTGTCTGCACTGTAAAAAGTCCTTCACGAGCCTTGTTGTTAGGGCTTAATTTTGTAAACTGGATTCCTTCTTGTAAATTAAGTTTCCTTTTTTCTGTTTCTATTTAAGTTTTAAATAAATAAAAAAACACTTTATTCTTCTGACTTAATTGTTTAGTTGTTTAAGCTTTCATTTAATATTACAAAATTGATTCAGCAGAACTTCACCATGAATTACTTTCACAAAAATCAGTTTTATGGCTTATCTGCGAAGTAATCTGATGCAGCAATGGACTCGTCTGGGCATCTTGACCAGTTTCTCCGTCTGAGTCCATCTCTTTGAGATGCAGCAGACAACTTTGAATGTTCATGTCCTTATACGACACATGTAAGTAAAAATTCACGTTATTTTAATGTACCCTGTTGTCCAAATGTGAAAAATCTTCTTGTACCATTAGGTTAAAAACCTGGCCAAACATGAGGTCTTATCAAGCTAGCTTGATTCTCCAGCAGCTCCTGAGTAAAGTAATTTTTCTAAAGATAAGTGCTTGTCGTGTGTTTTTTTTTTTGGTTACAAATGGAGTTTAACCAGCTGCTTACCTTACTGGTCCAAGATTATCGATAAAAAGAGCATAATGAGGTCGGCGTCATGCCTCGTGAGCATTAAAAAGTTAAATATAGGACTACTGAAGGTGTTTGAGATAATGGTGTAACTGGAACTATGCCTTTTGCAGTTTTTTTCTGCTATATTTATATGTTTCTTGCTCTCAGCACTTGATTGAAACTATTGTCTATGCTGGGGCAATTTGAAAATTACATTTGACCCCTGACAACAGTTGTGGAGTTTCCCAATATGCAGGCTGCAGCGTGGTGGCTCATTCTTGGCCTTCAGCTCTGAATTAGTCCTGTTGTGGTTCATGTGTGCTCCCAGAACAATGATAGGCCCAATGATATGTGAGGGCAAAATTATGGTTAACAATGCTGAATTTATAAGGTCTCACCGAATTGTATATCCTCAGGGCGGACAGGACCCTGAACAAGCCAAAAAGGAATCTTTTCTGTATTATAACCATCTCATAATATATGAATTATCCCTATAATATCCTCGTTGCCAATCAAAATGTATAACAACCAACATTACCCTCTGACTTAAACCCACAATATAAATAACTGTACTCTGTGCATTATTGCCAGTTCAGTCATTAAATAATGAAAATTCAGGCATTAATGTAGAAATAGAGAAGTATCATTTTTAACTTTTGTTTCCTTTTGACCTGTTATCCACTTCCATAGTAATGTCTTTACACTGGTGCTCAGTTATATACAACCTGAATTAGCATTGATTAATTATTAATCACTTCCATTTGACATAAATGACCTGTCCTCACATTATAGACTTATATAAATTTCTGTCATTTAGAATCATGTTACAAATTTTAAAGACTGAATTTTTTTGCATGAACGTGTGATTTTTAAGGAGATGATGGCTGCATGGATTAATTTACATAATAACACCAAAGCATTTTGTGGATTAACTGTTTATAGACAAAACAGCCTGATATAACATGTCAGCCAATAATGCAGTGATTCTCACATTATTTATGTATGAGAGTAATTTAGATGACTGAATTGAAAAGCCTGCAATTGTTAAAATTTTAAAGGCATAGAAGATAGTACATGTTTACAACTAATTTCATGGAGCTAAGCTTCCCCTTTAATCTATTTTTATATTTTTTTAAAGAAATTCAGTCCTGTTTTTAGTAGAGTTCTTTTTAAGTGTAATTATATAAAATATTATTGGTAAGGGTAGCTTCCATCAGACCCCTTATCTTTGTCAGAGGAATAAAGTGATTTTATCAACTTGTTTTTTTTCCCCATCTTTTCTGTATTTTCCTTGTGCCTGCTTTTGTAGGTGCAGCTGATTTTATTTTTCAGATTGTAAGCAAGTAAGCTCTTGGTTAGTTGTCATCCAAGCATATGTGTTGTTTAAAAACTGCATTCTTATTGTTGTTTTATTTAAATTGTAACTAAGTTGTATCAGTCAAAATTGTGTCTTTCATTGTAATGACAATTGGGTGAGTGATTTAATATATTTATTGCTTGTTAAAGAAAAAAAATCACATTGCCTGGCCTCAATCAGTAGACACAGTTTGAATTTAAAACACTGTAAAAATATATATTTTTTATTAAAAATACATGCAAGAATACTTTTAAAAAAATATTTTCTTCCCTTTCATGATTAACATTTTTTGTCATTTGTGTTTCCTCTTTGGTAGACCATCATTCTAAGGAGCAGTATTTTGGCCTCGTCATAGCAGCATCAAGGTTCGCCGGTAAGCCTGACATTAGATGATGTAAATGTGCTGTGCACTTGTGTAGCCTGTCTTTTTGCTGTTCTGTTTTAGTTATTTGTATTGAAAATTGATGAAAACAAGTTAATGTTATAGGAGAACATTTTAACCTAATACAAATACTTCTCTAGACTGCAAATTCAGTGGTCTTTGTTCCATACCAATAAGAGGTCAATTGAAGTTTCTAAGAACTCACAAAAAGTTCAGAGTGGTAGAAGATTTAATTATTAAAATTAATCTCAACAATATACATGGAAAAACACAAAGTGTCCTTGATATTCAAAAAAGATACTTATTTATTTTTGTATAAGGTGCAACACAAGTCTCCCAGAGCCATGAGTCAAAATCATCCTGAAGAGAGGACTTTTTATTTTCTTTTACCTCCACCAAGGAGGCTATGTTTTCGGTCATGTTTGTCTGTTTGTTTGTTTGTAAACAATATAACTGAAAAAATTATTGACAGATTTTAATGAAAATTTCAGAAAATGTCCAGAATGGTAAAAGGAAAAAGTGATTAAATTTTGAAGGTGATCCGGATTCTTGTCTGGATACAGGACTGTTTATGAAGGATCTTAATCATTGCAAGATAGGGCCATTTACATTAAAATATGGGAAACTGAGCTGCTTGGCTGAGCTCTCCACTCTCCAAGAGCTTTTCTAGTTTAGTCTTCAATGGGATTTTTGTAATGGTAATCTTTCACAGAAATGTCATTTTTATGGTGAAAGTTTTTTTTTATAAACTAATTTGGTTTATGATCAGAAAGTTAGCTTTAATTGTTTCTTTTGTTTGTCATTAACAGATGGGATGGCCTTGTACTGTAAGTTGTACAGCACTGTTGCACCACAAAAGGCTGATATTCTAAAGCACAATAGACTACATCATGGAACCTATGGACACCATCATGCCTTGCCCTGTATACATATAGACTGCCCTTGCTCTTTCAAGAACTGGAGTACCGTCCGCTGTCACTTGTCAAGACAACACTCTGAAGTCCAATCAGTTTACTTACCTCAAGTGACTTTTTTTTTCGCGTGTCTAATTTTTAAAACATCTGGATTTCCTACTAAAAAAGAATATTTTGAACACATAGGTCACCATCTCAAGAATAAGGAAACTGTGAAATGTGTTTTGAAGGGTGTGATCACGAGACAAATGTTTACAGGATTTTGCTACACACAAACACGGGAAACATACTCCTCACACAACACAGGATTTCAAACAAGGCATTATACTTCAGAGGCAGTTTCGAGAATTTCAGGAGCAACATAGTCTTGAAGCCACTGGAGAGGATTGTGACCAAAGTGATACTCTTCAAGTATGTACAAACCCAGGTGCTGAGTGTGAAGAGGAACAGGAAAGAAGTGTTGTTTTGGAATACATAGCATCCCTTTTGCTAAAACTAGAAAGTGTTCACAATGTTTCAGTTTGATGCATTGATGAGTTGGTTGACAATCTTCATTTCATTGCCACTTCTGCACCATTAACTGATATCAGAAATATCGTTGTTGCACATTTTGTTGAAAATAACCAAACCATTGATGACACATTTGTGTCATCTCTAGTGGAAGACTGTGCAAATCCAATCCCCTAAGCGCAGAACTTGGTGCTACTGGTCCTATTTCATCATCATTTAGGAGACAGCAATATTATAAATAACATTTTGAAATTGTTGAACCTGTTGAATACATCCTTGACACAACTGACAAGAGAAGTTTCCAGTATATTCCAATACTCCAGTCTTTGGTTCAAGTTTTGGGTAAGGAACACATTCGACTACAGGTTTGGAATAACGATCAGGATCTATTGTCATCTTCAAAATATGAATCTTATCGTGATGGTTCAATCTACAAAGAGAACTCCTTTTTTTCTGAAAAACTGAAAATTTCACTGGTGCTGTATGTGGATGACTTTGAGATTTGTAACCCATTGGGAACATCGAAACAAAAGCACAAAGTTACAGCAGTATACTGGACCTTTGCCAATAACCCTAATTCATCACAATCCTCTCTCAGCTCTGTTTACCTAAAACTTCTGTGCAAAGCAGTTGACGACAAAAGATTTGGCTATGGTAAAGGCTTGCACCTCTCTTGAAAGAAATTGCCACACTGGAGCAGGATGGTGTCTACATTTCTGCTGTTGGACAAAATTTGAGAGGGACTGTATTTTTTGTCGCTGCTGACAATCTTGGGGCACATTCTATTAGTGGACTTGTTGAGAGTTTTGTAGGATCTTTTATTTGCCGATTTTGTTTTGGAGAGCGATCAGAATATCAGAGAAAGGAAGTAAGGACAGGTGCATTTCCTGCTCGTACCAAAAAGGAACATTCCAGTCATGTTTTAACTGTTCAAGAAAACCCATCTTTGTCATACTGTTATGGTGTAAAAAAGGCTTGCCCATTGACAGATAAACTTAAATATTTTCATTGTGTTACTGGCTACCCTCCAGACTTGCTGCATGACATTTTTGAGGGTATTGTTCCCTTGGAGTTGGGTTTGTGTTTTGATATTTTCATCTCAAGGACATATTTCACCTTGATTGAATTAAACACTGCCATCACACAGTTTCCCTACAAGTGGGCTGACAAAACCGATAGCCCTCAGCCAGTGTCTGCAACCTTCACTTCACGGAAGAAGATCGGGGGAAACACACATGAAAACTGGGCCCTCATACGACTGTTGCCATTTATCATTGGGCACAGAGTGCCCTTGAATGACCCTGCCTGGCTTCTGCTTATGTCTTTAAAAGACATCATTGAGCTTGTTGTTGCCCCAGTCCACAATGAAGAGAGCATTGCATATCTCGATTCAAACATTTCGGAGCATCGGCACCGATTTCAAGAAGTGTTTCCTAATGAAAACTTAATTCCAAAGCATCATTTTTTGGAGCAGTACCCTGCATTAATCAAAGCATTTGGACCTGTAATTGCTTTCTGGACAATGAGGTTCGAGGCAAAACACAGCCAATTTAAAAGGATTGTGAGACACGCTGGTAACTTCAAGGACATCATCCTTTCCTTCCTGTCACCTATCAGGGAACAGGATACTCAAAAGGCATGATTGTGGTCATTGTGGTTGCACTGCAGGTCTTCCTGATTTTGCAGAGATCGTTCAAATTGCATTTTTTGGAGGAAAAGTGTATTTTATCATGCAAAGCCAGATGTCCTGGTATGATGAACACTTTCGTGGATTTTATCCGGAAAAGACTGATCACATAACACTAGTTGAACAACAAAGACTTACCGATTTTTGTCCTCTGTCGGCCTATGTTGTCGCAGGAAAATGCATGGTGACATTGAAACGCTTCATTTGCCTCCAGTGTTGAGAATCTCTGTGTCACATTTTGCTCTCCGTTATCCTTCTAGGTATGGACCAAGCTGTGAGATTCCAGGTCCTCATTGATAATGAAATCAAGAAACTCACTCTTAACAGTGGTATGCCTTCATCTGTGGAAGAGCTACTTGGAGCTATCAAGGAAGAGTTTTCCATTACTGCAGAAGTAAGTCTTCAATACAAAGATGAAGACTTCAATGACTTCTTCACCCTTACCTCAACTAGTGAGCTGAAAGATAAAGACACACTGAAAGTAGTGTTCATGCCTCATCCTGTGACACTGACACTTGTTCCCATGAAAAGCACCCCTGATACCTCTGATGTGAGCTCACTGTGTGAATGTGTGAGTCAGTCTACAGAGTCAGACGATACTGTGATTCTGAGTCCTTCTCCCTCTGAAAGGCAGGAGCCATGGCCCTCTGTTTTTCCCATTCCACCTTTCTCCCATAACACAGAGCTCACATTGAGACAAGGCAATGAAAGTTATTTGAGAGATGGCACCTTACTGACATCACCAAGTGTCAAATCTGAGATACTGGAGCGTCTGGCAGAGGCCATGTTCTCCTACACAGATTATCCCAGTGATGAAAGATCTGCAGTTGCACAGGCCCTCAGAGAAGCATCCATGCTTAAAGGAGCCTGAATCTTTTAATGGAACTTACGGATGGCAACAGAGTCTCAAGTACAAATGTGGAAACTATCGCACAAAACGTAAAGCACTGGGAAGCCCTGAACTTCTAAAAAACTCAATGTAATACAAGACTGAGGAAGACAGAAAAGCTGCCAAAAACATTAAAAAAACCAAAGAGAGCAGAGATAAATTATCTTCCTCTACACCCACCTGGTGAAACCGATGACACTCTTGAGAGTGTTAGACTTGAACTAATTGAGGCTAGCAAGAGAAAGGACAATGTCAAAGACATTAGAATTTTTAATTATTATTAATTAGAATTAGAAAGACTACATGATGGCCAGGACCTACAGCTGGAGAAGAATGGAAGTGGTTGCCCAGTCCCAGGGGTGGCAGAGTTCAAAGAAAGGCGGCCTACCCTCTTCGAACCATTCCAGGTAACTGATACATGAATATGAAACAGTTTCTGAATCCCTATATTTCATTCATTCATTTTCCATACAGCTTATCCCTTTTGGGGCCACGAGGGCTGCAGCCTATCCCAGCTATCATCGGGCAAGAGGCAGGGTACACGCTGAACCATTTGCCAGCCAATTGCAACATAGAGAGACAGACAACCATTTGTGCACACTCTCATACCTAAGGGCAATTTAGAGTCACCAATTAACCTAATGAGTGTGTTTTTGGTCTGTGGCAGGAAGCCGGAGTAACTGGATAGAACACACACATGCACGGGAAGAACATGCAAACTTTACACAGAAAGGCCCTATCCGACCCCTATATTTAATCATATGGAAATAAAAAAGATATTGAATAGCTCATGAATGAAAGGTTTGTACATTTTCAGCTCTCTTAACTGTGTTGTAACAGCTGCATGCTTACTGTCCCATAGGTCAACGAGGAGTTCAGACGATGCACTGGTGTCGCATTGGAGCCAACATTTATGGCCCAGCTGGACCGATATATTCCAAAGCTCCTTGAGCTGTTCAGCACAAAGGGAGGAGCAGTTGGTCAGCGCATCAAGAACTTGCTGATGGTGCTGATACAGGTGAGGCAAAACTGGCCTGTGACATTACATAAACATGTTTATAGTCACTAGTGACCCCATAATACAGTATTACAATGCTTTGATCTTATGCAATATTGCTTGGAATTAAATTTGAATAATATTAATAAAATACACAATTTTTCAAAATACTGAGTATTAAAATTACAATATATCATGTTTTTTGCCATTTTAGCTACATTTTACATCAACAAAAGGAGAGCTTGGTTTAAAAAGTTTTACCTTAGAAAAGACTCAGTATTTAACTCATTTCTGTCAGTTTTATTTTGGTAAGATAGGACTAGAACAATTGCTAACCTTTGGAGTCAAACACTTAAAAGTAACCATGTAAAATAATTGCTGAAAACACATGAAAAACTAGCTGCATGGTGGTGCAGTGGTTAGCATTGTGGCCTCACATAGAGAAGGTTCCGGGCTTGAGCACAGGGTCTTTCTGTGTGGAGTCTGCATGTTCTCCCTGTGCCTGTGTGGGTTCTTTCTGGTACTCTGGCTTCCTCCCACAGTCCAAAGACATCAAGAGGGGACGAAGCTGATTGATACTCTAAATTGACAGTAGGTGTGACTGTGAGTGTGAATGGTTGTCTGTCTCTATGTATTGGCCCTGTGATGGACTGGTGACCTGTCCAGGTCTCTCGCCTGTTGCCGCTTGGATAGGCTCCACCCCCCACGACCCTTAACAGGAATAAGCGGAAGACAATGGATGGATGGATGGACATGAGAAACTTACTGAATTTTCCACACTAAAAGGCACACCTAAAAGCCTTTAATTTTCTCAAAAACCAACAGTGCACTTTATCATCCGATGTGCCTTATATATGGATCAATATTGGTTCATTATGGCTACCGTAGTGAGGGGGTGTTGCCGAAGTAACAGCGGAAAAAAAACTGTAAAGGGGAATTCCAGTCCCACACCACTTGTGTGTGTATAAAGACCCCAAAATGGGACCTTTCACGAGACACGCTTACGACGCAGAGTTCAAACTCAAGCTTATCAGTCACACAGCTACCGGTACATACGGTACCGTATTGTGAATGCACCAACTTGTTTTGGGAGTGAACGGAGTTGTCAGCACGTTGCTTTGTATTCTATTAATAAAGTTCAACTGACTGACTGTTTTGTTCACATTCCCTTTAACGCAGCTCCATCTAGTGGATGCATAACGCAACCCCAGCTACTACAGTAGTTTCTATTCTATGCACCTTATAAAGCGGTGCGCCCTATATGTGAAAACAGTTTTAAAATAGGCCATTCATTGAAGGTGTGCCTTATAATCCGATGCGCCTTATAGTGCTATATATATAAGCTTTTTGTGGGTTTTTCTTTGCATCCTTAACGAAAATACGGTAAATATTTGCACTGTCTAGTGTACCTTGACTTAATGGAAAATTAATGGACAATTGTACTTTCCAAAAGTGCAAATGGAATTTAAAAGTGCATTGTGTTAAATTTTAATGATAATATGTAACCTTACATAACTATAAGGTTACAGTAAGGCAGCATCTTAACCCCTTGACACCTCCTGAATTGCCAGTTTTTGTGAAAAAAAATTAACTTTTATAAAATACAAAAAAAGATAAACACAAAATGCATGTTGACTTTTAAAGCATAGTAAGATTTTGTATAAAACTCACCAAATAGACCCTTAAGGGTGAAATTTATTTGACAAGAAATACTCTCAAAAAACATTACTTTACTCTACAACATTACATTATTTTACATTACTACTCTCAGTAACTTCAGCTCTCACCATACATACCAAATTTTAATTTTGTTTCAAAATATTAACCCCTTAAATGCAGGTTTGTGTTAAATCAGTGGACTTGAAAAAATACAAGCAATTGAAAATCCATCCGGGAGATCGAATAGTGTGTGATGTCATGACTTTAGAGAGATTTAATATTAACTTTAGAGAGATCAACAAAATTAAATGCATGGTAGTTCCTGCAGCCAGCACACATATGCCAGTATCCCAGTTTTTTTTGGAAGAATCTTGTTTTATGAATAAGAACATTTTTGAAAATCCCTACAATAATAAACTGTTTTACTTTATTTAACCCTAGGACCCAGATGCCTCAGTTGTAAAGAAGAGAGATGCATGCATTAGATGCCTCATCGAGTACATGGGGGAGTGTGGACGAGAGCTCATCTCTGACTTCAGTGTAAGTAGGTTTTGAAATAGAGGTTTTTCCACATCTGCTTGTCTGAAAAACACAAGTAAAGAGTTCTTCATAAGCAATTCTCATTACTCCCCAAGAAATGTGAAACTGTGTCTGTCTGCAGAGAAATTTGCATTCTTACCAGTGTTGTTATTACTGATCCGAAAATTTCTGCTATTTAGTAAACATACCTTGTTGGTTATTATTGCCATAATACATGAAAATCATATTCCTTTAGGGTCAATTTAATTCAAAGCTAAAAAAAAAACCTTTATTTTTCTAAGCTAAATGGCTTTACATCTGAAATCAAACTTTGTCAATTTCCATGAAAATTTCACAGTTTACATGGAATATTAATTTTATGAAATTACTTTAAGTTTTTCAGACTGATTTTATTCACAAGAGTTTTCCTTTTATTCTAGTACAGAAGCGTGTTTCTTATTATGAAAGTACTAAAAGATTTGTCTTTATGTTAGAACCGCTAAACTGAGCTGATGGCACATCAGATTTCTTTTACATAACAAAACAAACAAAAAAACCCAACACATCACATTTGTGTTTTGTCTTACAGGGGGCAACAGAGGTAAAAGTCCATGAGGACATGAAAATGGAGAGCATGAAGATTTACAGATGTCAGTACCCTGATGCAGCTGGCATCATTATTGAGGGAGTTCCAGTCCTGACTGAGCTCGACAATCTGCCCAGAGCGTGCTGCCTACTCTTGGGAATGACGTATGCATTGAACCTTCAATACCCTCTGAAACTCAGCAGAACCTTTGAGGTATTCCAAAGACTTTTGATGGGACTTGATATGATGCGCCCAAAGCCATCCTCCAAGTACATGAGCCTGAAAAGCAAAATGCTATTCTAGACTGTTGAGCTGGGTTGTCAGCACAGTCACCTTAAGCCATTTCATGTTTCTACAGTAAAAGTTTAATGGGTTTTATTGATTTATTTAAATGTTTCTTATTCAAGAGAATTCAGAAAAAATATGTTGGGTTTTAAAACTTTCAATGATACTCCTATATTAGCACTCTTACACACTTACACGATCACTCACACACATACACGTAATCTGGTTTACCTAAAAATGTTGGCACTCGTTATGCACCGTCAGTGACACATCATTAGATGTAGTGTTCACAGCTTTTCATAGAGATAAACTCTGTAAATCACATGTTGGATATTTAAGCAGAAGCCAGCTGCAAGCCCTGGAAGCATGTTAAAAAGTCCTTGAAGTGAAAGCCTACAATGCATTGGAAAATAGTTGTGCCATTGTTTGTATGAGGCATTATAAATGAATGAATGAAAACGAGACCTCCTCTGTTTTATTTGTTAATATGTGTTGAGGATAACTAATTTTTTTAAGCATGTTAATTTTGAAATAATACAAAAATAATTGCCAAAGACGAATACAATTTAGTATGTTTAACATAATTTTTTAAAGTTATCTATTAAATGCTACTTATCTTTATTAAGTCTAATGTAACTTAATTTCTTGCCCCTTTTTACATTGATAAAAACTAATTTCTTATCTGATTTTTGTAGAATTGACTTAATATTGTTACATGATGTGAAGTGAATAATATTAGGTTGTACTTACTCAAAAAAACAGTAAGTTCATATAACAACAGAAAATTGATTGGAAAATGTTGCATCAATTTTTTTAAGTTGAGTCAAAGTAACAGTTTTTACAGTGTGGCAACAAAAATAAACAGAGAGGATGGAGAAGTTCAGGTCAGTTCCCTGATATATGCTATGGGCCCAGAGGCTGAAAACATTTTCAAATCATTTGCATTAGCTGGGGATGATCAAAAGAAGTTTGACGTTGTGTTAGGAAAATATGACGAGTACTTTTTACGCAAACAGAATGTAATTCACGAGCACACCTGTTTCCTCCAGAGAGTACAGTGGCCCAGTGAGAAAGTTGAAATGTTTCTCAGAGCTCTTGATGATTTATCAGAACACTGTGACTTTGGAGCAATAAGAGATGAGCACATAAGCGACCGCATAGTTGTGGACATTTTAGACATACAGCTAGAGGCATCCCTTACTTTAACCCAAACTATTCAGACCATTTGCCAGTCCAAGGAGGTGACTTCACAAGTGCACCAGCAGTAAGGGGAGGCGTGCACAGCTGTGCAGGAGGTCGCTCGTGGTAAATCCACAAACAGAGGAAAACCACATTGGAAAAATAAAAGAGGAAGTGGCGGAGAACAAGGAGGACCAAAATGTGGCAGGTGTGGAAAAATGCAAGGGGATGTGATGTGATGGATGATCCGTTCTTGTGAAGTTGGACCACTAGCACTCCTAGGGAGTGGTGGTCCTGTCATCACTGGAGACAGTTCTACCCCACGGTCCTATATTATCGAGACAGAACAGGGGGCGAAACTGAGGTGCAACTGTTGTCACCTGCAACATGTCCCTGTGCCTGCTGGATATACACCAGCTCTATAGACTGCAACATATGGGCACTTTGTTGGCCATACTCCAAATACAGGGATTTTATCTGTCCCAATTGTGTCAAGTTGGCCTGGACCATCACTCTAAATTTAAGAGTGCCTGATTCTGATTTATTTTGCATTTGGTGCAGCTACATGTGTAGTTCTGTAACTTATTCCTGCTGAAAACTTCCCCAAGTAGTAATAAGACGGCACCTTTCCGCATGCATGTGACAACTTTTGCGTGTGCATGTGAATACACGTCCTCATGCGCGTGCACCCCCTCTCTAAAAAGGGGCTTGTCCGTTTCCGTTTTACTGCAGTTCTCAACAATGGGATTATGTGGTAGTATGTAAATATGCCTGGACATGTCCTGCGTGTCACATGGGATTATGTGGTAGTACATAAATACGCTCAGAGATTGTTGCTGTATCATATGCGTTTCCCACCCAAAGTGTAGCCCACTGGACTGCCGCCCATGTTTTTTTCCTGTGAATCATGGACACGACTTTGGTTAACGGTAAGTTTTTCCCCAATGCCTATTTGTTTTAATGCGTTTGTGTTGAACGTTGTGCTTTAATACAGCTGTTATTTCTGTGGGTAGATGAGGGTGTGCATTTGTATTCGTCGTTGACGACATGACAACGAGAGGATCCGCCCTGTGAGATTCTAGTGGGATCTGCCGATGTATATGTGGATAGTGAGGTTCACGACATGGACCGTGAGACTTCAGACCGCTCTATGGAGCACCTGAAAAGAGTTTACTGCCGCTGCTAAACGAATCAATCATGTCGCTGTGGTACGATGACTGTGCGGGGTGCCGCGCGCAGCAGCGGGACGATGGCTGTGTGGAAGGGACCACACACATGTGATGATGACATACCCTATCGGTACTTTGATAGGAATTATGATGCCATCATGACAAAGTTGTGGAACAACAATTTCCTACGCACAATCAGAAACTTTCTATTTCTAAAGAAAATGCTCATCAGCCCCTCTAAATTAGCAGGAGACGATGAGACAGTGTTACACGATCCAGCCCAACCAGACGCTGCCATAAAAGCCATTGACAGTTATTATGGCAGCATACTGTCGGGACCCGCATACTGGAACAGCTGTGTTGAACACCGCTTGATTTTGAACACATGGCAGCCTAAGTGAGGTTATTTTCGATGTGGGTGGGTTTTTTTGGTTTTTTTCCCTGTATACTCCGAAGAGTTAAATAATTATCAACCTTTTTTACACACAATGTGCATTCTTGTTTTCTGTGATGACATGCTTGTTAAAGGGGCCAGTGTGATAAATTCTGAAAATGTAATTAAATATGATTATCTGTTTTAAGGGGTTCTGTAGTAACCCATTCTGGCTAAAATATTTGATTTTGTAAAATACTGCGTTTATAAGTAAAACTCAAGCCCCCGACATGCCCTGAGAGCGTTTCCTCTACCGCAGCTCGCAACAAGGTGTGATATTATTAAACGTGTTTGATGTAGACCTAATTAGTGTTATTGTCTTTACATTTTACAGTAACAAATTTACCACTAATTAACCCTAACCCTGTATTAATTAATCACTAATTTGTTAACAGACACCCCTACCACACCTGAGCGCAAAAACTGGCTCAGTTTAAAGAGGAGACGATTGACCAGGGCGCAAGGGTGCGTAACAGGGCAAAATCAACCATTATGTATGTAAAACACCCACCACACAATTTAACACATTTGATTTTTAAAAATACAGACCCTGTGAGAAGAAGCCATGCACAGCTGAGAGAAAGGCAGTGAGCCCCCGGCATGATGGTGTGTAATTGCATGCTTTTCAAACAGTTTTTATCGACACCCTCAGATCTAACAAGTTTTTCTTATTTTCAATTCATAGATCCTACACCAGGATTCCTACATATCCAGCAGGCGGTCAATATGCTTGAAAGACTACCTATTTCCACACCTCACAACATTCAACTGCCCTTAACACCGGATGATGCAAGAGGACCCTGGATTATGCAACTGTCACCTACAGTGGTGGCTCTGGCGGTGCTTGAAGACATTTGTCAGACCAGATCTACAGAAGACGATTTTAAAGATCTGGAGGAAATCTTTGCAACAGAGTTCAAACCAGCACAACCAGCAAGAGACCCTGAACTTTTAAACGTAAGGCCTTACACCACACAGTCACCACAATCTGAACAGGTAATTGCTAGAACTGTACATGAACCTGAAACTGTTGCTTGTAGCAGTATTAACACACCACACATTTCAAGACAAACTGGATATGGGCAGGGGTCTGTGAGGGAGATTAGCCAATTCAATGCTATAGAACTGTGTCAAAAAGTTGATTTTAGGGATGTAGCTATTGACAACCCTGAATGTGTACCCACTTTTATTAGAGACAGGCTCTCTGAAGTGATTGACAGCGCATAAGAAAGGTCACAACCTGGCAGTGTTTTAAATGTTGTGTTGAGAGGACCATCCCTGGCTAGCGACGTGCAATGTGTATTACAATCTGACGATGAATACAACCAGGATACGTTTATAGAGGCGGTTGCACAGGCTATTCAGAGTAATGATTCATCAATGACTGACGACGAGCTGGAGTTACAGTTGCGCAAAACCACTCAGGAGCAGGGCATTTGAAATTGGGTAATGTGTGCTATGATCAGATTGTATCTAAAAAGGCACATGCCCTCTTTAACCCAAACAACAATGTAGAAGATAACAGCCTTTGCTTTTCACTATGCCTAGCACACGCTGCCGATGCCGCAGCGTCTGAACAAGACAAAATGGTGCTTGCCACACGTCTACACGCGTCGGCAGGTCTCAACCCCTCACAGCCGGTTTTATTCACACACGTGGCCAAATTTGAGGCTGTAATAAACGCCAAAATTGTGATTTACCACCATACAGAGGCCTGTAAACTATTGCAATGTTCCCAGAGTAACACCGCTCCTAATTTAAACACCATCTGGCTTTATCTACACAACAATCACTACTATTTAATCACCAACATGAAAACTTTTTTCGGCACAGCATACGTCTGTAATTACTGCTACAACACTTATGACAGTCCTCTAAGGCATAAATGTAAATATTTGTGCAATGTGGGCTTTACACACTGCTGTGAACGAGCGTCAAACACTTTAAAATGCAAGGACTGCAACCGCATCTGCAAATCAGAGGTTTGTTACAAAGCACACAAAGAGCACGATAAAACTCATGGCTAGATCCCCTGCGACAGCTGAAAATATAGTAGCGGCTGTGGGGTGATTTACAAAGTTGGTAAAAAAAAAACACGCATGTGTGCCTGCAAAATGTGCCCACTGTAATGAATGTCTCATCAGCGGCAGCTCAGGCCACATGTGCTTTATACAGCCTGTAGAAAAAAAAGACCTGGAGAGAAAATACATCTTTTAGGATTTTGAAACCTGGTACCATGAGGGAAAACACGAGGCATGTTTTGTGTGTGCTATGGACATGGATGGAAACAAATTCTGTTTCAACACTTGGCGCTGCGTCGGGGCATTTGTTGATCATTACAGACGGCCCAAGTTTTGCGGATTCCCATTCATAGCCCACAATGCTTCAGGTCTTGACAACTACATCCTGCTGCAGGGGATTGTTCCATCCGTCACCATGCGCAGCAGCAGAGTAATCCATATGTACGACAAATCATACAACCAGAGATGGATTGACTCTTTTTCTTTTCTACCGATGCGTTTGGCAAAAAACCCAGATGCTCTAGGATTTAAAGATTTGGAAAAAGGACACTTTCCGCACCAGTTTAACACAAGAGCAAACAAATACTACAAGGGTAAATACCCAGAACTGTCTTGCTACCGCTTTGATAAAATGAGTGTCAGCGAGCAGAAGAAGTTTATGGAGTGGTACAACACGGTGTGTCATGAAACATTTGACCTACAATCTTAAATGCGCAAATACTGCATCAATGATGTGGAGGTGTTGAGAAAGGCCTGCACAATCTACCGTGATGCATTTTTGAACTGTACACAGATAGATCCTTACAGTTTCACCACATTTGCGGGTAGCTGCATGGGGGTTTATAAAACACTATTCTTACCCCGCGACACAGTGGCTCTGACATAGGATGGCGCATATGTGACACAAAATAAGACCTGCTCTAACGCCTCCATACAGAGGCTGGAGTATGTGATGCACGCTGAAAACAAACACATCCAACACGCTCTCAATGCGGTCAATGGAAGATCAGGCCATACTTTGTTGATGGTTTCTGTGAGTCTACAAAGACGTGTTATGAATTTGCTGGTTGTTTTTACCACAGCTGTGTCAAGTGTCATGTGGAGAGCGAGAAGAGCCCAGTGTCCAAAATTTCTTACGGTGAACTCTTCCACTAGTTTTCTGAGCCTGTGACAGCCCTGAGAATGCAGTATGGCTTGAGAGTGGTTGTGATGTGGGGGTGTGAGTGGAGTGCGCTGTGTAGATCTGACCAGGCCGTTAGAGGTTTTCTATCCATGTACGGAAAACCCCAACGTCTAAACGCTAGAGATGCATTGTTTTGGGGCCTTACAAATGCAGTGAAACTGTACCAGTGTGTGGATGATGGTCACTTCTACGACTTCACCAGCCTTTACCCCACAGTGCAGTCTAAAAAACAATACCCTGTAGGCCATCTGCAAATTATTCACAACTTTGATAACATTGAAAACTATTTTGATCTCATTAAATGTTGTGCTGCCGCAGCGGGGGCTCTACCAACCTGTCCTCCCATACAAGGGTCACACCAAGCTCATGTTCCCGCTATGCCGTACCAGTCAGACGAGTGCAGACATAGTGACACAGAGCGTCAGTTGTCTGGGACGTGGGTCTCTTTTGAACTCCAAAAAGCTCTTGAAAAGGGGTATTGTTTGTTGCACATTGATGAGGTCTGGCACTTTCCGGACAGGACAGACATGCTGTTTAAAGAATATGTCAAGACCTTCCTGAAATGCAAACAGGAAGCCTCAGGCTACCCCAAACATGCGACAACACCTCAGGAATGTGAGAAATACATATCTGACAATTATGGAAAGGAGGGTATCAGACGTGACCCGGCCAAAATCTGTGTCAACAAAGCAGTCAGAAGCTGAAACAAACTCTTCCTCACTTCGCATTAGGGCCGGTTTAGGATGGGTTGTAACATGGCCACATGTGAGCTGATCACAGAGCCTGAGAGGTTTACCCAGCTCATGTTTAGTGATCAAGTGACAAAGTGAGCCAGTTTTGTTTTATCTCTGACGACGTTGCTATGGTGCAATGGTCACACGCCGACGGTGTGGGGGCTCAGGTGAAAGACGTGAATGTGTTCATAGGCGCCATGACCACCGCGCATGCACGCCTCGAGCTCTACAACCTGCTTGACAAGCTGCAGGAGCGCGTGCTTTACTGCGACACAGACTCTATGATCTTCACATCTCAACCAGGGGAGTGGGTCCCCCCGACAGGTCCGTATCTGGGTGATTTAACAGATGAGTTAGAGGATGGGGATTTTATCACAGAGTTTGTGTCTGGACGGCCCAAGTGTTATGCGTACCAAACACACCAAGGCAAGACCGCTGTTCAATGCAAGGGTGTGACATTAAACTCTGTCAACTCCAAAACCGTCACCCCCCAATCCCTGAAGGGCTTGGTTCAATCATTCACAGCCAATAAAAACACAAACGCCCACTTGACAGCTGTGTCGGATATGATCAAGCGCGATAAAAAGCGATTCCACCTTAAAAATGACACAGCAGTTAAAAGAGTTCAGGTAATTGATAACAAGCGCCGAGTGTTTCCCGATTACACCACTCTGCCTTACGGTTTTTGAAAATAGATTCTGGTTTTGACCCCCGGTTAAAACACCCCTTTAGCATGGCGGTGAGCAGCCCATTGAATTGTGGAAATTTTTTTTTGTTAAAGATATAATAGAAAATGCGCAGCGGATTATTTCACACCCTACAGACAACGTCGTTTACATTTATTCATGTTGGCAGCCGCTGTACGATCAACTCTTAAAACTCAGAGAGATAAACTTTGTGAAGGGTTTACCGGACTCTCTGTGTGACGATTCACGACTACCGCCTGAAAAAAAAAAATCTACTAATTATTGACGACTTGATGAATGACGCCAGTGGTAATATAGAAGTTCAAAATGTTTTTACAAAATATGTACATCATCGAAATCTTTGCTACATATATCTGGTGCAAAATCTGTTAATCCAAGGCAAAGCCAGCAGGACCGTAAGCCTAAACACCAACTATCTGGTCCTTTTCAAAACCCCCAGGGACCGTTACCAGACCTCATTATTAGGGAGACAGATGTTTCCAGGAAACAGCAAATATTTTTTAGAGTTGTTTAATGACGCAGCCTCCGCCACTTACGGGTACCTATTCATAGATTATAAAGCAAAGACCCCTGATGATTTGAGACTCAGAAGCAATCTTTTGGCTGAGAACACGGTCGTCTATGTGCCTAAAAAAAGATTAGGAAAAAAAGTCTTGACGTTTTCACGCATTCAAAGAAACCTCCCACTGCTTGAACTGCTATATAATTCACCACCGAATATGAGAAGGGTCACTGTAGCAAATTCAGGGTCCGATCTCATCATTTCCCTGTGTGAAATAGCGCTTAATGTGCTAAATGGGAACATACCTCTAAACACTAGGCAATACAGACAGCTTAAGAAGAAAAAAAAAACAAATCAGACTCATTGCAGACAAAAAAGTCAAACTTGTTAAACATAGAAAAAATGTAAACCAGTCTGGGGGCTTTTTACTGCCGCGGTTAGGTGCTGCAATCCCTTTCATTGTTGACCTCGTCTGGAGAATGGAGAGGGAGCCATGGAATATGTGTATAAAATGTATCTGGTTCCTCAACGTCAGCTGGGTTCGTTGAAGCAGCAGAACCCAAACTCAATTAGAGTTGATGCACAAAATGAGCTGCACAAAGCCATGGCCGAGGTTCTGGATCAGCCAGGTGTGAATTTGCATGAAAAAGCCCAAAAATATGCATCCATCTTACAGAGATATCTGACACTTGTGAGACAAGGTGAGCAGCAAAAGAATGTGTTGACTCTGCCGCGCCCTATTTCCCAAAACCCTGTTCAGGCAGTTGCTCATGCTGAGGAGGGCGCTGTTGCTGCACACACACCAGACGCTAGAGACGCGTAGTCTCAGATTTAATTAAACATATGCCTAAGAGGAGTCGGAGAAAAGCGGAGCACATTTTGGCATTACTGAGGAGGGCTCCAGACACTGTCGTGGTCAGACCAAGGGGAAATTATTCTCAATAATAAAATAATTACAGGCTCACACGTGTATGATTTGATCAAGAATGTCACAGCTAGCCACAACATGAGCAACTCGTCAAGACGGATGGGGTATCTGACTTTTCTAAAAACTTTGGCTGATTTAAATGTGCCGCTTTCGGCAATACCAAAACACTCATGTCCGCAGAGCTATCTGTGACATAAAACACGCAGACTTTACCTATTCAACACCTATTGTTAGAAGAGGAAGCAAGAGAACAATGTTGGGTGACGAGTTGTGGGATACATATTGATGTTTACTTCTTCTGGAAGTGGATCAATGGAATTGATGTCTGCATTATCCTTTTCTTTTCTTTTATTTTTTTCTTATTTTATTGTCGTTGTCAATACATGCATTATACTGCTTATTTTATTTTCAAAAGCTTTTTGGTCAATGTAAATCCATGATTTTTCACTTATCACAAGTTTTGCCTTGTATGTTTTTACTATAAATCAATGCTGGTGCATATGTTATGATGTTTTCTTTGAGAATAAAATACGCTTGAGAGCATCCTGATCTCTTGTGTTTTTATTTTTATTTTCCACACTGCACACATGTAAAATCATGGCCGTGGCACATGGCTACAGGTTTGATAGTGTTTACAAACTTACACACCATAGCATCATTACGCAGTAAATTATCGGTATACATTTTTAATACTCTATCAAAAGACATTCCTTTCTGCATGTTGTAGGAATTTTTCAACAAGTCAGCATTAATCAATCAGAAGGACCCACAGAGTATATGTATTGCGCTGTTCCAAATCCGGAGAGGACACCTTCCAGTTGGTTCAAAAGAATTTATTCAGATTAACAGGAAAGAATACAGAGCTCTGGAGATCGTCTTCCCCTATGCTCGAGTCAGCATACGCAGATGCGTCGTCCCTGGCGTTGGGGCAAGAAGTCCAACGATCTAACTATCTTCTCCAGTTTTATGTGTTACAGGGGAGGTGCTTATGTGATCGCTTCTGCGTGCAAGTGTGTATTTTTGAACTTCATGTCTGTTGCAGGATCTTCTGTCTGACCCCGTGTCAGTCCCTTCTGGTCCATCGTGGCCTTGTTGTTGCAGCTGTAAAGATTAAAACCTCTTTCCGATTTACGGCCATGCTCTTATCTTTCACGGCCTCATCCCACCATAGAAATTCTTGTGGACTCTGTTCTGACTTAATTGGTTTGAGGGAGTGATGCTAGCATGATCTACACCCCCGCTATTCCCTGTTGTGACCTTTTCACCTGTCCACTCTAAACAGTCTGGTCTGTGCTTCACTGCTGATAGTAAGTGTTTTTCTGTTGTCTTATATCTTGGAGTGTCTATCTGTGTTGTCTCCAATATGTATAAGTTCCTCCCTAGAGTCGCAATGGCACCAACTAATCCTGGTGCTTTGGAGATTTGTAGGACCCCTCTGTAAAACACCTTTTACTACTTCCAGATGTTCACGAGGTCAAATAAGGTGACTTGTAGCTAAGTCATCGATTCTGCCTGGGATGCATGAGCAGGAGATCCCAGTACCGCTACTAACACTAAAGAAGTACATTGATGAACTAAATACAGTGTTGGAACCTTTCCTACCTCTTTGGGAACTGCCACAGAAACATCTTTATTACAACTACCTTGTGTATCCTACATTCTATTTTAAGTGAATGTATATATAAATTTAACTACAGTTTAAGCAAATATATATAAAATTGTCTACAATGTGGTAAAGGAAAAACACAGTGTTGGCCACAGGAGACAGCCTGATGGCTTTGAACCTGTTTTAAGACACAGCTATAGAGTTTTTCCTTAAAAAAGTGTTTATCTCGGAGGCAAAAGTATCAGGTGTATTCCCAAAGCTGTCGAAAAAGCATCCGTTCTTGTCTTTTGTGACGTAAAGAGCGAGCCAATGCTCTCAGATGTGACAGATCTGTGTTAACAATCGTCATTGAAGGGAACCACGGTATTTTCCTTTTCAGGAGCTCATCACACGCCAGTACACCTAAAAAACACTGGTCTTTTTCAGTATTTTTTTAACAACTCCAGTCAGCTCGGCGGTGTTCATGGTTCTCAGTAGTAGTCAAGCAGCACCTGACTACTGTTTGATATCTCAATGACTAAGTCAAACACTGAATAACAAATGAGGTGAACAGTTCTGGTGAGGGGTTTTCTGAATCGCGCCTCCAATCTCACATTTCCAGACTTGATCAGAGAAACATTTCTGCCATGACCCTCGTCAGTTTCCAGGTTGAAACAAAACAGGGTTTATGGCTAGTGATCTGTCCCTCAGGTGTTGACCCGTGCTTTGAATGAGTTGAAAGTACTCTCTAACATATTGATCATTTGGGAAATGTGGTTGAAACGGCTTGGCTGGATAGGGTGCACCATCAACATACAGGCTGATGAACTCGGTGTTGCTATGCTGAAAATTAAACGGGTTTCTGATATATGACCCTGTGTCGGCCTTGTTATCAACAAAGCATACAATTACAAATTTCAAGACCTGGCTGTTGTAAAGGTTTTCCTGATTGCACACCCTCGTGCCCTGGGGGATGGAGAATGTCTTCAAGGCAACTCTGTTGATTGCATATTTTGCGTTTGTGTGTTGGGGGGCCCTGCTGTGAGCTAGTCTGACAGCGGGAGAGATGGAGACTTTCTTCACAAATATGCTGGCTGACACAATATTGGCTTTATACCACACCCAGATTCAAAACCCAGTATTTCAGCTAGTCACCCGCACAGCGTGACGGTGGTCATTTGAGTAGCATCTTGTGTTTTGTTAGTAGATGGTTCAAACCACCTGATGTAAACCCTGTTGCTGATGTTGTTGGACGCAAAGTGTATGACCCCATATGTGGTGTGGGTGGCAAGCTTTCCGTAGAGATTAAATCATAATGTCCCACCGTTAGCATCATGTCTTTTGATTCCACAGTCTTTGTCACATGATTTGTCGTTGTTACGGTGATGACGGCGTCAGAGGCAGGAAAACAAAATCCTGGGGTATTGTACTTCAATAACACCCACCTCGTATGGCTCATTTAAAACAATAGTCCTGGCCAGTTCTGTCCTGTAGTTCCATATGTTATTATTACGATACACGTGCTGATGCATTACTAGGCAGCGTGATGTAGAACTCGTTCTTTTTATCCATCCCGTGGCGAGCCAGAATGCAGAGTGGTTAACACTGTGATGTGGCTCTGACATTTATGATACATCAATGATATCACGGGCGTCAACCCAGCTATTAAAGTTCTCAGGCCACCCCAACCACTTTACCAGAACCATGTTTTTGCCCGCCTCTTTTTTCCGGGACAGTATTTTTTCAATTTTAAAGTATTTGTTTTTATCCACTATCACGTGCTGCAGCTCCTGAGCATATAATGTTCCTCTAACCCGCTCCCCGCCATGTCTGTTAATCTGTACACAGGCAGGTCTCTGGCCTCGTGCTCTGTGACGGTAAAGTGTTCATCTGTAAAAGTCTGTTCATAACCCTTTCTAAACACGCCTCACAGTTTAGATATTCGCACTGTGTCCCCCACTTTACATTTAAAAGGTGTGACTTTGGAATTTGGTCTTCTTTTGTAAAAGTTGTGAAAGACTATGGCCTCATTTTCACTGTTCAAGTCACAATGAGCCATTTTAATTGATCTGTGAAAAGACTTGTTGTACGCATCAACCAGCTCCTGGATCACGTCCACATATCTCCTTGAATTAACAGATGTTCAGTACCTCCACATACGTGTCTTCAAGATTCTGTTTAACCGCTCAACAACACTAGCCTTGGCCTCGTTCAAGGTGAAATAATGTATTATGTTATGTGTCTTCATCAGCCTCTGAAAGTTTTTATTCTCAAACTCTGTTCCTGCATCTGCCTGGAGTTTTACATGGACGTGTCCACTGCTCAAAATGTCAGCAAACGCCTTTGCGCTGCTTTTAGATCTTAAGACAGCGTACCCAGGCATATTTACTGAACACGTCAAGCCCACGTCAGCAAATATCTCACATTGTTATTGTCGTCAGAATACTCACCCATATCAACCAGATCAGCCTGAAATTGTTTGTTAATACCGCTGACCAGTACTCTATTACGGCGAAAGTGTTTAAATGCCCTGGCATGGAGTGTGTAGGCATCCTGGCCCACTAAAAAAAATTTAACAGTGTCCAAGTCAGGTGTAGCAGCCCCTGTCTCGCCAGCTGCCTTACGAGTGCGAGGGGTCGTAATAAATATTATGCAGTATGGTGTTCATGGTCAAGACAAACCGCAAATGATCTTGTGTTGGTTAAACATGATAGATTTATTTTAAAATCCCCAACACACACACACACACACACACACACACACACACATGTAGATACAATTTATGAGGACTACAATTTTTAAAAAAGAGTGAAAGTTGGTTACAGCTGCAGATCAGAACAATTTTCGAGCAGCTGGTGGTTTGGGCTCCCACGTGTTTGAGATTTTCACCTGCTCGTCGTATATCAACCAGAAGTTTTCATGCTTGCTCACAGCGTTGCTCTGCTTGTCAAGTATGGCCGCAAAGTTGTCAACCTCTAACAGCGCAGCCATTACAGATTCCACACCTCTGGCGATTTTCACAGGGTTGCAGAGCATGCGTTTCATAAACAGGTAACTCCTGATTGCCACCAAGAAGTTGTCGTTCCACAACATGTTCATGATGGCGTCGTATTTTGCTCTAAGAAAATACTCCGGGACTTCTTCCAGACAGCTGTGTTGATGCTGGCTCGGGTGGTTGACAAGACACCCATAACACTCATCTTTCCACACCTTATTCACAGTTCTGGTGAGCAGGTGGTAGACGGCAAATTTCACATGCTACACGAGACGGGGTCCCTGGTCTTGAGGAAGAAATGTATCTACACTGTCCACATACACACCACTGTGAGTGGAAGCGTCTGCCGGGGGTGGGTTCAACCGCATAGATGAAGAGTCCTGGTGGGGGTTATTGTTGTTGTTGGATGGCGTGTGCAGCGTAGGCGTGAGTTCTGGTGAATACAGTCCGGGGACGAGGTGGGTTTTGAGTGGTGTCTGGGTGTCTGTAAATAAAAGAAATGAGAGAAGGGAATTAACACATGAATCAAACACATACACAATGTCTACAAAAACCCTGCCTTGAACAACCACCACATACCTACACAGTGTAGGATCTCATCAATGCTTCCTTGGCGGGGTGCAGAAAGCCGTCACATGCGTTATCATCTGTCTGATTTGATACATCATCAAAAATAAGGCGCTTCCTAACTCCTGCAAAAGCTGTGGCCACCGTGTCCTTCTCGGTGACTTCTTGTAAGGCATTAAACACCTCACACAAAGCTGGTCTGTCGCACCACTGTACAAAAAAAAGTCTTCAAATTCTTTCGGGCCTTTTTTTGTTCTCTCAAGACATGTTGTCAGGTACAACACAGCACCATCGTGACAAGCTCTATATGATTTGGGTACTGATGAGCTGTGCCATCGGGACATGTACAGCTCAGTGTAGCCCGTTATAGGGCTACTGTGAAACTTTGTACACAATATATCATAAAAATGAGACCAATCATGAATTGACATGCCGTGTGCAACTCCGTATGAGTCCACGCATGCATCATCCACGCTCAGATAAACTTTAGAGTCTTCATATTTTACTTCATACACATACTGAAAAACTCCTTCTACAACCTCCTCATACTTTAGCGCAGCGCTCTCATCATCTTCTTTTTTTTGTATTTTGGCCCATCCTGTTCTACACGATGCTATGACATACCATCAGGATGTGTAGCCATTTCTGGTGAGTCTGCTTTAAGATATTGAAAAAATCCCCAGGGATGATCCGATCGTGATGCCGGGATCTGGAGTCGGTGGAGTGGCGCGGTGGCGTCTGTTTCTTATAAGGACTGCATGTGAGGATGGGGCGAGGCTGTGTTCTCATAGGATGCCAGCCACTGTGGGCGGTGTTTCTAAATCTGGTGAGATACCACCATGCCACCTGACCACGGCATGTCGGGGCTTGAGTTTACTTTTAAACACAGTATTTTACAAAATCAAATATTTTAGCCAGAATGGGTTACTACAGAACCCCTTAAAGACAGATACTCATGTTTAATTACATTTTCAGATTTTATCACACTGGCCCCTTTAACAAGCATGTCATCACAGAAAACAAGAATGCACATAGTGTGTAAAAAAGGTTGATAATTATTTAACTCTTCGGAGTATACAGGAAAAAAAACAAAATAAACCACCACCCACATCGAAAATAACCTCACTTAGAAGCCATCAACGAATCCAAACGCACACCCTCATCTGCGCACAGGAACAGCGGTATTAAAACACAACGTTAAACACATACGCATTAAAACATAGGTAGTGGGGGAAAAAAGAAAAAAGAAAAACAAACTCACCGCTCCTCCGAGACACTTCCGCGGTCTCATGGGCCACGGGGCCCCTGTCAACTTCCGCATATTGCAGGACAAACCTAGACTTAAACACACACACACACACACACACACACACACACACACACACACACACACACACACACACACACACACAACATGCGGTGCATATGGTCAGACACCCCCACCCCCCCATAACCCTATTTATGTCTACATCAAACACATTTAATAATATCACACCTTTGCGAGCTGTGGTAGAGGAAACAGACATGTTTGTGAGCACAGAAATTACAGCGGTATTAAAACACAATGTGAAACACCAACGCACTAAAACAAATAGGCATTGGGGAAAAACTTAACCAGAGTTGTGTAAATGATTCACAGGAAAAAACACGATCAGCTGTCCCATGGGCTACACTTTGGGTCGGAGACGCATATGATACAGATACAAACTCCGGGGATATTTATGTACTACCCCAGAATCCCATATGACGTGGGGGACGTGTCCACGCATAATCACGTACTGCTACAGAATCCTTTTGTTTGCGAACTGCGGATAAACGGAAACGGACACGGCCCTTTTTAGAGCGGGGGTGCATGACGACGCGTATTCACATGCACGCATAAAAGTTTTCACATGAACGCGGAAAGGTGCTGTCTTACTCGTGGCAAACGGTGCAATAAAACGGGAGCGACATTTCAGGAAGTGGAAGGACTTGCTCCACAATTCTGACTAATTCTCTAATGACTGCACTCATGTTGCCATAATAGCGCCGTCCCATGAGGAATACGTTTACGTTCATCGTAAGGGTTTCCACTCCATCAATGTGCAGACGCTGGAGGGATGGACGCAGATCTCAGCCGGGCAGCTGTCCTCGCACGCCAGAATTTCATTTCCACAGTGTGAATGGGTAAGAAGCGATTAAACAATTCATGAAGCCAGATTCATTTATTTTGTCCACTAAATGTTCCAGAACATTTATCAGGTGGTTGAGCTGCTCATTGATCCATTATTCCCCCAATAATATCCTCCTGCGACTCCAGGACCGCCTGTGTTAGGACCCTCCCACTGGATCCGTGTGAGCAGATGCGCCACTAGGTCTGGGTGGGCTGGAGGACTGTCCGCTGCTTATCGGCCTGGTGCTGTTGCTGGGGCCAGGGGATGGGCTGGCCCGAATGCCGTCGGCACGTCGGCAGCATGGCTGACGGATCAGTTTCTATTAAACATATTGGTTTATCTAAATGGTTGATTCTGTGTATTTTTGCCTTTACATCTGTGGCAAAGCTTTGGAAATGTTGCATATGAAATGGAGTTGCCACTTACCCTCCAGGCTCTCAGAGTCAGCGTTGGTGGCAGCGACAATCCCCCCACAGAGGTGCTGCCCATGAGTTTAGTGACAGGCAAAGTTTAGTGGTCCTTACACAGTAAAAAGCCGTATGTCAGAAAGAGACTCTCTAGGATACATACCAGAGAAGGAAGAAAGTGCAATGGTGTCATGTAAACTTCTGTTCTGTTAGGATGACTGTAGCGGCGGTGGGTCAGGAACAGCAGGGAGATGAGACAGTGCTTTTGATTAATATTGATGATTTCTCATCCATGTCAGCATTAATAGGCGTATTCCGCCGACGAAATTCGATCGGCAATCGTCTTGTCGAGCCTTACCACCATGACGTATTTCTGGTAGGAAAAAATATCGAGAGCGAAAAAACATCCCGAAATGAGCGAGCGTTTAAGTTAGAAGAGAGACCGAGCAGCGCCACCATCTCACAACTGCTCTCTGTCAGGATTTACACGCTCGAGACAAAACTTTACTTGCCACAAGATTATTTTTGAAATCTCAATGTTATGTTTTTCATGCCCTCAATTCCTGATCCTGTGTTCGTTTAGTTTGTATTTGCGCTCTCATGATTTTGACAGCTATCTGACGCCATACGCGACACAATATTAATACCTGTGGCACAAATTGTTTTTTAATTACTGGAGGTACGCGCTCCCCTCACCCCTCCACCTCCGTTACTGGTCATTCTGTACTCTAGGTCCAGTGGCTCTCAAACTTTTTTCAGTGATGTACCCCCTTACTCCCACATTCTGCATTGTAAACTGTTTTCTTCTCTGTAACAACATCTACTGCACGTCTGTCCGTCCTGGGTGAGGGATCCTCCTCTGTTGCTCACCTTGAGGTTTCTCTGATTTTTCCCTGTTAAAAGGGTTTTCTATGGAGTTTTTCCTCAGTCAATGTGAGGGTCTAAGGGCAGAGGATGTTGTTATGATGCCATGTGAAGCCCTTTGAGACAAACTGTTTATGAAAACGGGCTATACAAATAAAATTGCCTTGCCTTGCCTTGCCTTGCCTTATTTTTAGTCAAATACCCCCTGACATGGGCAAAACATTTTTGGAAGAAAAAAGAGGTGCAGTGCTGTAAAATCAGTGTCTGATTTATTAAAGCCAAAAAAACTTATATCAGTGAACCTGACAAATACATTCATATTGCAAACATTGCATGTAGAAACAAAAAAGAAAAACAGAAGACGGTGAAGAAGGCATAAAACCAGTCAAAACTCAAATATGCAAAACGCTGCAAATTTATATTGGTCTCTGTAATGTTACAAAATAAAAAATATACATAAACAACTAAAATGTGTTCACAGAAATAAATCTATAACTTAATTATAAATAAATATTTTGTTTACAAAATAAATTAACTTAAGAAATAAAGATTTGCTCACAAAAAATAATTAACGTTACTTCTTTTAGGATCAAAAAAGAAGATTACACTTAAATCACTTTGCATTGAACATCTGATTTGATGTGAACAGCATGTAACAGGCAGTGATTTATGAACAGGAAAAAATGTACTCAGTACATTTTAGTGAGAAATATGGGCTTGCACCTCACTGAGGATCTTTGTCATTCTTGGTGGCAGGGAGGCAACTGCAGTGATCAAGCTCTTCTCCAGGCACAGTCTGTTTCTTTGCTTTGTTTTGATCAGTATCATTGCTAAGAAGGAGGCCTCACATAAATATGTGGATGCAAAGGGTAGCAGCTGCTCCAAAGCTTTCTATCCCAGCTCAGGGTGCTCCTGCCTCACACACACCCAAAACTGTATGAGAGTGGATGCACCAAACTTGCCACGGTCAGATGCTACTTCCATCAGTTTTTCCTGATGAGTGACAGTAAGCTTGCTTCTGTTTGCTTCAGACAAGAAAAATGGGTCAATCCAGCTGTGCAGATTTCTCATCCATGTCAGCAAAGTAGGAGTGAAAACAACTGATCAAGTTAGCCAAATGTCCCACTATGACTAACTTCACCGGAGCTGTCGCCACATCCTCATTGGAGAGAAAAGCATCCAGTTGAGGAAAGCAGGTGAAATCCTCCTGATCACATGCCCTCTTCTACATCTCTGCTTTCTTCAAGAAACCACCCACCTTGTCATACAGGTTCAGGATGCTGGTGTCCTTGCCCTGCAGGTACATATTCAGTTCATTCAGTTTCCTGAATATATCTGCCAGATAGCAAAGCTTTGCAAGCCAGTCCGTGTTCTCAAACAAGGTGGCATGGGGAGATCCGTGCTCTATCAGGAAGGTGTGCACTTCAGCTCGCAACTCAAACAGCCTGTTCGGTATTCTTCCACGAGACAGCCAGCGCACTTCAGTATGCAGGAGTAGTTCTGTGTGTTCAGCTCCCGTATTTTCACAGAGGCTGCGGAACAAACGTGCGTTAAGTGGCCTTAACTTGATGAAGTTTATAACTTTAATGCTGTCATTCAAAACATCGTGTAACACAGGGCTCATTTTCTTGGACGCTAGCGTTTCTCTGTGTATCACACAGTGCGTCCACTTGATGTTGGGATTTTCTTTTTTAACCCCCGCCATGAGCCCTTTCGCGCTGCCCATCATAGATGCAGACACATCTGTGCAGACGCTGCTGCAGGATTTCCAGCTGATAGCGTTTTCGGTGAAAAACATGTTAACGACATTAAAAATGTCCTCTTCCGATGTTCGCCCCTCCGTTTCTTTGCGGAATAGAATGTGTTTGTAGATGTCGTCCGTGTCAACGTATCTTACAATGCAACAAGTTACGCATTTCCACTCACATCTGTGGATTCATCCAGCTGCAGTAAAAATGAGTTGCCAAGTTTCCACACAACTTGTTTGACAATGTCTGTGCCCATGTTATTTATTCTGCGTCAAACGGTGTCATTAGACAGAGGCACAGTTTTTACTGTATCCGCTGATTTTTTGTCCAGCATTGTTTCTGCCAACACAACAGTAGCGGGGAGCAATAGGTCTTCCGCTATGGTGACTTTTTTTTGGCTTTAGCAACGAGCAAAGACACCGCGTAAGAAGCCTCCAGGGCTTTGGCTTATGTAGTGGAGGCTTTTCGCATTGTGGCTTGGGATGACTTGAAGTCAGAAAGTTTTCTGTTGAAGAACTCTGGTGGCTTACCAACGTGACATCCATGTTTTGTGGTGAGATGCCGCTGGAGATGTGCTGGCTTCATGCTAGCGTTGGCTAATTTCTCCCCGCAAAAAACAAACAAACACAGTGCCTGGGGTGGGTCAGAGCTCGTGGACGTAAATCCCATTAAAACATACTCTTCCATGTACTTTCTGTACTTTGTCGGCTCTGGTTTTGCCTTCTTTTTCACTTGTTTATCCGTACTTTCAGCATCATTGCTGCTGCGCTTTAGCCACATCTCCATAGTTACAGTGTTATCATGGTAACTACAGGTCGTTGACGAGTGCGCTGGGTCAGTGGGTCAAACTAACTTGGTGGGGGGGGGGGCAGTTTTATTTTAAAGGATATTGACACTCAATACTGAATATAAAATTCGGTGCATGAACACACAATTATATTTTATCAAACTTTTAACAAAATAATTTTTCCCAAGACTTATTATTAGGATGAGCCTACTGATTTTTTAAAAGATATTTTGTAAAGCTTCACGTACCCCCTGCAGTACCTCCACGTACCCCCGGGGGTACGCATACCCCCATTTGAGAACCACTGCTCTAGGACAATGTGAGGGCTGGGAACCTGTTTGGCTGGCAACCACCCATTGAGTTAGAACAAAAGGATACACTGTAATAGTAATGACTGTTTCCCTTTCCAAGAGAAGCAGCGGATAATACAGAGCGTCCGCAGCGGAGGCTAACAGCTGAGGCTAGCTAGCCGCTAGTTAGCAACGTGGAGGTATAAAGTGTGGAGCGGTCAGTTAGTAAGCCACTCGGCTAAGCGAAAGAGAGAGAGGGAGAGATAGATAGAGGAAAAGACAGAAGTAAACCTAAACATGTGTGTTCATACACTTGAGCAGGATTGTGCAGAATCAATAAACATGTAGCAGCTTGCTTGCCAGTGCATTCATAGACACTATATAAACACAACTAAGTTATTTCTCTACCCAGAAATTGCCTAGTTAGGAGAATCCTTAATTGGTCGTGAAGGTATTCAATCTCTGCTGGTCTGGGTCGGGGTCCAGTTCGGAGGTTCGCAGAAACAGCGGCGGGCACAAGTCGACTGGTGGAGGGGTGAACAAGCTTGGCCGAGCTTTCACTCACCAGAGAACCAGTTCATGCGGGTAGCGTGGCTCAACAGTGTCTTGTCTGGATGAGTGGACGGGGGGGGGGGGGGGGGTAACGAAGTTCTCTTCGTTACAGTTCACTCTATTTACAAGGTTAAAGGTGACTCACATTCCACAGACAGTCTTACACTGGAGTCTGTAAGGTCAGTTGTAACAGTTGGAGTCAGGCCTTCGGAGGACTTTGATGTTCCATCTGAACCTATACCACAGGGAGACTTAACAATTCTGAGTACTGGAATCATCTGGACAGTCAGTTGGGTTGTCTGTCAGATGCTCAGCAGGCTGATCTGATCAACTTGTGCCTGTGTGACCTCCCTGCAATGCCTGGGCATTCTCCCGATGAGACAAAAAATTCTTTCCTGATGGATCCCCTTCCAGACCTGGATGTAAGCATCCGTCAGCTCCTGGACAGTCTGGGGTGCATTGTGGCTTTGGTGTATGGATGGAGACATGATGTCCCAGATGTGTCCAATTGGTTTCAGGTCTCGGGAACGCGCAGGCCTGTCCATAGCATAGATGCCTTCAACATGCAGGAACTGCCAACAAACTTCAGCCCCACAAGGCCTGGCATTGCCATGCATTAGAAGGAACCCAGGGCCCACTGCACCAGCATATGGTGTCACAATAGGTCTGAGAATCTCATCCTGGTACCTAAGAAACAGTCAAGGTACCTCTGGCAAGCACAAGGGAGGCTGTATGGCCTTCCAAGGAAATGCCTCCCCAAAACGTTACTGACTCACAGGCAAACTGGTCCCGCTGGATGATGTTGCTGACAGCGTAGTGGTCTCCATGGCGTCTCTAGAGTCTGTCACATCTGTCACATGTGCTCAGTGTGAACCTGCTCTTATCTATGAGGAAAACAGGGCGCCAATGGCGAATTTGCCAATCATGATGTTAGGTGGTCAGAGGCATTTCCTGAGCCTCGTTTTGACTTGTCCTGAGGAATTTCCACTGAAGTTGGATCAGCCTGTATTCTGAGTTTCCACTTTCATTTTGAGCAGGAATCCAAATCCAGAACCCCATGGGTTGATAATTTCATTTTACATAAATCATTCTTTTGTTATATTATTCTCAACACATTCCCCTATTTGATTAATAAAGATTTTCAACCAGAACATTTCCTTAAATGACATCTAGGATGTATTATTTTAGTGTTCCCTTTATTTTTTGAGCAGTGTATGTTGTTTTGCAGGGTTTCCCCCAGTGCATTATAAACAAGGCGGGCCACCTGTCAGGAAAAGCTGGTGTGCAACAGTTTGGGTGGGCTTCATTATAGCCACTAGCGTCCCCTGTGCTGAGCCGCTGTTGTTTGCTTGAAGAACGATCACTAAACCCCACCCCCACCCCACCCCATCGCCAGGATATGCCTAATATCTGGGGGAAACCCTGTTTTGATAAATGTTTGATCCTCAATTAAAAAAACATTTTATTCAACAATTGTAAAATTTGCTTTTTCAGACGCCATTTAGAAGTCACAGCCTGGCGCGACTGAGGCTGCTATTGTGACCAGGATTGCAATATATTTGCGGTCAGCACCGGACAGAACGGGTGTGGGTGGGCGCAGGCCTGTAGCTGTGTTTGATTGATTGAAGTTGATTTGTGTTTTGAAAAAGTTTTTGTAAACAAAACTGTGTAAAATAGAAAATAAAATGTTTTGATCATACATGTATGCTTGATCATTGAGAGATATTCTCAAGTGGAAACTGTTGTAGAGAAAGAAAATGTAGCACTGCCACTCCCACGCATGCAATACTGCAAAACTGCATGGATCTCAAGCATTATTTTATTGCTTTGTACTGGAATCACAAGATCTTCATCTTTTAATGCTGATAGAGATCCTTTAGTGAGACAAAGTCTAGAGTAAGGCAATTCTACTTGCAATACTAGATTGACATTCAAATGATGTCAAAATAACATCATATTGTATGGCTGAAAGTTTAAAGAATCACATTGAAACATCAAAATAACATCAATATCATAATTTGGCTTAAGGACAAAAGAATCTTCAGCCAAAAACGAAAGAAGAAAAAAAAAGAGGAAGCAAAGAAAAAACAAGACACCGGTAGTTTATTTGATAAATTAGCTGTTTGAGTCTTAAGTCTTGTACAAGTGCTGCTGCTGCATGTAACGTTCGGCAAAGAAAATAGGCTAGGCTATGGGTGATGTTTACTTTAGCTACCTGGCTGCTGGATCTGTACAGTAATTTAAGCATTGCCTTCTGACTTCTCCTGACTCTCCCGGTGTCAGTGGCCTCAGATGAGAGGAGCTTTTCAGCTTTGAAGCTGATAAAAACTTAAATGAGATCCACCATGTCTCAAGAGAGGCTCACAGGACTGGCACTTGTGTCAATTGAGCGTGATGTTTGCTGGGCTTTGGATATGGAGGATATTGTGGTTTCATTTGCCAAAGCAAAGCCTCATAAACATCTGTTTTAAGTATTTTGTATGCTGTTGATGGAGAACATGTGCCTCTTCATCTTGAAACAGCATGTGCAGCTCCAATTATGTTTGATGAATAGGCGGAGGATGAATCATGGGAAACAGTAAGCACATAAGAAAAAGACAAAGTAAAGGAGTTCTACATTCCTCTGACTGTCTGTTTTCAGACAGTTTTATTGCTTGTTAGTATTTTCTATTTATTTATATTATTTATTTGTAAGTAGTTTTGGTTTGTTATCATATTAGCAGTTTTATTTAGGATTTCTTTGTTCCAATGCCATTTGCACTTTTTTATGATTGTTATGGGATGTGGTGGTTTTTTTTTAATACATATTCAACAATTTTTCTAAAATATATTTCTAGGCCTTAAGCCAGGATCTGTATTGTCTAGTTTCCCTCTTTCCTGCCTGTGCTCCTCCTCCTAGATTCTCCCTGATGGTTTGGCCCCTCCCATCTCGTTGAGGGTTTTAGTGCCACCTGGTTTGAGCCTTTATAAGCTGGGAAATTCCAAGATAATGGCTCTTTCCCTCTCACTCCCTCCTGGAAGGCTGGTGCCTTTTAGGCACTCCATTTTGGTTTGGTTTGGGTTTTTTGATTGTGTTTAGTTAGCCTTGATTCCTGGTACTTACAGTTTAGGTTGGCACCCACAGTTTCATTGCATCCAACACTCACCTTTCACCACTGACTCTACACCTCATAGTTTGCTATATGTACAGTTACCTTTAATAAATTATTTGTTTATTAAAACGGCTACTGTGTGGTCCTCCCTTCTTGGTTATGCCCTGGAATGAGCTGGGCATAACACAGGGCTCAAACCTGTTCTCTTTCACCCCAATAGAATCACAGGTCATTAAGTACCTATGTATCCTTTTGTCAGGGGGACACCCGTCAGCCCCTTCCTCCTCTGAAATAGTGGGACTCTTACTGCCTGGTCTTTTCTACCCTTCCCGAACAGAACCACAGGACTTAAAACTGGGGCCTCATGTATCAATGTGGTTTACACAAGAAAAACTTGCGTACGCCAGATCGTTGCTCACATTCAGATGTATCAAAGCAAAAAGTTTGCGATTCTTGCACTGTTTCACGCCAACTCCGAAGGTGCCGTAGGATGTATCAATTGGCGCGAGCACCGGAAACCATGCAAGTTTCCTTGATACATCCCAATCAGCATGTAATTGAGCGCAGATGTCAGAGTGACTGGACCCTCCCCCGTTACGCCCACCTGTGAGAATAATAGCCATTTTACTGAAATAAACACAGATTCTGCTTATGATGAGATATATGATTCATTTTAAAAGAAACAAGCATAAATAAATAAAAAATAGTTACACAACTACACTGTAAACCCAAACAGTACTGCTGACTTATATAGACTGATCACACTGTACTAAAAATCTGTTATCAAGTTCGTAGAAATAGCCATAGTTTCTTTCTCTGAACAACTTATACTGTTTTAATTTTAATTGACTTTGCATTTTTTAGTTACCGCAGTCACTTTAATTCTCACTTTCAAGTACACGAGGGGATGTGTAGTGACGTCATGACGCTACATTTGAACTGACATTTTTGGAAAGTCTATTTCAAGATGCCTATCTTACAAGATGGAGTATGCACTTGGAGTAATTTGTAAGTATAAAAAAGCTTATGTGTCTAATTTAATGTTAAAATAATTGTATAATGCAATTTATTCATTGACGCAAAAGATTTATATGAAGTTTCAGATGTAAGGCTTAATGTGGAGGTCAATGTCCACACAACACAGTTTGCCATTTTTGTTAAACTTCGTTGTGTAATTAGCTGTGAACAATGGCAAGTTTAGCCTCTAACTGTCTGTCTCAATCAATGGGGTTTTTGTTAAATGAGTTTTTGATGTTGCTTCAGGTGATTTTTGTGCCCACAGAACGCTGATACGTCATATCAATTACTAATTTCAGTGCAGTATTGCGCTGTTGGGTTCCAAGTGGAGCCACCATTAACAACGGTGAGTTGGCGGGAAGTGCTTTGAGAGTCTGTGTCCGTGGCTCAGGTGCTTTATATGCACGAGTTCTCTCTCGATCTCACGAAGACACGTGTAGCACAAGCACCAGTAAAGAAGTCCATGTTGGATGTTCCCTTTTTACCTGTCCCCTGTGTAATATTAAACAACCCTTCTCTGAAGTGACACTCATCAGCCATTTAAGGGAGTACTTAAAAAACATGAGAATGTTAAATGCTCATTTAAGAACTGTAGCTGCCAAACAAATATTTATTCATCCTTTAATGCACGCAAAAGCAGGGTACATGCAGGTGGCTTAGACTTGTCTGATGACATTATGTTAATAGAAAAGGGTAGAGCCCCAGCCATGGGTACTCCTGACACCCATGATGAGGATCTTTTGAGAGTCAGCATTAAGACACATTTACCTTTTCTGAGGCTGACAGCCAATGTGACACAAGCCAGTCAAAATCATAATAAAAATAATAACCACCAATCACTCACTCTCACACTGCATTCAGTGTGCAGAACTGAGTTGGTACAGGCACCCAGAAGCAGTTTATGAAACATCAAATCCAGTCCAGTGCAACTTGGGCTCACCGAATGACATGCATCATCCAAACTAACTTCAAATTGAAAATAGGGGCAGACGGGGAAGGTTAAGCAGCATGGCATCAGCACAGCAATGATAAACTATATTCACTTTCTCCATGTCATTTGGATCTACATGCTTTTTTCAGATCTTATCTTAGAACTTAACTTACACAAGTTAAGTTCATTTAAGTTGAAGAAAGTCAATTTCTGTCACAGCTTTGACACAGAGAAGGGCAATCCTACACAGGAGTGCGCATTCTGGCTCTTCTGTACATACACTGAAAAAAGTAAAACAAAGCTGTCGTTCATATTGTTCTCTCCAATAGTTGAAAAAAATTACTTTGCTTATTAAAAACTAAACTTTCTCATTTATGTTTTTGGTTGAATCGATTTTCTTTACTTGACTACAGTGTAGACTGACAGCAGGACACCAAACTGATTTATTTTCTTTTGATCAAAGCGTTTTTATTAGATTGAGTATGATTTGCCAATACGCATTCTTTAAAAATTTTGGCAGCAATTTCATTTACAACAAGCGAGCAACGTTGACATCGGTAAAGAAGGAAGAAGAAGAAACTGCATTCTGGAAATGTTAAGGTAAGTTTAAGTCATTCCTGTTTTTAGACATTACTGGGCGTCGTTTTCGGCCTTCAGATAGACTCTGTAAAACGTTGTCAAATGAAAATGTAACAGCTTAGACCTTGTCTAAAAAAGTGCGTGTGTGAGGACTGATGCCAAGAGACGGCTGCTAGCTCTGAGAGCCAGTAGCATGTTGCTGCGGGAGGAATAAAGACACACCCGGCCCCAACACCAGCCCCACCAAGTTCAGTTCTGCATCCGATATTTTTTACAGGTGGGAGGAGTTTATTTTGTTAACTGTTAAGGATTAAAAAGGTTTTATTTTTCAACCTAACTTTAGCTGGAGCTAACGCTGGAGTCACCCCCACCCACCCTGATTGCTGTCTTCTATAATAAACGTCTTACATGCCGGTAACTTGCATATATAATGTTAATTTTAAAGTCACACAGTCGGCCTCTGTAGATAGCTATGCATATGAACAAATACGTCGCTGTCGTATGTATGCCTTTAGATGATGTTATTTTGCGAAACTCAGATGTGTCTGTTAAGCCTGATTTATGCTTCTGCGTCGTGGCGACGCCGTACCTACGCCGTCAACGCAGACCCCTACGCCGTAGCCCGACGTGCACCTCCAAAAAATCCTGACTACGCGGTGACGTGAACATCAACTGACTGTGATTGGTCCGCTCACACGACGTTTCCGGTTCAGCACAACAACACCGCTATTTTTTAAGTTTCTGTGGTGAGAGCAACACGCAAAAAAAATGGACCAAGCCGAAGAAAGAGTTATCAAGGAGGTTCGCAAGTATGACCACCTTTACAACTTCGATCGTTGTCTCTGTCTCTGACCCATGTGCTATGACCGGAAGAAAACTAAGGAATTCGACAAGAGTCCCCCAAAACCATACGCAGATAAAGCCACACCCCTCTAGTGGCTTGGCGGTGAATTACAGAGCAACGCATTCCCTCGACGCAGAACTATAAATGCACAATGACGACGTAGGGGCTACGGCGTAGGTACGGCGTCGCCACGACGCAGAAGCATAAATCAGGCTTTACCCCTTTCAAACTGAAAAACACGTGTCAACGCGGGTTTTTGGACCCGCATTTGCTCGGCATTAGGGCGCATTCAAGCTTCCAGAAGACCGGGGTCTGAGCTCCCGCTGTGAGGGCCTGTGTTTTTCTCTCTTGTACGTCACCGCGCTGATAATGTCATCATTTCAAATAAACGTGCGCTGGAACACTGAAATAAAAAACAAACAACAATGTGGACATCGCCAAGTCGAACGTTAGCGTTGTCGTTGCGTGCATTGCAATGTTGTCTCTTTTGCAAAGCATACGAACTTGGCGCAGATTGGAAAATGTCCGAGTGTTAATGCAGCGAAGGAGGATGGAGTTTTTGGCTTGTCTGGATGGGAGCCGAAGAAGCAACAGGCAAAGCCTGACAGGCGGCACAGTGACAAAATTAGGATGCGACAGGATGGTCGCCTGAAACCTGAGACGATGCGGGTTGCCTTATTCACACTGAGAGGTAAGCCGAGCTGAGCCGCTAAACACCCAGGTTGCTTGGCGAGTCAATTGATGTGGGTCGAAATGCCGAGTCGGCCCTTTCAGAATGCCGAAACACCTGCATTGACCCACGTTTTTGGTGCAGTGTGAAAGGGGCTTGTGAGATGTGTCAAGATGACGAGTTGGCACTACCCCTGCTCACCAGTGATAGCATGGTGTGGATGTCTGTTCATCTTTTCTTACTTGTCTATATAAATGCACAATTTAGTGCATTAATTTAAGTGTCAGTTTGTTTGGATTGCACATTAATTTAACATGAATGAATGAAAATTGAATGCAAGATTTTATGACCTTGTCGCAACCTCTGATCTCATGATGTGCAAATGGCAAAAAAAAAAAGTTTTGATGCTGGGTTTGTGATGGCAAAGTGTGTAACTGTATTCCGCACATGACTAATTGCTTTTAGCCCATCTATTGATAGTCCTTAATGTTGGGGCTCGTAAAGGAGGAAGAGAATTGGCGATATCTTTAATCTGACTACAAGGAAAACAATTAATGATTTAATATGATTATCACTATATGATTATTTGACAGGGCACCACCCTGAAATCAGGGAACAGCCAATCCTCAGTTATCGATCTCAAAGATGGAAAAAGGTAAGCAAATTAATAAATTTACTTGGCCAAATTAAAGAGTTATTGAATCATTCAAAATTAAACAATTAATAATTCATTTAAAAACAATCAATATCAAATCTAATCAGTCTGAATCAAGCAGAAGGTGTGAGTTCGAGCACTGACCCAATCAAACCAGCAATCGAAGTTAAATCCACACACAATAAAAACAAAAGTCAAATTGTTGCAAAATATAACCAGTTTATTATCGAATTACTAATTTAACAATTAATACAGTAATACTAGTGGTATACTTTCACAATTGGAGACTATTGTCTAACATCTACTTCTACCAAGGGTGTGTGTCTGTGTGTGAGGGAGGGTGTGCGTGCGCACTTCAACGGACCAGGGTAACTGACCCAAGATGGCGGACCAGGACGACTAGAGCCAAAATGGCCACCCTAACTTCCGCTGAGTAGGAAGAGGGGGGCAGGGAGGCTGCAGAGTCCTAGTCACGTGTGTGTAGGTAGAGGAGTGAAGTGGAGAGCACTTTTGCGCTTACGATGGGTTTCTCCTGAAGTCTGAATTCTTGCTTGTGTTGTACGTCGCTTTGGACAAAAGCGTCTGCTAAATGAAATTGTTGAATTGTAGGGGGAGCAGTGTGGGGGAGGAAAGGAAATATCCGACCTTACTGTAAATTCAGATTAAATGGCACCGACAAAGTCAAAGGACTCGGTCCCGCTCGCGGCGAGCGCGCGCATAGGCTCCGGTCGAGTCTGGTATGCGTGCATTTCCTCGGACGAGTTTACTGCTCTTTGGCTTTATAGATGGCCACCAATCATAACCCCAGCTCACTTATAAGAAAACCAAACAGTGTTTACTCGTGGCTGTTAACCTGACATTGTGGGCACGGCGGCCCGTCTAATAAAACACAACAATTTAGCACAGCACAACGACACAGTAACAGCAGTTCACTGATAAGAGCTCGGCGGCTCGTTCACATGCAGGAATTACTGTTACAGGCACACACTTAACTGAGGTCTCTGCCCCGACACATTAATGCCCTTACTATAGTTGCTCCGCTCTGATGCAGAGATGGCGCTGGCGGATGGAGACGTTTCTTGTTACAGATAACGTTCCTCCGCGGTCGACTGGATCGAGGAATTGTCCTGTGCAAATCCTCTTGACGAAACTTTCGTCCGTCTGCAGGGTAGAGGAGATCAGCGGGTGCGGGCTGTCTCCAAACAAAATCCATGAGAAAAAAAAATGCGCGTGTTCTCCGTGGTGAGGGATGAGAAACACCGCGGTCACGTGACTGAAGGAAAAGCGAAAGTTTAGCTAGAGTCTTTACTTGTCCCGCGAGTTGTAGACCGTGGCTTGACGAACAATCGAGAGGATCAGAGAGACAAAGAAAAAGAAGCCGGCGTGGTAATTGTTAACTTCAGGCAACGCAACTATATATAGTTAGAGTACCTGGGACGTAACGCCGATTTTGTCAGCGCATCTTGTTTTATCTAGTCCGCCGCTGATGGTGACGTAGCGGGGACCCCCTGGGCTCTCAGCCAATGGGTAGTGGATTTCCCAATTAGGAGGGGCTTTGCCACACCTCAACCTGATGGTCAGTAGTGAAGTTTTATTGTTCTTTGTTCTCCAA
Source organism: Aulostomus chinensis (assembly GCF_037954235.1). Lineage (NCBI taxonomy): Eukaryota > Metazoa > Chordata > Actinopteri > Syngnathiformes > Aulostomidae > Aulostomus > Aulostomus chinensis. The sequence goes on along the minus strand of NC_141333.1, from coordinate 27,998,970 downwards.
CCTCCACAATGTTCTTTCTTTATGCGTAGGCCTCTGAATCCCAACATTAATACAGTTCATGGTTGGTAAAACTAAACTCAACTGTGTAATAATAAGGTAACATAAGTTATTTTTTGTCAGGTATTTCATTCCATTGGCATAATAAACGGATTCAAAAACAACAGAAGGCATACCCATGTTTTGTCAAGTTTACACTGTATAGTTTTTCATTCATGTAACATTGAGAATACCCAGCATTAAAGAATATTTTCTCCTTTAACTTAAGGAAAGCAGCCACCACCTCCACTGTGTTCCTGCTGTGCAACCAACTACCAATTTTGAAGCTCATCTTCAGCTTATAGTAATTTCTGTGTACATTATCATGAGAGCATTTGTGATAATTAGATCATTCTCCTAAAACTGTCTTCGCTTCTCCTCTCCCCTCCCCTGCCCTCCCTTATATTTTTCCTCAGTTCTCCATGCATGTGGAAATGTAGAGACTGTGACCATTCATATTCAAGATCTGAACTTCTAAGACATTATAAACTTGATCATCAACATTATTACCCCTGTGCGTATGAGAATTGCCCATGTCTTGCGAATGTAAAGATTAACAGATGAAGCAGCAAAAATATGAAATTGCATTTTACTTCATGTCACCTTAAGTTTAATTTTGAAAAATTTTAAGTATTACAAATGTTTAAAAGCAACTCAGTCAGATCTCTCTCTCTCTCTCTCACTGAGCACCATATGGCAGATATCACACCCGTTCGATTGCTGGTCAACCTGAGTGAAGACAGCAGCGTAAGAATAGAGCTACACAAGGTGATTCCCAATTCACTGGAGGAGCTTATCGATGAGGTCAAGAATGCATATGGCTTAGAGGGACACATAAGGTTGCAGTACAAGGACACAGATTTCGGGAACATATTTGTGAATCTGACCTCTACAACTGTAATTAAGGATCTTACAGTTCTCAAAGTTATCCAGTTAGACCCTGATTCCACAACCATTGTCTTGTATTCAGTTGATCGCTCAGTGAGTAGCATCCCTTTTGTTGGACTGGACAGTGATGACTCCTCAGTGTCTGCACATAAGGATGACACAATACTGCTGAGCAGCACTTTATCAGACTCTTTAAAAACACAGTAGTGGCCCGAGTGTTCCCAATCTCATGCTTTTCCGACACAGAATGTCAACTGCAGAGGGTAAATGCAGACTACACAAGCCAAACTAGACTGACGCCTAGCTCAAAAATGCTGTCAGACATACTCGAGAAATTAGGGTATGGTGTGTATGCGTAGATATTTTCAGCTGAGGATTCTGACTTCAGTGATGTTGCCGAGGCACTGACAAGGAAGCCTGCCTGAGAGAACCAGGGTGTTACAAAGAGAGCTATGGATGGAAACGCAGGATGAAAATAAAAATGGCGAATTACTGGACCCAATTTAAGGCACATCTCTGCCGAGCTCACAGTGAATTCTTTTCAATCCAAGTCTCAAGAGGATGCCTACCCAGCAAAGAACGTGAAGACACCTAGATGAGCTGAGGTCAATTTTCCATCTTTGTCAAGAGTCGAGACGACAGAAAGCCTGGAACAAGAGAGGATTTCCCTTTTGACAGAACTACAGAAAAGAAACAACCGACAAACAATAACGGAAAAGATGGCAAAGACATTTGGATACCGTAGACAAGAAACAGTGCATACGCAGCCAAACATTGAACACATTTTGGCAAGATGGCCAGCACTTTTCCAGATGGAAGAATATGTTTTTCGGTGCAAGGCACCTCAGACCCATTAGTCACTCAGCCATCACTCACTCATCATGTACAACTGTTAGAACAAGAACAAAAAAAAACATTTTTGAGAGGAGAGGGTCTTAAAATATTATTAGACATTCATAAAAACTTCATGAGGTTTGATCAAACCTTTAGTTCTTTTGAGAAGATAATTTGTTCTTTTATGAAAACATTTAAAGTTCTTTCTGCATGCTCTATTTTTCCTTTCCAGATAAATACTGAGTTCATGCGAGTTACAATTCCCTTGGAGACAAACATGTTGACGCAGTTGGACAAGCACTCCACCAAACTGCTGGTGGTCATCAGGAGCAAGGGAGGATGTGTGAAAGAGCAGACCACCAGGACCTTGCAGGTTTTAGATGAGGTATGTATGAGTTGGCTATCAGTGGGATCCATAATTGAATAGTTGGGGAGTGTATGTGTGGGATTTTAATCGATAGAAACTGTTCTTACTCAGACTGTGGACATCACCATCAAAAGAGAATGCATCCTCAAATCTCTGATGATCTATGTACCTGAGTGAACCTGTTCAGCACCTTATCAAAGAATACCAGGAAAGGGCATCTCCTCTAAATTTTCTTCTGCCCTTTTAACATTTCAACTGCTTTTAGCATTGCGTTTAGCATTCACACATTTTCTTCAGGAAATGTTCTTTCTTGTCAGGACAGGACTCAAAGGACCCAGGTAAAGAATAACAGTAATGGAACAAGCTTTAATGGAGATCTGAAGTCAGAGGAGTGGGCTATGAAAATTATCTTCATGTCTCACGCTCACAAGCACTCACACTGACTATCGGGCTTATGACTATGGGTCTACAAGGGGAAAAAAACATTTACAAAGGGAATCTAACGAAAATCTACTTTACAAAAGATAAAGTGCAACTGACTACTCTGTCCGGCTGAAATAAAACTGTGGCTATGCCTCGCTGGCTACTCTACTACTATATACAAAAGCAAAAAGCTCGCTCACTCAGGAGGGCTGAAAACCTGTAACAAAAAAAAAAACAAGTCACAACATGACTACACTATGTCTAGAAATAAACAAGCAAACTTCTTAACTCAAAACTGATCTTAACAATAACTAAGTTTTACCTGACTACGAAAACTTACCAAAAAATAAACAAAGCTCTTGACAAGGATTCGTGAGTTCTCTGTGACTGTAAGTCTTTCATGGTTGACAACAAACAACACTTCTGCAACGAGACAAGGGAAGACAGAGACATATATACACGAGGAGCTAATCACACTGATGGAGGACAGGTGTGCGGGGTGCAATAGGGGAGAGCGTAATCAGCTGCCTGAGACACAAGAGGGGGTAGGACAGACGCTGACTGACAGGACCAGGGAATGCAGGATGACAACAGGAGGAGAGGCTGGTGCACTGAAACGAGAGGGAAATTAACTCTTCAAAAATAACACAAAGAAATTAACACAAGACAATAAACCCAGACAAGATAACCTCACCGTTGTGACTGTGACATTTTTTTGTGTGTGTGCAGGATATGCAGGAAAATGAAGCTGACAAACTGGAGCAGGCAATCGTGGCAATCTTTATCACTGGAAAGGAGGATCCTTTCCATCCACCCAAAGACATAAACCCTTATAGCCCGATCGGCCCACCGACGGGCTGAAAAAACGCTGAACGTAATTGGGCGCTGTAAAAATGAGCTGCATTTTGACGGCAATGTTTACTTTCAATTCTCGATCAAAGTTTTAACTCTAATGCTCACAAAACAGGGTCGGGTGTCTGTTTTAGTGCAAACGTTACGTTTTTATGGTGATTTTAATCTGGGTACGAACTCGGGACATTTAAATTTTGCGACCACTGCGGAATCAAAGTTGAATAGTGTCGCGTAGACTTCTTCTTTACGGCAGTGTTTGTAGTCTTTGGAAAGGGGAGACGCTACTGAATCGATCGACACCTACCATTCCAAGAACTACAAATCCCAGCTACGTAAAACTTCGAGCGTAAAACCTGCGCAAACTATGCGCTCTCGCCGTCTTTTACGCGCAGCGCCCCACTGACCACTGAACTGCACCCTGCACACTCGGGATCTCCTCCGAACCGCTAGCCACTGAAGTGCTTATAAAAAAAAAAAAAAAACATTTCAACCATGGAAAAGAAAATTTTCTGTTTACGAGTCGCGTGGACCCCGTTTACGAGTGAGTACCGGTATTTGCATTTATCTGTAAGGCTCAGTGTTGTGTAAATTGTGTAAATTTTTATTTTCATGGAAAACCAAACCCCCCAGTTTGTCATAAACCCGTAAACACAGTAGTAAACAGTAGTAGTAGTAGTAGTAGTAGGAGTAGTAGTAAACACAGTAGTAGTTGCAGCAGTAAACACAGTAGTAGTAGCAGCAGTAAACACAGTAGTAGTAGCAGTAAACACAGTAGTAAGCTTGGCAATACAATAGTATTGAGTATTACCGTTTTACCATATTTGTTTATTTTTGGCTAACTTTGTTTTCAGATATTGCATTTTATCTGTAAATACAAATGTAAACAAATTATAGTGGAGGTCATGGCTACATATTTATACACCTTTTCCGTCCTTTGTTGAAATGTACAAATGTTATTATTTATTTTTGTTCAACATAGTAATTTTTCACCATTTTCTTAACCTCCAAGAAGAAGGGAGTGAGGAGTGTCCAGGTCCATCGGGGGTTTTCACACCTCCAGCACTCCCTGCACAAGTCACCCCACCCCCACCCTTGCCTGCAAGAGAGGTGTCACCGCTTATATCAAGGTATGTGCACAGATCAATTGTGTAGTTTTGGTCTCTAAAATAAATAATACACTCTTTACTTCTTCAATTATGTATTTATATGTCTTATTCTATGTAGAAATTGATATGAATCATCAGTCTTCTAAATATGTTGCTTTCAACATCTGTACTCCTTCTTTCATGCAGCAGTGAGGAGGGAGAAGAAGACAAAGAGTATGTCCCACCAAGGCACCAGAGGACGGTCTCTTCATCTTCAGGTTCCGAGCCCTCTTCCCCTTACCCTGGCCTGTTGAAAAGACCTCGTGGCCGTGGCCGTGGCCGTGGCGGGCAAGCCAGCAAGCGGCCGTTTGGCACAAGTTGCAAAGTATAAGTGGTCTCCCCTGTCAGGTGACTCATTTTATATTTTTCTGTCACTAGTCCTGTTTTTTGGCCTGGTACGTGTGCACTCCAGGAGTGACTATTGGCAGATGGACTGGCCATACCAATTTGTCTTTCCCAGGAGCAGCATGACAAGGGACAAATTTGAGGCCATCTTTTGGTCTCTTCATTTCTCTGATCCTTCAGAGGATGAAGAGAACGAAAGAAAAAGGGAGAACACCTCAATTTGACAGGTTATTCAAAATCAAGCCACTCTATGGTGAGATTTTGAATGCCTGTAACTCCCTTTTTCAGCCGTACAAGGCCATAACTATTGATGAGCGGATGGTGGCCAGCAAAGCAAGAATTGGGTTAAGGCAGTACATAAGGGATAAGCCAACAAAATTCGGCTATAAATTATTTGTATTGGCGGACTCCAAATCAGGCTTTACCTCAAATTTTTTTATTTATCAAGGTAAAGATGATAGCAAGGTCAAACAGAGGGGACAGAAGGAGGATGGCCTCAGCGTCACATCCGTCATGGACCTGATGAATTTTGACCTTCTTGGGAAAGGCTATCATCTTTACGTTGATAATTTTTACACCAGTCCACGTCTTTTCAAAAAACTCCTTGAAAATGATACTGCAGCTTGTGGCACCATCTGTACCAATAGGGAGGGATTTCCAAAAACTACAAACAACGACCTCTCTAAGAAACCTGAGAGGGGAGACATGAGGTGGATTGGAAAGGGGAATCTCCTCTTTGCACGTTGGATGGACACAAAAATTGTGAACATCTGCAGCACCATCCTCAAGGCATACTGCGGGGCCACTGTACAGAGGAGGGTGAAGGGACCAGGTGGATGCTGGCACAGGGGTCCTGTTGATGTCCCTGACACATGCAGGGATTGCACAGCAGCGCAGCAAATGTGTTGTCTGTGCGGCCAAAAAAAAGACAAGGCCAAGCAGATGCAGGGCTACAAGGCCAAGGACATGAAGACACCTGTGTACTGTTCTAAGTGCAACATGTCACTTTGCCTTGTGCCTGGAAGGAAATGCTTTCTGGAATATCACAAAAAGTAATTGCTTCTTGTGATATTCCACAAAGCAATTCCTTCAAGCCATCCCTCCCATCCCTTGAAGGCCCATTGTAAATAGTTTTTTTTTTTACTTACTCTTATATTGTTTGTTGTGTTGTTGTGTTATTTTTAGTTGGACATTCCATTCCTCCACAAGTTATATTTTATTTATTTTTGTCCCTTTTTTCGACTGCACATTGTAAATAGTTCAATTTGTTGCACTCCTTACTTAGATTTCATTTGCTCTAATTGTGTTTCATATTGTTATATATTGTTTTTTTTATTTTATATTTGTTGCACTCTTACTTTATTTTACATTGTTTGCACAGAATGGTTGTTTGTTTCTATGTTTGCACTTTTCTGAAAATAAATATACTCCCTGTGGAGCCAAAAAAGTAGAAGTTCCTGTTATTTTTCATTATTCTGTATTGCATATAGACATATAATTGCAGAATGTAAAATAAAAAATGATGAGGCACAAGGTAAATTTCATATCCAAAACCTCCAATAGTTAGTAGGAGACAACTAAAATTAAAATTTATTGTAATTTGGAGCCAGTTTTCATCAGAGGTAGAAAATAATCCCTTTGGCACAAAAGTGTGCCAAATTGTGCCAAACTGAGTTCTCGCCTGTGTGTACCCTTACAAAATCCTTGATGTAGGCTTCACTGTTAACCCAAATTCTATCAACTTTGGTAAATTTGTGGTCAAGGAGTGGATGAAGCTAATCAGTGGTGTCTGGGTGCATGAAATCATTGCTGGCATAGTGTTTTCCTCTGTCAAAAAAAAAATTATTTTGGTGAGAGTAAAAAAACGTAATTTTTCCTCTGGTTTATTCCAATTTACTCAGGCTTAATGACAGATACAACACTTCTGACACTTGGAACACATTCTCTGAAGTCTCTAGATGTCCAAGGACACCAAGAACATGCATATAACGTTTAGTAAAGTGTAGGAATTACACATTTACTATGGGTATGTCTTTTTAGGCGTTTTTTCCTGAAAATATGCTGTGAGTGGAAGAGGTTAAGATTGTCATCAATGCAACACAGGTCCTGAACGAGGTGCCCTCAGTTGCAACAGCTGCTTCCATGTTCTTCGGGCTTACATGCACACTCAAGCTAAAATTTCTGAAAAATCTGCAGTACACCCTTGAATTTCTGCAAAAAGTTCTGATTTGAAGTCAGACACTGGAATGACATAGAGCCTTCCTTTTCTTACGTTAAAATCACCGTGTACCAATGGGTCAACTCATGTTAACAACTGGATGTCAGTTTATATGGATGAGAAGCTACAGAAAGAAAAAAAACAAAATTGGCATTTTAGTACAATTTCCAAAAAACAAACAAATAATAAAAGTAGAAGGATACCAAGGCACTCATCACGCACACTCAGACCGCAGTCTGGTTACGGCCTTAGTGCACCTGGAGGAACTGCGGAACACAAATGATTTGAATCTGGGGTCTGGAAGTGTTGCTAAGGTTAACTCACTCATAGACTCCAGAAGCAGTGGCTGTGACTCGACGCTTCAGGTGCTCATGTAGGTGTATGGCTGCCTGTGTGTGCAAGATTGAAGCGTGACGCTCAAGTGCAAGACAGAGCATTTCATCATCAGGCTGACCTTTGAACCTGACACTCGCCTCTCTTCAGACAACTCCACTGTAGCTTGATGGAATGGAGCAAGCACTAGAAGTGCTTCTCTTATGATGGTGAACTCATCAGCTGTCAGTGGAGTCAAATCCGTCTTTAGAGAGGCCAGAGATACCCAAACTGGTTCCCTCTCATCATGCAGCCTTGACAGCATTTCATACGCACTATTCCAGCGTGTTGGCACCTCACTGATGAGTTTCAGAGTTGGTGGTCCCATCTATTGCTGCACCTGAGCGAGCTTCTCCTCGACTGGAGTGCTTGAACGAAAATATGTGACAATGTGCCTAGCTTTGTGTCTGATGGCTGTAAGTGTGGGGACCTGATCGCATGATTTTCTGACGATGTGCAATGCAAATTGAGTGGCGAATTTGGAGGTGTCTAGTGGATGCTATCATGTTTGCCCCTGCGTCGGTCACAAAACACTTTACTTTGTTGGTTATGGCCCAGTCCTCCATCATACCTCTTTTGACCTGGGCCAAATTGTCAGCAGTGTGACTTTGTGGAAAGTATTGCACTCCCAACACTGATGAACACAACTGCAAATTCTCATTAATGTAGTGACAGGTCAGAGCCAAGTAAGCCTGCATGTTCACAAATGTCCACGTCAGCTGTGATACTCACTGCCACAGTTTGCTGTGATTCCATTTTCATTTGTTCCCATTCCCCCTGGTACCCGTTGGCCACCATTTGGTTGAAGGTCTGAAAATTAAACCAAAAGCAACTCAATACATTTGTTATGATCCAGTTCCATTCCTGTGCTAATTCTTCTCTCTCCACCCAGTTCCGAGTTCCGCCCCTGTTGGTTGGTGATTGACTGCATCCTCTGTCAGTCACTCTGCGGCACACAGGAAACACCAGCTGAATCCATTTCCCTGATTACCCCTTGGGTCTATAAGTCCAAGCTGGTGGTTTCTGTGTTGCCGGAATGTTAAATAGCGTTCGTCGTCCTGACCTGCTCACCTTCCGTGAATTTTGTAAGTTTTTTCCGAGTTTGCTGCCTCGTCGCTGTCTTATAGTTTTTTCATTGTTATATTTTTCTAGTCTGAGTAGAGAGCACTCCTTGTTGATTGAACTTTCTTTTCTAAGTGTGATTTTGCTCCACTTTTCCTGAGCCACTGTGGTGTGCCAGAAGACCCAGTATTTCTGTGGTATATTTGTTAGTTATTTCCCGGATTATAGCAGCCGTGTGCTGACCTTTTTGATTGCCTTAGTTTTCCGTTCCCATTCTAATTTGGCTCGCTGAATTCTTAGCCTTGATTTTTTTTTTTTTTTTTCTCTCGAAATTCTTATTTCAACCCAGAGTTAGTCTGGTGGTCGCCCTTTGTTGTTCTTTCAGCTTATAGTGCTGCCCGTGTTTAGATTTAGTGTTTTTCCAAATTTTAGTTTTTGCGCCCTGTGCGTTTTGTCAGTGTCTCACTTGTTAGTTGTACCTCCAGAGAAACCACGACCACAGTACACCAATAAACCTCGTTTGTTAAACCTCCTTGTGTGGACAGTCTGTCTCCTCTTGTGCTGATTCTGGTAGCCTGGTGAAGGTAGGTCTAACAACATATAAATTGGCTATATCAACTACTACACTGCAAAAGAAGCTGGGTCAACTCAATATTTCAAGGCAACAAACTTTAAGTTGGACGATTTTACTTAATATATTAGGTTTTGCTTCTGAGTTTGCTCAACTCTGAATTTAGATTTTTATCAACTCAACAGTAAGTTCTACTAACTTATTTCACATTGTAATAACTTTTAATTCTTACTTCAGCTAACTTTCCTGTAAATTGGACTAATTTATAATTTTACATTGAAATTTTAAATTATTTGTGTGAACTTGCTCTAATTCTGCTCACTCATAATTTTACATTGTAAATTAAATGTTACTTGTGCTTACATTCTCCTAAATTCTAAATTATTTTACATTGTAATATTTAATCCGTAACACTGTCCTGTAAATTGTACTCATTTTACATTGTAATGACTCTACTGTAAGTTCTTACACTATGCACTTAATTGTGTTAAGTTAGTATATAGAAGAATAATACAAGAATTTAAACTTGCACACTGCAATAGTTTAACATAGTACAAATGTGTAATGTAGAGCCAATGTATAAATTACAGATGCAACACATAGATTCAAAACATTTGTTTTATTTAAACTGTACCAGCATCAAATCCCTTCCAACAGGGCCAAGTACATGCAAACAGACCCAATTGTCCCAGTAGTAGCTGTTTACTTGTGCAACACTGTCTACTTTTAAACTGAGACTGAATAAAAGATCAAATGAGTCATGTATATAAGACCACACAGAATCAGTATGATACACAACTATAAATCTAATGAATCTGTTAAAGTTACTGAGCTCCATAACTGCAGGTCTCAAACTATCAAGCATAAGTCATATATACAAGAATATACAGAATCCATATGATACACAAGTATGAATCTGAATCTACAGCGTGCCATAACTTCTGGTCTCAAAATATCAAGTGCAAGTCATGAATACAAAACCATACAGAACCCCTATGATACACAACTATGAATCTAAAGCATAAAACATGGTGTTGGCTGGACAGAAGGGAACTTTTAGAGGTCAACAACTCAAGATCCAGAACTTGTGGATTCACTGAAGGAGTTTGTTTTTGAGAGATCTGACCCTTGCAGAGAGGTCTGTACCAAGTTCCATGAAACTTTCTGAATAGTTTCAAATGTGTACCTGAGATCCTTTGGGTACTTGAGGTTTAAAGCATAGATCAGTCCAAAGAGGTAAGCAAACGCACTTGGCAGGTCAGGGAGATCTTGAGGGACAATCTCTTCTTCCACAACATTCACATCACTTTGAAGCACTGTGCTGTCATCATCCTCCAACACAGTGAGGCCCTTCGTCTGCTCCACTTCTGGGTCAGTGTCCTTGTGTTAACAGACAGGAAAAGACCAACACATGGATTGCAAGACATTAGTCACTAAAATACTGTGAATCAGAATAAGCAACTCTAAAATATCTCCACATTATTAAATATTTTTTTCCAAATACAATTCATTATGAGCTGGACATATTAACTATTTCCACGATATATATCGTCTATATCGTATATATCGTCTGGAATAAAGAAAATGTCTATTGTTTAATGTTAAACTCTATCGTTTATATCGCGGTGTCGCAAAACACGCTTTATGACAGTATTTTACATCACCGACGCGCCTTACGGCAAGACCCAGGCATGTAGCTAAAACGTACACAGCCTAGTGTTGGGCATTCCAACTCTTCTCAGAGATTCGGCTCCTTTGGCTCGGCTCTCTTAGAAGAGCCGGCTCTTACGGCTCCCAAATGGCTCTTCAGTTTTCATTCAGTATCACAAGCAATTTCTGATTCAGTGTTTTCATAAACGCTTTATTTTTATGTATGAAACTTTTAAAACTGAACACAACCACAGCAATCAAACAAATCAAACATACTAATCAAATGAACAAAGTGTGAACAAAGTATGAACAGAGTGTCTGGTGGAGATTGGCTTTCAGGAAAGCCAGATGCCTCAGTTTGGATGGGCTGATCTGATTTCTCCTCTCTGTTACAATTTGTCCTGTCTTTGAGAAGACTCTCTCTGAGGGGACCGATGTTGCAACAATGCAGAGTCTTCCTACCATTACCTTAACCAGGCGTGGGTAGCATGAAGCCTTGGCCTCCCACCATTTCAGTGGGTCTTCAGCTCTCTGGATGAGGGCCTCCTGAAGGTAGGACCTCACCTCCAGTACAGCATCAGTTGTGGAATTTCTCTCTGCCGTGTGTGTACCTGGCCTGTACCACTACATTCACGGTCTTTGGAGCGTCTGTCCCCCTTCCTTCTTTCACATAATGGTATGATCCTGGTCTGTCCTCGCATGTGATTGGCCGCATGAAGTGCCCATCAAAATAAACTCCCGCCCCCGCCTGCATGGATTCTCCGCGGAACGGAGCCATGAACAGACCGATGCTGAGCAGGCGGCTGAAGATTTGGCTCCCTCCGACGGGCATCGGCTCTTCTCGTTCACGACAAAGCATCGGCTCTTAGAGCGTTCCAAACCTCTTAGTCGTTCTTGAACAACACATCACTAATGTCTTATCAGTTTGACATCTCTGTACATCTTTTCAGTTGGTCATCTTGGATTGCTCTGTCATCTCAAACCCTTTAACCTGAGACCTGAAAATTCAGTACAAGGCCTCCTCGTCAGCAATGCATACAGGTTTGACATTGAGTAGATTAAAAGAAAAAACAATGTGTTGATATACATGCTTGGGTTACACATTTTATGTATGTATATATGTATGTATTGTAAGAATTTTTCAACAAGTCATCATTAATCAATCAGAAGGACCCACAGAGTCTATATATTGCGCTGTTCAAAATCCGGAGAGGACACCTTCCGGTTGGTTTAAAAGAATTTATTCAGATTAACAGGAAAGAATACAGAGCTCTGGAGATCGTCTTCCCCTATGCTGGAGTCAGCATACGCAGATGCGTCGTCCCTGGCGTTGGGGCAAGAAGTCCAACGATCTAACTATCTTCTCCAGTTTTTATGTGTTACAGGGAGGTGCTTATGTGATCGCTTCTGCGTGCAAGTGTGTATTTTTGATCTTCATGTCTGTTGCAGGATCTTCTGTCTGACCCCATGCCAGTCCCTTCTGGTCCATCGTGGCCTTGTTGTTGCAGCTGTGAAGATTAAAACCTCTTTCCGATTTACGGCCATGCTCTAATTTCACGGCCTCATCCTACCTATAGAAATTCTTGTGGACCCTGTTCTGACTTAATTAGCTTGAGGGAGTGATGCTAGCATGAGCTACACTCCCGCTATTCCCTGTTGTGACCTTTTCACCTGTCCACTCTAAACAGTCTGGTCTGTGCTTCACTGCTGATAGTAAGTGTTTTTCTGTTGTCTTATATCTTGGAATGTCTATCTGTGTTGTCTCCAGTATTTATAAGTTCCTTCCTAGAGTCGCAATGGCACCAACTAATCCTGGTGCTTTGGAGATTTGTAGGACCCCTCTGTAAAACACCTTTTACTACTTCCAGATGTTCACGAGGTCAAATAAGGTGACTTGTAGCTAAGTCATCGATTCTACCTGGGATGCATGAGCAGGAGATCCCGGTACCGCTACTAACACTAAAGAAGTACATTGATGAACTAAATACAGTGTTGGAACCTTTCCTACCTCTTTGGGAACTGCCACAGAAACATCTTTATTACAACTGCCTTGTGTGTCCTACACTCTATTTTAAGTGAATGTATGTATAAATTTAACTACAGTTTAAGCAAATATATATAAATTTGTCTACAGTATGTTGAGGAGGGAAAAGTCTTCTTGGATGTCTGTATCCCACAACATTCTCTGATTAGAGTCCAATCACATGTAGAGTCACTTCCCCCACACACAGCACTGAGAGGTGGAGCTTACTGAATCTGCCTCAGTTACACCAACACAAAAAAGATAGACATTCTTCCTCCTCGCTGAGTGCAGACACATCAGATTTGCTTCTTTTTCTTTCAGTTGTGAGGATTGTGCATTGGGTTGCAGATTGACAGAGCAGTAGAAAGACCAAGCCCACAAAAAACACCAAATTCCTTGTTTAACCCCACCCCTAAGTATGGTTATAATGCAAAAACTTTTGGTGGTCACACAGATACAGATAATGATGTAATTACTTATCCCTAGGCTGATCAGGTGTCTGCAATTGGTCTCTAATACAGTTTCTGTAGCATCTTCACAAATACAATAACTCGTCGAGCAGAGATGTACCAGGATTGCTCATTTGTGCATGTCTTAACTGCGTATGTGTGTGTGTGTGTGTGTGTGTGTGTGTGTGTGTGTATCAAAATGTATGTTGAGGAACTGAGCCTTACCCACCGCATTGGAGAGTGTATCTGTCTTATAATGGCAGGGGAAAACCCCTGGTTACAAATGAAGTCTGCCCAGATCGTTTATACTATTTGCCCCAGTCAAAAAGATTGTTCGGCCACTCCTTGAACATGCTAAAATATGGCTCCTGGTGCACATCAATAGGCTTACTGCAGTCCAAAATTTACAATCAGAGACAGTACTTATATTGCATTTTCTACTTTAAGTTGATATAGAGTACTGAGGTCTTTAGGTGTCCACTGCTGGGGAGAAGACAGGGCAGCAGCTGCCAATAAGCAAAGTGTAGAAGAGGAGTATGTCCACATCATCAACTGGCAACATTTGTTGTCTTGCTTGTGGAAGTAGTAGAAAAAGTTAGAAAACAGAGTCGACCTTGATAATCTGCCTCCTATTCGGAGACTTCCCTCTCACCTCCCTTTCTGTGTCTTCCTCCATAGCCTTACAACTCAAAGGATGAGATGCACCCATACTGCATGCGTTCACAGATTTCAGGAGGAGAGAGACAGTACTGAGAGAAGTGGAAGAGAATTGTAGAAGTTTTTGCTGCTTGTCTTGTACAGTATTACCTATCAGTGTGTTTTTTAATTAGCTACACTGGCTCATCCTGGCATTTGTTCTGTAATTGCTGTGAACCAAGAGATGGATGCTGCTGAACATGGTCAGTGCAGAGCCTCTCAGTTAAAAAGAAAAAAAGATTGAGAACTGATAAGAAACTGATGAACTGAAAAATTAATGACAGTATTTAGATACTGCTGTGGTAGTATCATAAGACACTGAAAATAGTAGATGACATAGTAAAGGCTGCCTTGTCTTCGTGCTCAGCACAAAAATCAAAAACCTTGAACCACTCAAACAGAAAGTCAAGTTTTCATTTAAGCACATTAGGGAAGATTAATGGAGGAGTGTTTAGATTAAGATTAAATCAACAGAGTTACAAACCAAAACTCTCAAGCCACTTATGAGATACCAAAAAAGTGCTCTCCTTTGAGGCAGATGAGTCACACTTTCCCCTTTAACAAACAGTTTTAATCACCTCTTTTGTTCTGTTTCTGACAACACATGCAGCCAGCAAATTTTTCATCTTCTGTGTTCAATTTAATTGGGATTTGCTGGGTTTCTGCTTCATTTGAGTCAGCCCACTGGATGCTACCCCCAGGTAAGTCAATTATAATCAGCACACTGTCTCTTCTTCAAGGCCCAGCTTCTTCTCAATCAGCTCCTCATGTAAGGAAAAAAAAGACGCACACAATAGACTTGATCGCAGCACTGTTTACAAACTTAATGATCAAACACTTTTGGACTACAAATAACATCTGTTTCGTTCTCCCCGTGCCTGCGTGGGTTCTCTCTGGTACTTCGGCTTCCTCCCACCGTCCAAAGACATCAATTTGGGGACTAGGCTGCTTGGATTCTCTAAATTGACCGTAGGTGTGACTGTGAGTGTGAATGTTTGTTCGTCTCTGTGTGTTGGCCCTGCGATGGACTTGCGACCTGTCCAGGGTGAACCCCGCCTCTCGCCCGTAGATGCTGGGATAGGCTCCAGCACCCCCGCGACCCTTACTAGTAAGGAATAAGCGGAAGATGACGATGGATGGATGGATAACATCTGTTTCAACATGTTTAAGTTGCTTTAAATCTTAAAAGCCATCTTCATTATTTTTCTTGAGATGAACACAACTGAAAGTACAAGGCTCAATAACTTTTTTTCAATTGTTAAGATATGTAAATGCAGATTTGAGACTGGATAGATTTCTTGTTCTACTTTGATGTTTTAACATATGCAAATGCAAGCTCACCCACTCCTATTATCACATCACCCTTAATTACATTTGATAACAACAATGTTTAAACACAAACCCATATTGTCTGAATTAAAAATGAGTTACTGTCACCAGTGGTGAATGAAGACTTTCTCTTAATTCATCCAGTGTCTCGACAGCCTGCCAAGATTGAACCAAGAAATTAAATCAGAGAAGATCAGATGCTTCTCCCAGCCTGTCTGTTAGAATATCTTGGAGGATAATGAGATCTGGCATTTGGCCTGTTCTCGTTGTCTCTGTGGAAGTAAAGAAAGTTGGGCCTGTCCAGAGTAACACTAATTTAACAAATCTGACAGCCAGGCTCTTGGTACCAACATCACCAAGCTGTGGCACATGCAGGACATGAGTGGAGAAGCAGCATCCTACAGAATCTTCACAAACCAAGGAAAGCAAAGATTAAGACTGGAATATACATTGATGAATAATGTACCCCAATATCCGGTGTTCAATGTATAACCAGTACAGTTTGCTGCTCTTCTTTGAGTTTGCCGATTAAAAAAAGGAAAACTGTGCAGGGTGTAATTGAAATTCTTCTGTTCACATGATAATGAACAAAAAAACCCAGCCAGGGCTGTCAAGCTGTTGCCCATGTCACCAAATCATTCCAAAATCTACCAGTATCTCAGATGTCTTTGCAACGGTTCAACATACCAGCTGCACTGCACAAACACCAGGAGGAGCAGTGATCAGCTTGTCATCCATTAACATCCTACAATAAGATGTACCAGCATCCAGCTTGCAAGTGCCTCCTTCAGCTCTTGAGTGTGAATTACTCCGCTTCTTCACTCATACAAATTCTAATGATGTGGGGTCTCTTATGTACTCATGGAGTCCTTCAGACAGTAAGCCCCTTGCACACTGATGGGTCCTTGCCAATAATGCAGACAGGCAGCAATTTTGTTCCTTTTCAAAACACAGGATGTTGACTTTTATCCCATTCGTCAGTGAAGGCAAATGGATTTTTTTTTCTACATCAAACATATACAAACTATCATGGGTGAGACACAGGCAAAGAACCTCTTCAACTTTTGGAAATATTGAGTTTGGCTGGGTTCACCCTCCTATTCAACCACAAAGTAGGAAATTCAAGAAAAGAAATGTAAATATTAAGGCCAGCATGTTCCACCCCACTTGTGTCATGTAATTCATTTTATAGCCCAAATAACTTGCTTTACACTGCACTGCCCATCATCTATCATTTCAATGTTGTAAACCTGGTCAGAGCTGTAACAGCTGTAGGAATTTTTCAACAAGTCATCATTAATCAATCAGAAGGACCCACAGAGTCTATATTGCGCTGTTCAAAATCTGGAGAGGACACCTTCTAGTTAGTTCAAAAGAAATTATTCAGATTAACAGGAAAGAATACAGAGCTCTGGAGATCGTCTTCCCTTATCCTGGAGTCAGCATACGCAGATGCGTCGTCTCTGGCGTTGGAACAAGAAGTCCAACGATCTAGCTATCTCTCCAGTTTTATGTGTTACAAGGAGGTGCTTACGTGATTGCATCTGCATGCAAGTGTGTATTTTTGATCTTCGTGTTATTTTGCAGAATCTTCTGTCTGACCGCGTGCCAGCACCATCTTTTCCCACTGTATACTTCCAACCCAGTCTCATGTCGAAATGTAAAAAGGCTTCGTTTGTCCACAGTGCAAGACGTATCAGTTCTACGATAAAGGCCTAAAAATCGTGAAGTGTGTATGTTGTTTTTCCCTATTATTTTCTATTGGAACGCTGGTAGGTTATGTGACTCACGTGGAACGGACACAGATATCAGTACATGGTTCTACCTCAGGGATTCTCTCTCTCACCTGGCCTGTTCAATCGTGCGCTACATGAACATTTATATAAAACCCTCCACTTCCCGCCAGGTTGCATGTTACGACAGTATGTAGATGATCTTCTCATTGCCGCACCCACTGAAACTGAGTGTCTACAAGCCACCCAGGCGTGCCTAAAATCCCTAGCCTTAGGAGGCTTTAAAGCGTCAAAATCCAAACTACAATGTGCGCGCTCCCAAGTCACATTTTTGGGAAGACTAGTTGCTGGTAACACCACTTCTATTTCTGCAGAGCATCGTAACATCATTCTGAGATATCCCAAGCCTCAAACAGTTTGTGACATGATGTCATTTCTGGGCCTCACAGGCTACAGCCGCCATCATATTCGCGACTACACCCACAAGACAACCCCTAACCAGGCTAATTAACGAACAAGGACTGAAGAATTGATTTAATCCCTTGGTGTGGACACCAGAAGCAGAGGACTCATTTGTTTGAGTGAAACAAGAACTAGCAACAGCAGTCACTCTTACAGCACCAAATTACTCTCAGACTTTTTACCTTGATGTTTGTGAAAAAGGCAACACCATGACTGATGTTCTTTTCCAAAAAACAAGGGGAGGTAGGCGAGCAGTGTTAAAGTATCTGAGCATTAGACACAGTCGAAACCAAACAACCACCTTGCATAAGACACGCAGCAGGATTGACTAAACCTAAATGGCGTTTATGTTATTGTATTTTGTCGTTACATTGCGTCGTTATCTGAGTTGATAATATATTTGTGTGATTGTTGACTCAAAAATAATATAAAACATATTGGCCCAGGAATTACCATCAAAATATAAAATAGCTACGCTTGTTTGTTGTTGTTTGTGTGATTGCTTACTACAGCTGTTCAATAAAAATAATATGAAAGTGCGCCAGGAATTCCATATCAGCTTCCGTGGAAGTCGGTCCCCCGTTCTTCCGTGAGAAAATCCGGGAGTTATCGCTCACTCCGAGGAAAAAAAACAAACATATTTTTAGTACTTTATCTTTTGATTAATAAGACAATCAACAAATTAATTTAATTTCTGGACGTTTATTCAGCCTACAAAGTACATTTGTAACCATTACAGATCTAACAATCAGCATTAAGAATATAAACAATGATTAAAACTAATGGGCGTGGTCTGCTGACGTCACATCCATCACAGAGGCGAACTCCTGCACTCAGAGGTGTCCTTTTAGTTCTATCATTTCACTCTATATTTACAGATTTATTATTGAGTGGAACAAACCACACTGATGTCTGGGTTAATTAAGGATATAATTAAAGAAATCCAAACAATTTGGCAAGTTAAATTTATCCTAACTGTTCTTCATAAACTGAGCTGGTCGTGTCAAGTAATTTCTTTTTAAATGTAATTTTTTTTTTGTTTTGATATGTGTATTTTTACTGCTCCAACAAAGCTGTTCCTCTTCTGGGGTAAATCAATCATTCAAGCAATCAATAACTGAATGTCTCTGATGCTGTACAGTAGGTATTGCAGTACAACAACACTCTGATCCTTCCTTTTCAAATGCTTTTATTGTGTTTCTCTTATCAGGTGTTCAAAATGATTACAATAAAAATAAATAATTGATATTAAGCTTTGTTTCAAACAATAATAATTTATCAGGAAATGAGGCCTGATGGGCTGAAATAGCAGGCTTTGTGCTGTTCAGTGACACCTGCTATAAAAAGGAGTCAAGGCGGTCTTAAAGATGTGAAAATGTTCCAAAGATCCTTCTTCATGTTTGTCCTGAACAAGACTGGTTTCAGGGCTTTTTTTCAAAGGAGCTACAAAAGGCTCACTTAACCCTTTGAGGCCTGGCTGAGACATGAGGCCTATTGACCCATTGACCCTGTTGCTCTTTTGCTATCATTTGGCCTCTACAGTAGATACAGATCTGAAACTTGAACTGTGAGGCCTCTAAAATTTATAAAATCATAATCTGGTGGAATAATTCTATAATCCCCTCCCAAACAGGAAGTAGCTTCAGGAAGGAGGTGGGGCTTCAAAATTTCAAATATTGGTTTCTGGCAAAGATGTGAACTCATCCCAGAAATCTCATCTCATTTGGAGCAACTTTGGCCAAGTTATGATGCTTAATTGATAGACTTAACTGGACTTTGCCACGGCCTTTATGGACAGCAGAAAGGATTTGGGGGGTCAAACCACCACAGATGCAATCCTTATGGAGGACAGAACAACATACTAAAATTTCAACTTCCTAGGTTCAAAGAGAAAAAAACTATCCCCTTGTGAAACTGGGCAAAATCAGGGTCTGTGACTTTTGCATTCTTAGAGCCTTTTGGAGCAGAATTGAGGATCAAATCTGGGTTCTGATGTTTCTACTTGGGCTACGTACACCAAACTTTACACACATAGTATAATGCCCCAATGTGTATATACATATATATATATATATATATATATATATATATATATATATATATATATATATATATATATATAATGGAGGTGCACTGTCATTACTACTGTATCTCTGGCAACAAACATTGAAGGGGCTTTGGGGTCTATGTTTCAGCTCTGTAACTTCTAGATGGCTGAAAATTTCAGAATCAGTCCTCTCATTGACATCAATCATAGGTGTGACTTTTGGTGGCTTCAGCTCAAATGAAACCAGGGAAGCAGGGCCAGACTTTGAGGAGCCCCTTAAGGTTAGTGGATTCCCCGGGACCGTGCTTGGGCCCCTTAGCAACTAGATGGCTGAAATTCCCAGCACATGCTACTCTGGGGCATTATACTATGTGTTCATGCCGTTTATGTCACTATATTGGACCCTCACTCCAATATTTTAAATCGGACCCTCACTCCAATTTATTCATAGTTGAACCTTCTCTTCGACCTTTTATTTCAGACCCTCTCTCCAATTAATTCAAAGTCAAACCCTCTCTTCGATCTTTGATAATTTCTTTTCTGTTAATCTTAGATGTGTCCAATTTACTAAGAATGACGGTGGTCTTCACAATTCTCTTAATTTTGATTGTCCAATGGCAGTACTTCGATACAACAGGTGACTGCTTACCTTATTTCATGTGGCGGGCCAGAGAATTTTGAAGTCCAAAGTCACTCGGGGTGGTCCTCAATTGACCGAGTTACCGATGTCCTTCCTCCAGATCACGTCGGGGTCACCAAGTTTCTCTGTAGGAATTTTTCAACAAGTCATCATTAATCAATCAGAAGGACCCACAGAGTCTATATTGCGCTGTTCAAAATCAGGAGAGGACACCTTCCAGTTGGTTCAAAAGAAATTATTCAGATTAACAGGAAAGAACACAGAGCTCTGGAGATCGTCTTCCCTTATCCTGGAGTCAGCATACGCAGATGCGTCGTCCCTGGCGTTGGGGTAAGAAGTCCAACGATCTAACTATCTCTCCAGTCTTATGTGTTACAAGGAGGTGCTTATGTGATCGCTTCAGCGTGCAAGTGTGTATTTTTGATCTTCATGTTATTTTGCAGATTCTTCTGTCTGACCGCGTGCCAGCACCATCTGTTCCCATCGTAGACTTCTTGTTGCATCTGTGAAGATCCAAACCTCTCTTTCCCTGATTCACGACCTTGCTCTTATCTACTTCTGACTCCCACTACTTCATGCTACCGTAGAAATTCTGTGGACTCTGTTCTGACTTAATTAGCTTGAGGGAGTGATGCTAGCCTTGCGCTACACTCCTGCTATTCCCTGTTGTGACCTTTCGCCTGTGTCCACTCTTATACAATCTGGTCTGTGCTTCACTGCCTTGTGTTTCCTGCACTCTAGTTTAAGCAAATATATGTATAAATTTAACTACAGTTTAAGCAAATATATATGTATGGATTAATCTGCAGTTTAAGCAAATATATGAATACATTTATCTACACAGCAGTCAATGTAGCACTACTACTGCTAAACAACGCATATACAGCAATTTAATTTCTTTAAAATGTGATTAAAAGAATGCAAACCTTTGAAATTGAAGTAAGACTGCTATTTTTTCCACATTTTTTTCTTAGGGGGGGGTTGAAACACACAGCTAGTGATGGACTTGGAAGTTATTTGGTGTTTTCACCAGGTAATTCATTGTTCCCCATATGATAGAGCATGCACTCTGGAGACTTACACCATCAAACTGGTTGAATCTCAGTTTACGAATGTGAATGAATTCGTTTATCATGCAGCCCTTCAGACTTTCCAAATGGATCAGCATCATAGTGTGAAACAAGGCATTTCACAGGTGCTCAGTGTGTCAGTGCGGGGAAGGAGGCGGCATGGAGACAGGAGCAAATCTTAACTTACGACTTTATTTAACTAAGAATAACCGTGGGGTGTGTATCTAAACGAGTGTATGGTGCAATGACTATGTGAAGGTAAATATGTGGAAATATACCAGCGGAATGTTGGATGTAAGTGAGGTCCGGGGGAGGAGCCTGGAGAGTGTAGATGGCAGGCGTGAGGACCACGGCCTGAGGAGCAGGAGAGGCAAGGGAGTCCTTGGGAGGGGGCTGGAGAACGGGTTGGGTCCGTGGGAACGAGGAGGCAGAGCGCGGGTCTCAGGGGAGTTAGCAGGTCCGTGGGAGCGCGGAGGCATAGCGGGGTCGGGGAAAGCTTCTCAGTCCGTGGAAGCAGAGCAGGAGCAGCGCGCGGGGCTCTGGGGAATGTAGTCGGATCCAGAGGAAGAGCGCTGGGAGGGTTACCCACCGAAGGCTACGTTCTGGCACTGGCACATAGGGCGCGCCGGCCTTTACTGAGTGCGGCATTCTAATCAGCGTTAAGGTGGGATGATTATAGATTGTGAGAAGACGCACTGGAGTGCGGCTCTGGCTGATGGCTAATGCGATTTTTCAGATTTATAAAACCGTACTTATGCACATTTGCACGCACTTTCCCTTTATTAATCACAGTCCAGCCGGAAAACGCGCAGCAGGACTTGTTTCATGTCCCTCCCTCTCCACACCCACAATTCACCATGTATGGTCATGCAAATTCCCTCATGAATGTGTTTTGCATATAAATAGGCAAAATGGATCCAAGGTATTTCACGCCCAATCATGGCATCAACCAGACGAAAGCGGAACTTTTCAGAGACCGAGATGGAGGTGCTTGTTGATGAGGTGCCGGCGAGACGGGAAACTTTATTCGGCGGCCATTCAAGTGGAATTACCAAACAAATGAAAAGCCACTGAATGGCACGCCGTGGCCAAGGCGGTAAGGTGGCTGGCACGGAGCACAGCTTCGCAGAAATGAAAAAGAAGTGGTCCAATCTGAAGGTGGGGGCAAAGAAAAAAGTGGCTTTGCACCGCCGGAGCGTGGCGACTACACTTGGGGATCAGAAAACACATGAAACGGCCATGTGTGACTTTTGACTGAGCAGAAAAAGTATTATTTTTACACATATTTATATGCGCTCTCTACATTAACCAATTGTTCTCACCTTGTCACGATTTTCTCTAAAATGTCCTGAAGCAAGGTCTGCAGTTTGCTTAAAGTTGCGCACACTCCTCCGGTAGTCTTTTTTTTTAAGAAATCCCAACTCTAGTGTAAGAAGTTGGGTATGCACTTCAAGCCCGGTTTTGTGCATAAGCAAGCTTTATAAATGAGGCCGCAGGTAATTAATCTAGTCATTTTGCTGCCGTAGTGTTCATTAGTTTAAACCAGTGGTTCTCTGACTGGTATGGTCCAGGAGGTTCATCAAGTGGTATGCAGAGGAATCCCAGAAATATATTTTCGGAAATGAAGAAAGTCAAAAACATTTGAAAGCAAAGAATACAATCAGTAAATAATTCCTGTTCCAACTGTTCCAACATATTGTTCTCTTGATGGAGGAAACACAGCAACATTCTGCCCAGATGAAGTGATGCATTCACTGCATGCTAATTGTGGAAAGCAAGACACATTGCTGAATACAGTAGGCCAAGAGAAGCCAGTGTCTAACTATAAAATCTCTGGAGTGGAAGTTGCTGCTTTGAAGAGAAATTGATTCTTTAAACAGCCTGATACCTACACACACAGAGATCCATCCCTATTGTCAAAGAATATGTCCCCAAAAATTAGGATATTAGAAAATGGCCTTAACTGGATGAAGTTTAATTGACACTCATATCAGCATGGGGTCGCTTATGGGTGTTAATTCTTCATAGGCCATTTAACCGTGATGAGTTATTAATAGTGAGGGTAATGGGCCCTACACTGTAAAAACTAAGCTTGGGTAGGTTCTCAAAGGTTGAGCATGAATGGTAATGGGAGTGTAAAGACAATGTATAGTAATTGTATAACCATAGAAGATCTGCTGTTTCAGCAATAGTCAAGTCAGTTTTATTTATGTAGCACCACATCACAACAAAAGTTATCTCATGACACTTTACAGGTAGAGCAGGTCTAGTACCACACTCCTTCAATGAATTTACACCAACAATTCTCCATGAGCAAGCACATCCTGCAACAGCGATGACAAAAACCTTCCTTTTAACAGGCAGGAACATTGAGCAGATCCAGGTTCAATAGGAATGGCGGTCTACTTTGACCGGTTGGGGGAAAGAGAGCAGGAGTGTGGGGCAGAAACAGACACAGATATTGGAGAAGGACAGATACACAGAAGGAAAGAGAGAGACAGAAATAAGTGGGGAGAGAGAATGATGGACAGATGGGGATGTGATTAGGCTGGAAGGAGAAGGACGGCAAACAACAACATAATCCCATCTACAGATTCAAAACAAGCAATCAATTTCAACACATGAGCAATTATATGGTAGCATTCATGACACAGAATTCTCATGCTAATGATATCACAGTAATCAGAACATTGAATAAAAATTACAAGTGCTCATCCTAATACTGATACTAAGGGTTACAAATGAAAGAAAGCAGTCATGGAGATTTGTTTAATATGGGAGTTAAAGGACAGAGCCTCATCAAAGATAACTCCCAGGTTCCCTTCAGTAGTTCTGGGGGCCAGGGTAATGTCATCCAGGGGTAGCCTAGAAATCTAGACTGCCCCTACAGTAGCAAAGTTAATTTGGTGCCAGAATCAGTCTAGCGGCACACGGCTCAGGCTCAGAGCAGCAACACCCAAATTCAGGTTGGGCCAATCACATCGTGCAGGCTTGTTGGGAGGCAAGCTCAACCCCATGATGCCAGGTTTGCAACCATTTTGCATTTGTAGTTTGGAAGTTCCTGTAAATAATAAAGATGGCTGCTGCTGGCGAACAGCAGTACTACAACTCTGCATTGTATATATACACATATATATACACATACATATATATATATACACATATATATATTTATACATACACACATATATATATATATATATATATATATACATACATACATATATACACATACATATACACACACACACACATATATATATATATATATATACACATACATATATACACACACACACACACATATATATATATATATATATATATATATATATATATATATATATATATATATATATATATATATATATATATATATATATACATACACATACATACGTAGTGGTACAGGCCAGGTAGCAGAGAGAAATTCCACAGATGATGCTGTACTGGAGGTGAGGTCCTACCTTCAGGAGGCCCTCATCCAGAGAGCTGAAGACGCACTGAAATGGTGGGAGGCCAAGGCTTCATGCTACCCACGCCCTGTTCAGTTTTAAAAGTTTCATAC
This sequence comes from Aulostomus chinensis, assembly GCF_037954235.1. NCBI lineage: Eukaryota > Metazoa > Chordata > Actinopteri > Syngnathiformes > Aulostomidae > Aulostomus > Aulostomus chinensis. The sequence continues at coordinate 27,974,190 of NC_141333.1, read as the reverse complement.
ATAAAAATAAAGCATTTATGAAAACACTGAATCAAAAATTGCTTGTGATACTGAATGAAAACTGAAGAGCCATTTGGGAGCCGTAAGAGCCGGCTCCTCTAAGAGAGTCGAGCCAAAGGAGCCGAATCTCTGAGAAGAGTTGGAATGCCCATCACTAATGTTAACGCTCAAAGACAGAGACGCTACTGCGCATGAGCGACTCACGCAGAGATTATAATCAAGTGCGGTGCCTCACTCTATTGGAAAAACGTGTCTGGCGACAATAGTCGACAATGGAATTCATTGTCGACCAGTCGTTGCAGCCCTACTAATTAAGTGTTTTTTTTTTTTAAAGTACCTGTAACAGAGCGGTCGGCCTAAATGTGCAGTAATGTCTGTTTAAAATATAACCAGCCCACCAGAAACCGCCAGCCGCACCGTTGTATAAACCGCAGCGTTCAAAGCAGAGGGAAAAAGTAGCGGCTTATAGTCCAGAAATTTTAATATTTCGAGATCACAATAATCTTACAATTTACAACTACAATTAAACAAATCAATAAAAACAAAGAAAATACTTTGTTCAGATATTGCGCAGTTTAGGTGTCGCTGGGCTTTCTGCGCATGCTGGCTGCCTGCTGACACGTCGAGTGCTGTCAAACGTCTCTGAAGAAGGCGAATGCTGATCACCGAAATTGCACAAGGTCTGAAGAAAGAAGTTAAAAACTTTGACTTAATAAGAGGACATACACTTTTTTGAGACAAATAACATACACTTCAATCGGACATCCATCCATCGTCATCTTCCGCTTATTCCTACACATTAAGGGTCGCGGGGGGGGCTGGAGCCTATCCCAGCGTCAACGGGCGAGAGGCGGGGTTCACCCTGGACAGGTCGCCAGTCCATCGCAGGGCCAACATAGAGAGACGAACAACCATTCACACTCACATTCATACCTACGGTCAATTTAGAGTATTCAATCAGCCTAGTCCCCAGTTGCATGTTTTTGGACTGTGGGAGGAAGCCGGAGTACCCGGAGAGAACCCACGCAGACACGGGGAGAACATGCAAACTCCACACAGAAAGATCCTGTGCCCGAGCCGGGACACGAACCCGGAACCTTCTTGCTGTGAGGCCACAGTGCTAACCGCTGCACCACCGTGCAGCCCCTTTAATCGGACACTTATAATTTATTTTCCCAAGCCACGCAGAGCCGCGACATAAGGATGAAAGAGCCGCACGCGGCTCCGGAGCCGCGGGTTGCCGACCCCTGAGTTAGGGTCAGCAGTAACAGAGTCAGTGCAGCCAAGCTAGATAGGATTTACATTTCTCAAAGCCTCCTCCCTAGATGAACACAGAGTAACATCAGTGCTGTCGGTTTCACAGACCACCATCTCATAGTCACAGATTTAATTATTTCACCAGGGAAAGGGTCAGGTCACACTCTTTATTTTTAATGACAAATGACTGCAGGACATCAAGTTCTGCAAAACCTTTGGACATTTCTGGGCTAGGTGGAGGGTTCACATGGCAGACTTCACCTCATTGAAGATGTGGTGGGTGGTCAGAAAGGCCCAGCTGTTCTGGAGTTGGAGGCTGCCATTAGGGACATGGAGGAAGGGCTGCAGGGAGACCCAGATGCAGCTACAGGCCACCTGCAGCGGGAAAAGAAGATGGCCCAAAACACCTTCCTGCATGAGCGAATGAAGGGGGCTCTGGTGAGGTTCCGCTTCATACATGGATGACCCCACATCGTTCTTCTTCAGCCTGGAGAGGTCGGTGGCACAGGAATACAAATGAGCTGCCTCCAGCTTCCAGGACGACGGGTGACCACCAACCTCAAGGAGATGAGGAACCATGCAGTGGCCCACTACTCGGATGATTTGTTTGGGACTGATCATTGCAGCGCGGAGTGCTGGGAGTGAGATCCTGGATGGCCTCCTGGTCCAGGAGAAAGAGTTGATCTGTATTCGGAGCTGACCCTGGGGGAGCTTATGGCGGCCATGAACCATTTGGCAGCCGGGAAGGCTCCAGGAATCGATGGCCTCTTCACAGACTTTTTAAAGAAATTTCTGGAGAGTGCTGGGGCTGGATTTAAAGACAGTTTTAAAACTGGGTTACTTTCTTCCTCCTGCCAGCAGGAAGTACTCTCCCTTCATCTCGAGAAGGAGGACCTGTCTCAACTAAAGAACTAGAGGCCAGTAGCATTATTGTGTACTGACTACAAACTGCTGTTGTTCACACTCTCAAATAGACTCAAGGACGTTCTTGGGATTGTCATACACTCTGACCAGACTTACAGTACTGTGTCCCTGAAAGGTCCATTATGGACAATGTTTTTATTATGGGTAATCTCATTTATTAATGTAAATGTTATGATCTCTCTGCTGGGTTTGTCTTGCTGGACCAGGAGAAGGCGTTTGATTGGGTGGATCATGGCTATATTTTCTCTGCATTGAAGGCCTTTGGTGTGGGTGTGGATAATGGGTTTTTAGCTTGGGTTGGGCTCATGTATAAGAATGCTCAATGATTGATCAAGCTGGGCGCTGGGCTGAGTCGTCCCATCCCTGTGAGGAGAGGGATGCGGCAGGGCTGTCTTCTCTCAGGACAAGTGTACAGCATTGCCATTGAGCCTTTGCTGGTCTGCCTGAGGGAGAGGCTGGGAGGTCTCAATATTTGCTCCAATACCTCATATATATCATTACTTATAACGCTTAAAGGACAATAGATCAACCTCGTGAGCTTAGAAAGCTAATTATGATTATATAACACAGTTGAAATTGAAGTTACGGGTGTAATTAATAACAGGGTTGAATAGCTACATTATTATATCATTATGTAAACGTTACAAATAAATGCTCAAGACCAAAGAAATATTCTTTGAATAATTTTAATTATTCTCTGATTCTGTCATTTTAATACAATTTTATATGTCTGCACTATTTCTCAAAAACAATACAAATTGCAACAATATTTGTATACATTTTTTCTGTGCAAAACTCTGTAAACATTCGTACAAATTCTGCAAACATTAGTGCATACTCTGTAAACATTGGTTAAGGGTCATAATAGAACTTCCCACTGCAATTATTCAAAAGAGAACGTGAAAATCAAAAACAGACATCTAGCTTCTTAACAGATTCACATTAATAATTGGCTGACTAGCCATCTGCTTTTTCTTCTTTGCCTCAGGGGACAAAACACAAAGCATATGTTTTTAGTGCAAAAATATTTGTAAACTCTTTGTCCTCCAAACTCTGTAAACATTAGTACAAATTCTGTAAACATTAGCACATACTCTGTAAACATTGGTTAAGGTTCATGCTAGAACTTCCCACAGCAATTATCCAGAAGAGAACATGAAAATCTACTTGGCTGACTTGCCCTCTGCCATCTTTTTTTAAAACATTAATCTTCTAATATTCAGATTTACTTTTCATGGCTGACCAGAGTATTCCAAATTTCTGTTGCAATGGCCACGTGGCGTGAATTAACTTTCTCTGGTGGAGGAATGATGGTCAGCATATCCTCAAAAGGATACCAATGGAGATCATCCCTCAGTGGCCAGAAAATTATTTTTGCCCACCCAGTGCATACATTTCACCTGGCAGTGGGTCTCATTCACCTCTTGGCTAATCACTGGGTAGATGCGGCCATCATACAGCAGGGCACACCATTTCCCCACAACTTCTGGAGAGTTCCACTGCTCTTCTTCTGGTATGCTCTGTGTGGGGTCTTCTGTGTGGTCACCCACAGAATTAAATCTGAAGCTTTTGGTTTTTTTGGAATTTGGCAAACACTCCAGATTCCCCGTTGCAGAACACATGCAGCAGACATGGCGGTAGAGCATTTTCCCAAGTGAAAGAGAGACCACCTGGCAAGGCAAGGCAAGATAATTTATAGTCCACAGTTTATACACAAGTCAGTTCAAAATGTTTTACCTAAATAAGCAATATAGAGAAATTGTGAAATGAGTGCCTGGTGAAGCTTCATTGTGGATTGTATCACCAGAAGGTCAGCTGGGATGTCCTTCACCACATCATCAACAGCTTTATCCTGAATGAAAAACAATTTCACCTTTGATTTCCCATCAGTCAGAGGTTGGTAGAGGGATATTGCTGTGGGGAGACCCACTCCTTGGCTGACAAGCCTGTCAGCTGCCCTCTTGAGTGTGCCTCCTATGCTATCTGGGGCCCCTTTGCTATGACTAGCTTCAAAGAAGTTCCAAGATCCCCTTGAATACCCCCTCTTAAATATTTCAGTGCAAAAGTCATAAAAGTTCCCACGCTGCTTGTACTGTGTGCAGGGCCCATCACTAAAGAAACTAATAGTTGTCACATCTGGGAATTTTTCTTTGATTTCTTTTAGAATGGGATCCAAGTGTTGCCATATTGCAGGTGGTCTCTTCAATCTTTATGCTGATATGGTGCAGAAGGAGCTAGGGGTAGATTCTCCCCCCACATAATACACACCAGTTTGTAAGGTGGCCTGTTGGTGTGACAGTCCGAAACGGACAGAATGAACTTCTGTACTGTATTTGCAACCATGGTTTTCTGGGAAATCGATGTGCACTGCACATTCAGTTGGCGGAAGGTTTTGCTTCAGGGCCCTTGAGAAGGCATACTGCTGTCTGATGTTAAAAAGATGGCGCTGGGATTTCTGGAGCGAAGTGTTGAATGTTTCCACCAAATCTTCTTGTGTTGATTCACATTCTTTTTTTCAACGTGATTTTGGAGATGGCTTCAGAATCTTTGTGTTTTTTGTGATGGGAGACATAATTGTTGGGTTTGTCATGGCTGGTGAGTGCATAGGTGTTGTCTTTGCATTGCTCACATTCCCCATACATGCACTGCTTGTTTGTGGTGTCACAAGTGATGGCTTCTGTCAGTCTCTCCAAATTGAAGGTATCAATTATTTGGATGTGGTGAAGCCTTTTAGCAATAAAGCTGAGATTTTCATGTTGTTTGCACAAACATGTATCATGATCTGCCAATGTTGGCTGTACAACCCAGAAGGAGCGAAGTGTGCAAAACAGGGAATATGAAAGACGGACGTTGGTCTCCTCAGCCAGGAACTTCAGATGGAGATTCTTGATTGAATCAAGAAGCAGCCTTTTCTGCATTTTGTTACTTCCTTTGGTAACCGTTTCCTTTTTCCCAGTCGTCATCCTGCTCACATCATCACGTACAAAGAAAGAAACAACTTTTTCTCTCAGTCTGGCACCGATTCCACTGTGTTTCTATGTCTTGTAGGAGCAGACGTTTTCATTTCCATGAGTTTTCCTTCTCCTTGAAAATCCCAGTGTCTCCTGTGCCAATTTCTGCAGTTTGTACTTTTTCAGGATTTTGCTGGTGATTACTCCCGCAATGAGTTGCCTGTGACTCTCCTGAATTTTTGTACTTTGTGTGCACTTCCTCAGCTACCGCTGTATGGAACAACAAAGTTTTTCTTATTGATTTGGGTGAAGCATTTGATTAAGTTTGAATCTTGGAGATGGGTGGGTCTTTTTCAATCACTGAAGTCATTTCCTGTATTTTTCTCTTTTCCATTCTGCTCTCATCAACTTTGCTTCTAGTTCCTGTGTCATCTTCTGTTAGTCCATCTTATTCGTCTCCCAACATCATGTTGCCTAAAAGAGAAACATAAATTGTTCCATCACAATTTTACAATGAGCATTGGCAACCATTAGCATTCTGTGCTTACACTTTTATTCCTCAATAACTTGATTATGTATTCTAACCTTGAAGAACCTGGTTGACAGCCAGGTTGAGAGCTGGAGCTGGATTCTGGCGATTTTGCTCTCAGTGGGTTTTCTTTTGTGGCTAGAGTTTCAGGGCTGATTGGAGGTGTTCAAGCAACTTTTTCCTGGCTTTGCTCCTCTCATGCACCTTTTTCCATTTTTCTGTGCGGCCTTTTTCCTGTCTCTTTTGTGGTGAGAAAAGGAAGCGAATTACACCAATACTGCTCAATAATTTTGAGAGGATTCTACACTGTTGCACAACAACGCCAGTTTTTAGTTAGGTGACAAGACACACAGGTAAGTTCTATTATTCTGCTGAAGATGTGGTATCAAAATATTGGTCTTTTATTTATAAGTCAAGTTAAAAACAATAAAAATGTCATTCGCACACAAAGCAAAAAAAAACAAATAAATAAAGAAAAGGGAAACCGTTCAGGGCAGAGGCAACGTGGGAGATGAACGAGTGTATCTGGGGAGTTCACCCAAATTTAAGAAACCAACATAAATCACACGCACACTTGGAAGTAACCGTCACCAGGGGGGACACCACCACCAGTCCCCGTCACCGGCCTCTGACACTGAAACAGGAAGAACACAATTAAAAAGTTGCACTCAAACCAAATACAAAATAATTAAATTGGTGGGAAGGTTAAATCAAAATAACATTTACAAAAAATAAAAATATTTTAAATATTTAAATACTGCCCAAAAGAACTCAAAGCAAAATACCTCATTCAAAGAAAAGTAACAATTCCAAAATATGATTTAACCAAAAAGGAAAAACCTAATAAGAAGAAACCATAAGAATATATGAATTAATCCTATAAATCCAAATTAACTCAAGAAACCCAAGAAGAGAAATAGAAATGAATAAAAACTAAATTAACCCAAAATTAAGTTCGCATCCAACCGTCACTCATATGATTAAATCCTTATAATTCAGCTCAGTTCAGGTGTGTGTAGCCATGCATCTGCTGTAGAAGCGGCAGAGTGGGTAACTGCAGCAAAGAGTCTGAAGTTAAAAAGGCAAGCCACTTTAAATTGTCCGTGGAGAGCCGCAGCCAAAAGGGCCACCCACAGCACCGAGCAGCCGAAGCAGCAAGGCTGTGTTTCACCAAGCCACAGTCAGGCAGATTAACAGGATGGACAAGCTGGAGTCCAAGCAAGACAAAGCAGCAGAGATGTCCCTAATAAAATATATAATTAGCACAGTTCAATTAGGCTGAAAATGATTCAGTCGCGGGCAGACAACAAGCACATACCTTAGCCGAAGTATATCAGCACACACACACACACGCGCGTGCACACACGCACATGCACACCCCGGAGGGAAGGAGCCAGATGTCAGCGTTTCCCATGACCACACTAGCATTAGCCATCTGAATGTTATCATCACATGCAGAGATAGGAAGAAAGAAAACTTACCACTGCCAAACGGAGTGCATCACAGAGCAGCACGCACACACAGCGGTACACACACTGGATGTAGAACAAAGCCACTTCCTCACAGAAGTGTTGCAAAGGAGGGGCCGTCTTAAATGTGGGCACCTGTGCACTGATAGGCCAACAAGCCATCAAGGTGCTATGCATGCTGCCACACGGTGGAAGCAGCTCTCGAGGGCGAGTCAAGCCGAGTAGTGTGTGTGTTGAGTGAAGCAAAACATTTGATAGAACACTCCGAAAAAAGGCATTTTTGGGTGTATGAAGTGCTGCTGGTTCGGAGTCGAACAGCAGGGGAGATACTGAGAGAGTAACCTGAGTACATATTCTGCTGAGTTGAGGGATCATTTCATTTTCTCGGCGGGGAGAGAGTTGCCGTCCGCTTCTGTTCCATTGCGGAACTTGCTTCCGCGGGAGTAGGGTAGTGACAGTAGTGCTAGTGGTAGGTTGTTAGTGGTAGGATTTAGAGATAGGTGTTAGTGATAGGCTATTAGTGATAGGTATTAGCTAGTGAGGGAGTTTGCTAGGGTTAGTGGTTTTGGGGCGCCGACCGACGGCTGTCAGGTCCCGACCGGCTCCCCCGCTTCCTTTTTTTTTAAAAACTTTCTTATGTTTGTTGGTAGGGCCAGAAGAGTGTAGGAGATATAGGGACATGACTAAAAAAAAAGGGCATAAGTGGAGGTAGGAAAGGAACAGGGGGAAAGGAGGGGGGTGGGTCTGTGGAGAGTCTGGTTCAGAATAGGGCTGAGGGGAGCACAGGTGGAAGGGAGCTGAAGAGCGATAGACGGGTAGGACAGGGGCAGGGAGAGCATAAGAGGAAGAAGACAGAAAGTGAGAGTGAGTCAGCAGAGGATATGCAAAGTGAGGATGAGGGGAGAGGAAGTAGGGAGGAAGAGGAGAGGAAGTAGTGCTTGAATGTAGTGGTGAGGTTTGTTGAGGCGGGTGGTGTAAGCAAGAAGAATCTGTTCGGATTGACAGGGACACTGAAAGGCTGGCTAGGGGAGATTAAATTTGCACGGGTTCTGGGGGATGGGAACTTACTGGTGGGGTGCAAGAACCTGGGGCAGGTGGAGAAAGCAATTCAAGGAGGGAATGGATGGAAGATAGTGGGGTGCACAGTGGAGAGGTTAGTGCAGGTGGGGTTGAAGAGGACAGCAGGAGGGGGGTGTAGAGGGGTGATTACCGGGGTTCCAATGGAGGTGGGGGAGGAGGAGAAAAAGGAGAGAATAGACACTAAGGGAGGTCCAAGGGTGGTGAAGGTGACAAGGATGAAGAGGGGGCCACAGAGGGAGATTAGTGAAATGGTGGTGGTGGAGTTTGAGGGTGAAGTTCTTCCAGCTCGGATATTTCTGGGGTGTATGTGTTTTTTTGTGAGGGCCTTCATTCCCCTGCCACTGAGGTGTTTTAATTGGCAGTCTTTTGGGCATACTGCACAGGGTTGTAAGGGGAAGAGGAGATGTCCACGGTGCGCAGGGGAGCACAAGTTTGGAGAGTGTCCTGAGGATGCCCAGCCCCGATGTTGTAGCTGTGGGGTTGCGCTTAGTGTAGCTTTTGGAGGATGTCAGGTTATGAAGCGGAAGGTTGAGGTTCAGAGGGTGAGGGTGTTAGAGAAGGTGTTGTATGCTGAGGTGGTGAAGGTGGTCAGGCAGAGGGAGGGAGGGCAGAGTGCAGTAGAAGGGTCGGAAGCAGTGGGTGGGGCAGGCTTGGGAGGGTGGACAGGTGTAGTAGGGCAGACGGTTGGGGGTAGGGAACAGCCGGGCATGGAGGGTCGGGAGAACAGGAGTGGAGGGCTGGGGTGTCAGTGTAGGGAGAAGGGGTGGGTGGCTAGTGAGCAGGTTGTAGCGTTCGTGGCAGCAGCTATTACCTCCACTATGGAGGTTTCCTCAAAGACCGAGAGGATTAAGATCATAGTGAGACAAGCTGGATGTCTGTTAGGGATAGAGGAAGTAAGTTTTGAAAAGGTCATGGCCAGGATAGTTGAAGGGAATAGATCGGGGGCAGGGAAGGATGGACACACTTGAGTATGGTAGTGATCCTTCAGTGGAACACGAGGAGCTTGTTCGCAAATGGTCAGGAGTTCAAGGTTTACTTAGAGGGAATAGGGGTGCAACCAGATGTGGTGTGTGTTCAGGAAACATGGATTTAGCCTGGGTTAGATTTTGTGGTGCAGGGATATGTCATGGTGAGGCAAGATAGGATAGGAGGTGGGGGAGGAGGGTGTGCTACTCTGGTTAGGAGGGGTGTGTCATTTAGGGAGCTAGATAGAGGGGTAGAACAGGAGTACATATTGGTGGAGGTTTGGGGGGGGGGAAGGAGTTGTCATAGTTAATTACTATAACTCCTGTGTCAGGTTAGAGGTAGAAAAATTAGTTAGTATCCAGAGGGAGGGTTGGCAGAGGGTAGTGTGGTGCGCAGATTTTAATGCTCATAGTGTATTGTGGGGTGGAGGGCATACAGATGGTAATGGGAGGACGATAGAGGAACTGATGGAGGTTAGGGCACTAGTATGTATGAATGATGGTAGGGGGACAAGGGTAGATGTCAGGACAAGGAATGAGTCAGCTTTAGATCTAACACTGGTGTCAAGTGGCTTGGCAGGGGTAAGCAGAAGGGAGGTGCTAAATGGGTCGACTGTAGGGAGTGATCATTATCCCGTGTTGTGTGCAGTGGGTGAGAAGGTGCAAGTAGTGTCAGGTGAGGGGGTGGAGAGGTGGGTGTTTGGTAAAGCTGATTGGGGGGTGTTTCAGGAAGTGGTGGAGGAGAAGGTGGCTGAGCTAGATATGGAGGGGAGTGTAGATGAGGTAAATGATAGGCTGACATCAGCAATAATTGTAGGCGCAACTGAGAGTATACCGAGGAGTAGAGGGAGGGGCGGCAGGAAGATGGTACCGTGGTGGACAGAGGAGTGTAGTCAGGCAGTAAGGGCAAGGAATAGGGCATTTAGGCAGTTGAAGAGGAGTCATAACATGAATACTCTAGTGAGTTATAAGAGGGCACAAGCAGTGGTTGGAGAATGAGGTTAGGAAGGCACAGGTAAATAAGGAGTCAGTTGTGATGGTGTTTTTTGATATTGAGAAGGTATATGATATGATGTGGAGGGAGGGGGTGTTAATTAAACTGCACATGCTGGGGGTAGGAGGTAGGGTGTTTAACTGGGTGAAAGATTTCCTGTCCGAGAGGGTGATATGGGTTAGGATAGGGTCTGAGGTGTCAGGTGAATACACAGTGAGCAATGGCACACCACAGGGCAGTGTAATTAGGCCACTGTTGTATAGTGTTATGATTAATGATGTGTTTTCACGGGTAGGTGGGGATGTAGGGAGAGCACTGTTTGCTGATGATGGGGCGCTATGGAAGAGGGGTAGGGATTTAGCACATGTAGTGGGTAAAGTACAGGAGGCCATAGATGTGGTGGTTGAGTGGGGCTATGAGTGGGGGAGCAGGTTTTCAGTAGATAAGACGCAGACAGTGTTCTTTACTAGGAAGAGGGATGTGGGTGGTGAAAAGCTTAGGATGTATGGTAGGGAGTTAGAGGGAGTGGGGTCCTTTAAGTATTTGGGAGTAGGTTTTGATAGTAAGTTGACTTGGGTGGAGCACATTAGGAGGGTTGAGGGCAGGTGTAGGAAGGTGATAAATGTGATGAGGTGTTTGTCAGGTAGGGACTGGGGGGCTAGCTATGCGGCACTGAAGACGATTTGTATTTCGATGGTGAGGGCGGCACTAGATTATGGGTCTATAGTGTATGGGTTGGCAACTAAGTGTCACTTGCGGGTTCTGGATGTGGTATACAATAAGGCACTGAGGGTGTGTTGTGGGGTGCTAGGGACGACACCAGTGGCAGCACTGCAGGTGGAGATGGGTGAGATGCCCCTGGAGCTAAGAAGGAAGCAATCAATTGTGAGGTATTGGGCTAACCTGCAGGGTCACTCAAGGGTGCATCTGACCAAGAGTGTGTTAGATGAGTGTTGGGAGTACGGGAGGAGGGGGGGGACACAGGGAGCACTTTGGGAGGATAGGGAATGTACTGGCTAGGGAGCTAGGAGTAGGGCACATTAGGGTGAGTCAAACAGAGGTGTACCCAGAGATGGCACCGTGGAGGATGGAGTGGCCAGAGGTGGACTGGTGTTTGTTGGAATTGAGGAGGAAGGGAGGACTAGGTTAGGGCTCACAACAGGTGTATGAGAAGGGTATATGGTGGATGGGAGAAGGTTTATACTGATGGATCAAGGGCGGAGTCTGGGGAGACAGGATTTGGGGTGGCAGTACCGGGGAGAGGGATAGGGCTTAGTAGGCGCACGACAGATGGGCTGGGGGTTTACACAGTGGAGATGGTAGCGGTGCTGGTGGCACTGAGGTGGGTGGAGTGTACACAAGTGGGGAGGGTGGTGGTCTGCTCAGATTCAGCAGCAGTCCTAACTAGCATCAGGTCATGTCACACGGGTCAGGATGTTTTGTACCAGGTTCTTCTGGCAGTCATGAGGATAGTTCAGCGGGGGGGGGGGGGGGGGGGGTGTCAGGTTAGGTTTTTATGGGTACCAGCACATGTGGGGGTGGAGGGGAACGAGAAGGCAGATGAGTTGGCAAATTGGCAAAGGGGGCGTTGGTGAAGGGGACGATGGAGATGAATGTGAGGGTGAGTAGGGCTGAGGTGAAGGTGATAGTGAGGGAGAGGGTGATGGGCATGTGGCAGGGAAGGTGGGACAAAGAGAAGAAGGGTAGGCACTTGTATAGGGTTCAGAGGAGTGTGCGGGCTAGAGGGTGTAGGGGTGGAGGTGGGCAGAGGAGGGAGGAAGTAGTGAAGGTGAGGCTGAGGCTGGGACATTGTGGGCTGAACGGGACTTTGAAGGTGTTAGGAAAGCACGACACAGGGCTGTGTGAGGGCTGTGGTGAGGAAGAGTCAGTAGAGCACGTACTCCTGAGGTGTGGCAGGTATGAGGTGGAGAGGAGGGTGATGAGGGACAGGTGGAGGAACATGGGGAGGGGTGAGATCAGTCTGGAGGGAGTTCTGAGGATGGAGGATAGGGAGAGTGTTAGGGTTCTTTTAGATTATTTGAGGGATACAGGATTGTATTATAGGATTTAGGTTTTGGGATTATGTTTAGGATTTAGAGGTAGGATTTAGTTGTAGGGGTTAGAAGTAGGGAAAGATGGTGTTCCGTGATGGGACAGAAGAGGGCAGTAATGCTCCATCTGGTTGGTTACCAACCGCCGTAAAAACCAAGGAAGAAGACATGCTGCCACACTTTCATTTGTCTTTCTCTTTTTGTAAGTACTCCTGTCTCCTCTGGGGATCAGCATCACGTCTGGCATGGTTGCGTCTCTGCCAGCAGCGCTCAGACGTGGACCATCACACTGTAAGAAGAAAAAGGTAGAGTCAACTGCAACCAACTATGTGGCTTTGACTGTGTGGTGAAATTAAGGAAACACTGACTTTAATATTCAATAATAGGTTAAAACATGTATATTAAACCAAATTGGTTTACATTATGTGAAATATCAAATTGAACTATTAATAATGGTTTGTCAATTCTGAGTAAAATGAGGAGATGCAACCCTGTTATTGCAGTGCATCCCTGTTTCTCTAATCACAGTAACAGGGTTGCAAATCCTTGCTAAAGTTAGATTTTTCTCAAAAATATGAGCTAGCTGTTAGCATTCACGAAAAGGACACACATAAATAAATAAGTAATAATATTTTTTTAAGTACTCATATTATTCTGGAAATATGCATAACAGGGTTGCATGAGGTAGGTTAAGCAAGTCAATCAAGGCTGACAATGTTATAAAAATATGAAAAATAGAAGAGAGGACATACCTGTGCTCTACCCATGCTGATAGAAAGTGGTTTGATGATGTCACTTCCAGTGTGTCATGTGACCCACACCTTTCTTCTTCTACCATGCCAAAAAGTTCAAGATAACAGGGTTGCATGCAAAGTGAGGGACACACGTTCCTAGCATAATAATACTTCTTTGAAATATTGTGTTGATTAAAAAAGATGTTTCCACATCTACAAGAAACATCTAGGAACAAAATAAGACAAAAGAGAGTAGTTTTAAATGTAATTTTAATCGTTTTATCTGAGATCAAATTTGGTCACCAAGGGGGTGGGACAAGTGAAAAATAGCGTTTTCGGGCGTATTCCAGACATTTGGTATTTTAAAAAATATTTCCAAACAATTACTTTTCCCACTTTATTTAGATTTGGTCTCAAGACTAGTAAAAGTGACACAACAACTGCATTATTTTGTTTATTGTAAATGGATTATTTGAAATTTCATGGGTGGGATGCCAAATGTCCTCCAATTCTGGAACGACCCATATAGGGGGAGGGTTCTGGTTGCCAATAACTTGGCTGCCTCAATACTTTGGCACAAACTGAAGGCACTGACACCACCTGTAGGCCTGATGGACAACATCCAGAGAGCCATGGAGGACTTTTTTGGTTTGGGAAGCACTGGATTAGGGCAGCAGCCCTCTACCTGCCAGTGGCTAAAGGAGGTCAAGGACTTGATAACATCCAGTCAAGGATAGCCTCCTTCAGACTGCAGTCAGCCCAGATACTGCTCTACCGCTGCGGCCCGAGATGGTGTGATACAGCGTGGCTCCTGCTGAGAAGAGTGGGACATCTTGAGTACAACCAGCACCTCTTCCTGTTGAAGTGACTGTAGATGATGTGGACATCACGGGACTAACGCCACTCTACACCTACATCTACATGCTGCAAGCCTGGCAGTTGTTTAACATAACATGGCACAAAGGTGGACAGTGTGCCTGGCGCTGACACCACTGTGCTGACCAGCTTGGGTGGGTCTTCCAAAGCCTCTTCCAGACCTCCATGGACACTGGCACTGTCCCCAAGCAATGGAAACACTCCACCATCATCCCCATCCACAAGGAACCCTCCAAAGACCCCTAATGACCTCCACCCTCTGACATGATGAAAGCCATGGAGAGGGTCTGTAATAAAGATGTTTCTGTGGCAGTTCCCAAAGAGGTAGAAAATGATCCAACACTGCATTTAGTTCATCAATGTACTTCTTTAATGTTAGTGATGGATCCGGGATCTCCTGGTCATGCATCCCAGGCAGAATCAATGACTTAGCTGCAAGTCACCTTATTTGAACTCTTGAACATCTGGAAGTAGTTAAAGGGCTTTTACAAGGGGGTCCCACAAATCTACTGAGCACCAGGACTAGTTGGTGCCGTTCCGACAACAGGAAGGAACTCATAAATAGAGATAACACAGACACACATTCCAAGAACATTTGTCTTTTAGATCTACGTAAGCTTATATCTTGTATATGCTTGACTTGTAAGTATACGTGAGTACAAAGTATTATTAAAAGATAATATATGAGACAACAGAAAAACACTTAATATCAGGGTCATTAAGGATTCAAGGATTCAAGTATCTTTATTGTCATACCACTCACATTTCCATGTTGTTGGTATGAAAATTGAACTCCGGGATAGCAGAGATAGAATAATAGAGAGTAATAGTAATAGAGAGTAGAAAACAAACATAGTATTTCAAACAAAAGATATTTACTGAAGGATGTACAGTATATATATATATATATATATATATATATATATATATATATATATATATATATATATATATATATATCCTGGACTCGCTGTAATCGCCGTAATTCGGCGCTGATTTGGCTCAGATCGGACTCTGCTTCCATTAATGGCGGTCAAAGCCGTGCACTACGGCCTTCACAAAAGTCTCAACCTGAGCCAAGAGAGGGCATCCTGACCCTCTCATAGGCGCTGAGCCATCCCCCTTGGAGACTGGTTTTAACTGGAGAGGCAGACATTTACTTAATTACTTGAGTTTATTTTGTTATTTCTTTCTTTGAATTATTACTGTTAAGTTTTTGTGGGTTATATCTGATTTATTGCTTAGAACCTTTATTATTATTGTTATTATGATTATTATTATTACCTTTTGCTCCCCGTTTTGATCATCTGGATTTAGAATAGTTTCTTTTGGGTTTGGAGTAGCGATATTTGGTTAGTGTGTGAGGGTTGCCTTGATTTCATGTTTTTAATTGCGTTCTTTTACTTTGACAGGTGTTGAGGGCCCAGAGCGGCAGCGGTTCCCCTGGTGGTGGTTCCTTATTCATGTTTTTTGGTTTGCTGTGTCACGGGTGCAGTGTAGTTTTTTGGATCCCTCCCCTTTTCGTTACCGCTGTCGTGGTAAGCCCCAGCCCTTTCCCCTTTTCCTTTTGGTAATTCCTCATAACACTCCTAATAATCATATTCATTGGTATTCATTTAGTCTGTTGCTCATTTTAAAATAGTTTTCTTATAATTGGAAATCACGCTCTTGTCCTGTGGAATCTCTCGAACTGTGTGCCTTTGTCCAAATTGAAGCCTGGTAGTTTTGAAATCTTGTTTATATCCTGGGGTGAAAGCCCCCAGGTGGCGTTGTCAGCAACTGTTTCCCACCGCTCGCCTTGCCACATCTATATGTATGAACTAAATCTATAAATAGAGGAAGAAGGTATATGTACAGTCAAGAGTGTATATGTACAAGTATCAGGTTGAGGGATATTGCACTTAAGAGGACAAGGGACGGGATATTGCACTGTGGATGGGAGAGGGTGGGAGACTACAGAGCACGGCTCAAGTTCAGCAGTCTGACAGCTGCAGGGAAGAAACTGTTCCTGAGCCTGGTGGTCCTGCTCTGGATGCTCCTCAACCGCCTGCCAGAGGGGAGAGGACAAAACAGATTGTGTGCGGGATGGGTGGGGTCTTTCATGATGCGTAGGGCCCTCCCCTTGCATCGTGAGGTGTAGAGGTTCGAGATGGATGGAAGACTGCTCCCCACAGGTCTTTGTGCAGCCTTGACCACCCTCTGCAGAGCCCTCTGTTCTGCAGCCGTGTAGCTGCCGTGCCACACGGTGATACAGGTGCAGAAGACGCTCTCCACCACACAGCGGTAGAAGTTCCTCAGGATAGAGCTCCCCAATCCAGCTTTCCGCAGCTTCCTGAGGAAGTAGAGCCACTGGTGGGCCTTCCTGACCAGATGGCAGGTGTTGGCACTCCAGGTGAGGTCATTGGATATGTGCATACCCAGGTATCTGTCGCTAAATTTAAGTTTAATTTAAACAGCACATACTCTGTTGGACAGGCTCACAGCTCAACCCCCTACAATTTGCATACCGGGTAGGCAGAGGCATCAGCAGTGCCAAAGCCTTCATCATCGACACCATCCACAAACACTTGGAGCTTCCCAACACCTTGGCCAGGCTTCTGTTTGCAGACTTCTCCTCTGCTTTTAACACCCCGCAGCCACACATCCTGGCAGAGAGGCTCCACCTAAACTTCATTCTTAATGGCCAGCTCATTGTCTGGATGCTGCAATTCCTCACCCACAGAAAACAGAGAGTCCTGATCAACAACAACCTGTCTGACCTCCTTACCACCTCTACAGGCTCCCCACAGGGCAATGTGCTCTCACCACTGCTCTTCATCCTCTACACCAATGAGTGCAGGACCTCACAACCCACCTGCCATCTGGTGAAGTTTGCTGATGACACAGTCCACCTGGGGCTGCATGGTGGTGCAGTGGTTAGCACTGTGGCCTCACAGCAAGAAGGTTTCGGGTTCGAGTCCCGGCTCGGGCGTGGGATCTTTCTGTGTGGAGTTTGCATGTTCTCCCCGTGCCTGCGTGGGTTCTCTCTGGGTACTCCGGCTTCCTCCCACCGTCCAAAGACATGCAATTTGGGGACTAGGCTGATTGGATTCTCTAAATTGACCGTAGGTATGAATGAGAGTGTGAATGGTTGTTCGTCTCTGTATGTTGGCCCTGCGATGGACTGGCGACCTGTCCAGGGTGTACCCCGCCTCTTGCCCATAGATGCTGGGATAGGCTCCAGCCCTCCACCCCCCCCCCGACCCTTACTAGTAAGGAATAAGCGGAAGACGACGACAATGGACAGTCCACCCAGCTCCACCCAGCACCATGGACCTGCCCTGCAGCAGTTATTTAGTGGTGTGACACCTCCAGCTCCAGCTGGAGCTTAACGTCAGCAAGACCAAGGAGATGGTGGTGACCTTCTCCAGTAGACAGAGGGAGATGCCTGCTGCAGTAGTCTCCACAATTATCCATGGGTCATTGGTGGAGACTCTGATAGAGTACAAATATCTGGGGACCATCTTCAATGAATACGTGAGATTCTCATCTAACATTGAGGTGATCCTAAAGACGTGCAATCAGAGAATGTACCTGCTGAGGAGACTGAACTCCTTGTCTGTCAGCAGCAAGATCCTTTTGACTTTTGGCACTTGAGAGGCTGCCATTTTCGCAGGGGTTTATAAATGCTACTTGAGGCTGCGTCCGTCCTGACAACGTATCTATTCCTGTGCTAGATTCCAGAAAGAGCATCAGTCAAGCAAGGGCCATCAAAGAATACTGACAAGCCAACTATTAGTGATCAAGATTTCTTTGCCACAAAGCAGTACAACAACTCCCCAGAACAATGTAACAAAGAGGAGTATGAATTGTCAAAGATGATGCATTCATCGCCATGATGGAAAAAATGGACAAAAACATTAAGGTGCCAAAAAGACAAAGTTTAACTTGATTGAAAAAATGTACAAGGAAGAGAAAGAAAAGGTCAAACAAAATCTGGCCACAGAACGCAGACGAACTACAGGGTTGGATATTTAGACTAAAATGGGGCTTACAGCATCTTTTCTGGGAGTCAGTGCCTGTTACATCAACCCTGAGGACAACATTTACGTAACTGATGATATTCTGTAGAATGTTAAAAGTTCAGAACTTATACAATTAATTCATTCAGCATTTATAAAACTGGTCATAATTTAACTTCATATACATACAGATTGAATTAGGTCATAGGAAGTAAACTACTGTACCTATTTCATTTGGTTCAGTAATGTAAGAGCTAAAATGGTTAAATATGTACATTTTTTTAAAAAAAAATTTATATGTATATACAACTACGGAGACATAGAGAGGACTCCATGCATGAGTCACACCATACAACTTGTAGTGAATACAGTCCAGAAGGAACCCCGATCTGAAGGCTGTTTGAGAAAGTGAGGCACTTGGTGAACAAGTTCAGGAAGTCATCTGTCGCCACAGCCACAAGCCAGTGCTTCAGAAGTGTGCTTTAGTTCTAGTATTGCGCTGTCTTGAGGTCAAGGAGGACCTCACAGCTGTGGCTAATTCCATGGGCGGGGACAGTGTACTGAGTTGATAAGCAGAGGATGATGATGATGTATCTTTAGGATGTTTTACACAGTTGTTACTCGGGGCACCACTCATTGTAATTTAGTTTCGTTCAATGAGAAACGATCAGTCTCAGACTATAGCTCATCAATGAGTTCTTTGCGGATCAGTGGCTTGCATACAAATATAAAAATGAGTTAGGACACTTCTTAGAGTTTTTATATAGATTTTAATACAAGTAAGAAACATATGAAACAGGGCAACAGTTCCAGCAAAGCAATAAAGGCACATGTGGAGGATCAGACCTGAATTATAAGATTTATATGAGACTCAAGTGGACGGCAAAGGTAGCAGCTGAAAATGTGTGTGGTATGAATGATTGTAACCTACAAATAAAAGAAAAACTATTGAATAGATGTTGAGCTGACTCAAAGGAGTCAGGCGAAGTTGGCAGTGAGAGAGCGCGATCAAGGCCTGAAGAGATGCTGCACTGAAAGCACGAAAACCAACGGAACTGGCTTACGTTCTCAGCTGGATTGCTCCCATCAATATACAGTATGTCTCCAACGAACTGGTGGGAAGATGTCCCCCAAAGCCTCCGCCTTGATGGCTGTGGCTCCTGCTGGGATTCGCTGGATGGAGAAGTGAAGCGCAATGGTTCGCTACCGTCTGGTCTCAGGCTGCTGGCTGGCTCAACGCGATGCTCTTGTCAGGCACACTGGGGTTACTCTCCGCTGTTCAGGATGGAGATTCAAGCCTCACGGGAGATCAATAGTATTGTGACTGTGAGCCAAGATCAATGACGACTTATATAAGTAGAAAATCAGACATTTAAATGCTACGCAGAACGATACGTTCACAAGCTCAAAAAATGAGAGGCATGTTCAACTCTGTCTACCAAAAAAAAAACATTATAAAAAGGAAAAGTTGCTGTAAAGACAAGAAGTTCTGTATAAAGTTAAAGAACAAAGAAACAAAAATTAAGCAGAATAGAAAAGCAAAAGGGGAGAGATGGACCAGCCGCTCTGGGAGCTCGTGTGCAAAACAAGAAGCGCTGAAGGGAGCCCCCAAACCCCGACCCAACAGATGGTGTCACAACTATTATATTAAACTGGTCCGCCTCTGGGAGTGACCTTTGACCTGTGTGGGGCTGCTGGCCAATCAGCACACTTTGCCATCCTAAATACTTCTCAGATATTACCGTATTACACAGGGTAAACAGAGAGTAATCATGCATCACACAGATAGATCATCTAGAGAATAAGATTGCTCAGAGTTATGACAATAACAGTGACAAACAAGGAACTTAACTACATACAGTGAAATATTGTTATCATGTCCATACACATGGGTCTGTGTGTGTGTATATGTATATGACTATGTGAGTGTATTTAGGTGTGAGCACAGCGCTAGCCAGTTCCCCCCTCTCCTCCTCCAAGCTGCTGTTCATCACAGACTCCTTGTCTGGCTGGCGGTTGCTGGTCGACTCAGGCACTCAGCGCAGCATCTTGCCAGCGCAGACTGTGGACACCATGGCTGGCGGACACGAATCCCGGATGGATGCCACCAATGGCACACCTATATGTACTTATGGCACTAGGTATGTAGAGGTGTGTTTTGGAAAACTTGTCATTCTCTTCGTACCCATGCATGCTTGGAGGGGGCGGAGCTCTCTGTCTGTTGAACACTGTTGCCACCGGAGATCCGTATCAACATCTGCTCGCCGAGTTCCCTGACCTCACCACACCTACATTCTCGTCTGCAGTGGCTAAACATAGCGTGGAACACCATATTACCACTGTCGGAGCCCCAGTCGATGCCTGCGCCCGTTGCCTTGACTCGGCCAAGCTTGCAATCGCCAGGGAGGAGTTTTCCACCATGGAGCACCTCGGCATTATGCGGCGCTCAAATAGTCCATGGGCTTCTCCCCTACAGATCTGGCCGCCTAGAATTTCCCCTGACATCCAGAGGCCATCCGGCTGCCAGTCGGTCTCCAGCCAGTTTCCAGCCACTGGGAGTCCCCCCCCCCCTTCTTGGGGGTGTGCCCAGAATCCACTATGATCACGCCCATTTCTTCAATTGCAGGTTGTCACCAGAGGATGGCAGAAGATTTTTACTTTACTGCATTCATCTTCTGCTTTAGTTTTGCTTTAATACATATTTTTGATTTGCAAATAGATAATACCTGATTTTTCTCTTACAATATACTGTATGCGTACATACATGTATCCCAGTCCCTCCAGGATTTCACAGTTTTTTTGTGATTGTGCGATCAAAAAAGCTTAATTTTGCAGCGGCTTCTCCCAAAAATTGCGCTATAATTTGTGAGGCTTTACTGTATGTGAGTTTTTGCAGTAAAATTGTGTTAATTGGAAAAAATTGCAATTCAATGAAAAACGCAATTTTAAGAGAACAAACTAATGTAAAAAAAAAAAAAGTCGTATATAATCACTTTCTTTATAATAAGCATACCTCAAACTACAGAAACAGTCAAAAATATTTAGTTCTCTTCTTTTTATAAGTTTGTTTACATGAATTTTGCTTTTCAATTATTAACAAAAATGATGATGTAATTTTACTTAACATGCGCTGGAACAGAGACGGAGCTGCAGCAGAGATGCTGGAGAACTCCTGTCCCTCTCATGTTTTGTATTTTCTGATCAGTGGCACATATGCAGATACAGACATTACAACAGTTTAAATTATATTAAAACACTCATATGGTACTGGTTTGACTGTCTATTTCCCGTCTCGGGCTCATGCCAGCATGAGCAGTGGGAGAGTTGCGCCGGTTCTGCATGTCTGCTGCAACACGTCATCTGGAGATTCCAAGGCTTGGCAGATATTTAAACAACAGGCGCACGGCTCTCTGCAAAAATACACCATATAAATACACAGTATTGGTTCTCTGTATTGGCCTCTTTCAGTGATAATGTAGGGGCTGGGAACCTGTTTGGCTGGCCACCCCCCATTGAGCGAGAACAAAAGATACACTCTGATGCTAATGAACATCAACGTGAGCATGACTGCAGGTTCACTCAGCTCTGAAATGTGCCAGGAGTTCATCTGTACACTGGAACAATGTGGGGGCTGGGAACCTGTTTGGCCTGGCCACCACCTATTGAGCTCGAACAAAAGGATACACTCTGATGCTAATGATGACCTTTCAGCCCATCCTACTGTGAACGCGGCCAGCTCAGCGCTACACATGCCTGAAGGAGTGAACATCAACGTGAGCATGACTCCAGGTTCACTCAGCTCTGAAATGTGCCGGGAGTTCATCACTTCAAATGCACAAATGCAGTGAAGTTCACAAACCACTAGCAGTTTGTTAGTTTCTATAGAACAGACCTGCTGTCAAGCAGCTCTCTAATAATTAAAATAGATGTCCCACTGTGTGGAAGAGCGTGGAGCATCAAGATCTCTGGATTTATACTTTATCCAAAACCTGTTGAGCAAAGTCTTTGTAGTATCCCACAACACAACATTAATATCTGTGGCACAAATTGGTTTACTGGAGGTAAGCCCTCCCCTCACCCCTCCACCTCCGTTACTGGTCACCTGATGGCGACCACCCATTGAGCTAGAACAAAAGGATACACACTGATGCCAATGATGACCTTTCAGCCTTTAAGCTGTTTTAATAAAAAGAAAAACACAGACGCAGAAGATTCTTTTGTGAATTATGTGTTTATTTGTGTAAAATACAGGGACTGCAACATTACTGTTGTGTTCCGGGTTTTGTTTCGTTGGTATTATGTTTTGATATAGTGATTCTGTTCAGTGTTTTTCTTTCTTGCAGTTGGGAGGCTGGAAGGAGGCGGGGCCAGGTGACAAGGGTGTCACACCTTAGCGCAATTGGCTCGTTTTCGCCAGCCTATGATTTCTTCTCCTGACCACGCGAACCTACCTGTGTTTTTGGCTCCTGTCGTCCTACCAGTGTCTACCCCTCGCTCTGTGCTTGCCGGTAGTTTTGATTTGACTCTTTGTTTAGTTTCATTATCCCTCTGAGGTATTTTTTGTTGTTGTCAGTTCCCTCACCTTTTTGTGAGGCGCTTTTCGTTAAATCTTTTTCCAGGCTAAGTCCTCCGCCCTTATTTTGTTACTTGTCCCTCGTGACAGCATCAGTCACGTTTTTGTATTTCTCCGCGTGTTTCGTCTCGTTATGCCGGCTCAAGTTATAGTCCTCCACACCTGCTCCCCGCAAACTAAACACACGGCTTTACCTCCGACCTCAGTAAATAAGTACTTGGCGGTCCATTTTTTGTTAAAATTCCTGCATTCAGCATCTACCTTTCTTTTTTTAATAGAACCAGACATTTTTGAGCGCTAAAGTCATTTTGTTACTTGCTTGTAACCATGGAAACAAGGAGCTAGTCATCTTGATATACTATGCGTCATTACGTATGTGAATAAAACAACTTCAAAATAAAAGCACCGCAGTTTTATTCCATGCATGAGGTCAAATGAGAAAACATGTTTATTTTTTATTTTCCAATTAACCTTAAGCGGGCCAGTCAGAGTCAAGCAAAGGGCCGTATGCGGCCCGGGGGCCGTACAATGCCCAGGTCTGATCTAGTGCATATCCGGGAGGGGGACGAGTGGAAAACAGCGTTCAATACCCCGTTGGGCCACTTTAAATATGTTGTGATGTCGTTTGGGCTTACCAACGCCCCCGCTGTTTTCCAGGCACTGGTTAAATGATGTTTTGAGAGACTCCCTTGACCGTTTTGTTGTAGTATATTTAGACGACATTTTGATTTTTTCGCGCACCCTGGACGAGCACATCCAACATGTGCGTTTGGTGCTGCTGAGACTGTTAGAAAACAGACTTGTTTATCAAAGCTGAGAAGTGCTCCTTTCATCAGTCGTCAATTCCTTTTCTGGGCTACATCATTGAAAGGGGACAGCTCAGGGCTGATCCGCTCAAGGTGCAGGCGGTGGCCGAGTGGCCCACCCCGTCCAACCGTAAGCAGCTCTAGTGGTTCTTGGGGTTCGCAAATTTCTACTGGCGCTTCATTAAAGACTTCAGCCGGGTGGTGGCACCGCTGACTCGCCTCACCTCCACAAAACTGGCTTTCTCCTGGCCAGAGGAGGCAGAGCAAGCCTTCCAGACCTTGAAGACTCTGTTCACCGCGGCCCCTGTGCTTGTGCAGCCGGATCCCACCACCAGTTTGTGTGTGTGGTAGACGTGGACGCCTCGGACACCAGGGTCAGGGCGGTGCTTTCTCAGCGCACCGCTCCGGGCCAGCACCTTCACCCCTGCGCCTACTTCTCCCGTAAACTGAGCCTTGCTGAGAGGAACTACGACGTGGGGAACCGAGAGCTGTTGGCGGTTAAGCTGGCACTGGAGGAGTGGCAGCTCTGGCTGGAGGGGGCGGAGCAGCCGTTTGTGGTGTGGACCGACCACAAGAACTTGTCATACATCCAGACGGCGAAAAGACTAAATTCCGGCCAGGCTAGGTGGGCTATGTTCTTCGGTAGGTTCAACTTCACACTAACCTACCGCCCCGGCTCCCACAATACCAAGGCTGATGCCTTGTCCCGACGGTTCATGCGACCGGAGCTTGACACGGAGGAGCAGCCGGAGACCATCCTTCCCTCTGAGCGGGTGCTGGCTGCGGTCTCCTGGGACGTGGAGGCCATAGTGCGCAACACCTTGCTGGCGGAGCCGGACCCCAGGGACGGTCCGCCCCACACTCTCCTCGTCCCGGCGGGAGTGCACTCTCAGGTCCTGCAGTGGGGGCATACATCGAAGCTGGCTTGCCACCCCAGTTCGACCCGAACGCTGTCCTATTCCGGAGGAAATTCTGGTGGCCATTCATGGAGAAGGACGTCTGGGAGTTCGTCGCGGCCTGCACGGTGTGTGCACGGGGCAAGTCATCGCATCAGGCTCCCTCCGGCCTCCTCCAGCCTCTCCCGGTTCCCCAATGCCCGTGGTCGCACATTAGCGGTGGACTTCGTCACGAAACTGCCACGATCTAAAGGTAACGACACCATTCTCACCATAGTGGACCGATTCTCTAAATCAGTTCACTTTGTGGTGTTGTCTGGGTTACCGTCGGCTAGCGCAACGGCCAACCTGTTAGTCCTACAGGTTTTCGGCATTCATGGAATCCCTGTGGATATTGTGTCTGACAGAGGCCCACAAGTTCATCTCTCAGGTCTGGAAGTGTTTCTGTGCCGCTCTTGGTGCTTCTGCCAGCCTATCCTCAGGCTACCACCCGCAGACCAACGGGCAGACGGAGCGGGCCAACCAAGACCTGGAAGCTTCGCTGCATTGTGTAGTGGAGCAGAACCCCTCTGACTGGGCGGAGCACCTCCCGTGGATTGAGTATGCGCACAACGCTCTGACCTCCTCCACCATCAACCTCTCTCCCTTCGAGGCCGCGCTGGGGTTCCAGCCGCCGCTCTTTCCCGAGCATGAGGGTTGGATTGCTGTACCGTCAGTCCAGGAGCATCTGCGTCGGTGCCGCCAGGTGTGGAGGGACACGAGAGCGGCCCTACTACGCACAGCCGACGCCAACAAGAGGGTGGCGGATAGGCGGTGCACACCGGCACCCACGTACCAGGCAGGCAACAGATTTGGCTATCATCTAAAACCCTCCCTCTCAGGGTCAAGTCACGTAAATTGGCTCCCCGGTTTATTGGGCCATTTCCTATTGAAAGGATTATTACACTGTGTTTTTGTTTTTGGTTATTAAATCTTTTGTCCGTTCGTCGACTCCTTGTTTCTGTGCTTGGTGTTAGCTTTTTTGGGTCCTACTACTCACTCGGACTATGTAACAGATGTGAAAAAAATGTGATTTAAATTGATCATTTTTTATGTTAATTTTTTCTCAACGCATTCCACTATGCAATGCTAGATTTTCAACTTGAATATTTCACTCATTGGATCTATGATGTGTTGTTTATTATATCACATAACAAATGTCTGCTGTATGCAAACATGGAGTAACATTTTATTGTTTTCCACTACATTATGATATTGTCTGCTCCAGATCATGTCCCTGGGTGCTGCAACCAATAATAAAGCATCCACTGCACTTGAATTCTGCTTGGAGGCAGGGCAAATGTATGGTTTTCCTTTAAGGTACGCCCATCAGAATATGTGTTGCTCAGATTGCTAGTCATTGATCATTGATTTTTGCATTTGCTGTCAGTTAGAAATACATTACTACACTTAATTAATCAACTGCCAGATTAAACTAATAGCTTTTAAAAACCTGAATCAGATCACTGTGTCTACGGTAAAGTTGCAAGCTGATAATACACTGTATTTCACCATTTATTCTAGTAAATATCTTGAATGATTTGGCTGATTATAGAATAGAGCGTTTGTAGCGGAATGTTTGGAACAGAGTTACAAACGTGTACTATGAGACTCTTCACAGCCTTGAAGATGAAGGTGTGCTTGATGCTGATGACACCATCCACTTGTTTTGCGCCCAGTACGTATTTCTTCCACGTCTGCAGAAAGATCTGGATGTCTTTAGAGTCGGTTGGGATCATCACCCTCTAAAGACAGAGCGCAACATGTCTCCACAACAACTGTGGACAACTGGACTCCTCCACAATCCTGTTGATCTGCCACAGCTGGCAGAGGTACAGACATGGCAAATGTTGTGCACAAAATGGGCGAATGAATCGATATCATAAAATATCCTAATTTGAAAAATTGAAATTTTTGAAAAAAAAACGTTTTAATAATCAGGGTTATTAATCATTAATAATTTAACGTGGCAGCACCCAGGTTGGCCTGGGACCATTGATTTTTGAGTTGACTGGTCTAAAATCATTGAAGGAATAAATTTAAGCACAAGCGCTCTTTTCTTACAAAGCTGTAGAAGAATATAGCACACAAGACGAGATGACTTCTTTATGAAACCAACTCATGAGGTTGGAGGAAACTTCCTCTGTGTTGTCGGCACACGGCATTGCATGTTGCCTTGGTAACAGGGGGAGCAGTTTCTTGCTTCCACGATCCGGTAAGAAAAATCCATTTCTTTCTTGAGGACTCGGAGGAGTGGAAAAGCGCTTTCTAAGAGCAAGTCCATTTACCATTCTTCACTCTTTCGTAAGATCTGATTGATCTTTGGTGGGACCTCCTGTATCACAGTGGGGTCCCCAATCAGTGCCTCCCCCCGACGACCTGATATAATATTGATATGTGTATCTAAATTTCATTTCCTTTATTAGGGCCTGAGCCTGAAAGTACTTCAGATGAAGACCCTATTATGCTTGCTCGGCAGAGCAACACATTAGCAGCACTAAAAACACACACTAAACAGTGTCCCAGCCCCCCCCCCCCAACACTCATGAGGCCGCTCGGCCAGACTGCCCAGAACTGGTTTTCACATACACACCTATCCAAAACCTGGTACTAGACTGTTCTTGCAGTTAATGAGCGTGCGCATTATGCGCATAACGTGCATAATGTAATTTCACCCCCTGAACATGCATGAAATTCACTGAAATTCGGCACACTTGTCCGGTCTGGCTAAACATTCACTAATCTTACTCCCCCAACAAAATGTATCTCCTACGGCATTAATGGTATCACTTCCAAACTTACACACATCAATCACACAAATCTGCTCTTCAAAAATCGTTAAAAACTGTGTAATAACTCCCTCAGTGTCCATTTTACAAGCCCCCAGAGTCAGGCAGACACGTTACACGCTAATGGAAACCAATGGGGAGGCTGTGGCCTCTCATGGTACATACTCTCAAACACACGCTTCTCACGTGTACACTGCAACTCACACAGCTTTAAAAAACACACCACTGCATTCCTGACAAAAATCCCTACAAAAATATGGTATTATGTGTCACTTTTGACCAATGTATGCCGACTTATTTCACTTTTACACACTACAATTCTGTTCATCCTCCTCTGCTCTCCACTCTAGCACAGATCAAAGACAGAGCAGTGGGGGAGGGGTTCTTAAAGGGCCAGCTCTCAGCTCTGCTCTCACTGTCTGATCAGACTCAGGCTTCTAACTCCTAAACTACAAGGCCCAGGGATTTGACCAATACACCTTTGGATTCGGGCCGGTGTTAACAACGCGGCCACAGGCCGCGCAGGGGCTCAGGCCCGAACAATGCTTCTGGCAGCTTTAATTGTATTTGAATTGTTCCTTGACTTCTCTATGAAATTTTGAGATGTGCCTTGTTTAATTCTAGGATATGGATCATGCTTCTCTTCCTGTCAACACTGCCACTGAGACGGACATGACCAACTCTGGAGTGATTCTTTCACGTGTTGAATATCCTCTCCGTGAACAGGACATGGCAGGCCTCATGACCACGATTGATGTCACAAGATCCTTGTCATATGGCAAGGACATTTACTGTATGTAGCAGTCCTGAACTATGTACTAAATAGTGTACCTTAGATAAAAAATGCTTCCAATGGTGGAAATAGGACTCATATTTTATCTGGTGGGGAACTGAAAATAAACAACTGTTGGGGATTCCCTTTGTCCCGAGGGTGAGACTCAGTTCCTGATCACCCAGTTTTATGGTAGACTGAGAACAGACACACAGTGACAACTTCTCTTTCAAACAACAACACTTGCAAGGGGAGAGCGAAGCTTCCAAGTTTCTTCAGCAAGACGACTGGAACGGTCTCTGAACCCCCAGTGGTTCATGTGTATCTTTATTCAATTTCAAACAAGTGGGTGTTCACCAGTTACACAAGCATAATATTTCAAACACATCCCTTCACGTGACGAATGCAAGATAGTTACAAGCATGATCGAAAACATGTGGTTGACATAGAAGCTCCTCTATTTCCATATAAGGTGTTAGCTATGCAGGAAACCTGTCTGAGACACAGGTGGTTCTCTTCATGTGGGGTGTTGGGTTTTTGTTGTTTCCATTTACGGTGTATGTCCGAGATATCTGAGATGTCCAAGACCAGCACTTGGAGCCTCAGACGTAAATCTTAATGCATACATAAACAGTGTGTATGTGTGTGTGTGTGTGTGTGTGTGTGTGTGTGTGCGTGTGTGTGTGTGTGTGTGTGTGTATGTGTGCAGTCACTTTAGAAGGAAGTTCGTTACAAAATGTGAATATATGATGAGAGAAAAAACGAATCACTCTAACAACAACTGCTCCGGCTTCACAACAAATGGTTTATGCAGGTATTTCACAAATCATTAGAATAACATTCAGTACAATACCTCTTCAACAGAGGTCTTTGTGTCATGGTGAGTAGAAGACAGTGGAATGTTTTTGGCATGGTGCTGACTGGGTTCTCTCACAGAATCAAACTTGACTTCACTTTGACATCCCTAAGATGAAAATGAACAATCAAAACTTAAAAGAAGTTGCATTGCATAAAAAAATGAAACGAATCTCATTTAATGATGGACCATACCTCATTATCACACTCATCCTCGCAATTATTTTGCGAGATCTCGCAAAGGTTATTTCTTTTAAAGTAGTGTCAATGAACCGGAAGTAAAACAGACACAAAACGATGGAGGAATATACACATCACCCGTGGGAGAAGTTTATTGACTTTTATTTTGGTGTTGGCCTCACATAAAAAGATATTAAATCTGTTCTTGGACGGAAACATGGCTTTAACATCAGTGAGAGACATCTGAAAAGATTACTCAGAGCGAGGGGACTTTCTCGTCGTAAAGAATACTGTGATCTTGCAGTCCTGGTTGAATTCATCAGCAATTAACTACAGAACGCTAATTGGATACTCTAAATTGACCGAAGGTATGAATGTGAGTGTGAATGGTTGTTTGTCTCTATGTGTTGGCCCTGCGATGGACTGGCGACCTGTCCAGGTTGTACCCCGCCTCTCGCTCGTAGCCGCTAGGATAGGCTCCAGCCCCCCTGCGACCCTTAACAGGAATAAGCGAGGAATAATGCAAGGCGAGGCAATGCAAGGCAATTTTATTTGTATAGCCCGTTTTCACAAAAAGTTTGTCTCAAAGGGCTTCACATGGCATCATAACAACATCCTCTGCCCTTAGACCCTCACATTGACTGAGGAAAAACTCCATAGAAAACCCTTTTAACAGGGAAAAATCTGAGAAACCTCAGGGTGAGCAACAGAGAAGGATCCCTCACCCAGGATGGACAGACGTGCAGTAGATGTTGTTACAGACAAGAAAACAGTTTACAATACAAAATGTGGGAAACACGGAAATGTTAATAACAGTTGAAGAAGGAAGCTTCTGGAGGGAGGCAGGGAGAGCAAGCCAGCTTGATGGGGGACTGGACTTGACTAATGCAAGTGAACTTAACTGACAGGGAGCAAGCTGAGCTCTGATTGGCTGGTGAGTGATATCAGCCCTGTATCTGTGTGTTCACTCCGAACAAGAATTTGCGCATTCACGTGAACAGTTTCCATTTAAAGTCTATGCGAATGCGCGAATGACGCAAATTTTCAGTTAGGCAGCACGAATGACGCGAATGCGAAATATTCGCACGCAAAATTCGCAAGGCGATATATTTGCCATTCGCGCAAGTTGAAAATATTGAACTTTGGCGAAAAATTTGCGTCACGACAGCCAATCAGCGTTGAGGATGCGTAGTGTGTACCCCACTTCTCCCCCAATGTCACCTGGAACAGGCTCCAGCCTCCCACCCACCTCGCAACTCTTAACAGATAAGCAGTGCAGAAACTGGATGGATGGATAGAAAATATAAGCAAAAGAAAAATTTACGCTAGGTTAATTTTGAAAGTGCAAACAATTTTGTTCCGACTGAAGATGTCACCTCCATGCTGTGAGTGGTCACGATGACAAAGGTAACAAAGACAGCACAAACTAGCAGTGAGATTTTTCTGTGTAATTGCTCATCTGGAATTAAACTCATCCCACAAAACAACCCAAACAACCCAATTTATGAGTATATCTTGTTAAGATCTGACTGGCAATAATTGTGATATTTATTTGCAACCTGGTAGGCCTGGAAACTATAAACAAACCTTGTTAAAGCCCTAATTGATAAAAAAAAAATTCTTGGTAACTTCACAAGTACTTTTACCTAATTGGAAGTTTCCCTTTCACATATCTAAAGCCTCCCACAACACAATAGAGCTCTGTGTTATAGTTACACCAGTGTTATGTAACTGTTCTATTTGTGAAACACTGCTAAAGTACACAGCAATTACCCAACTGTTGTACTGCTCGTGACAATGGCCCTGGGACAGCAGCAGCACAGCTACATCAAACAGTTGTGTGAAATTAAAGAGCGGGTTATCAGACCAGGCTGGAGTGTTTGATGTACAGAGATGAGATGCATTATTATGGTAAATAAGCTTCCATTATCAAGCTATTCCTACAGGACCCTGGCAGAGCAGCCCACAGTTGCATCTGCCCTTGGTCAATACATGCATTTCTGCACACACATGCAGCAGCAGAGAGCATAGATAGACCTCTTTTCATCCTTAATGTTCCACACATAACAGTTGCTTGCTTTTCAAATGTCAGTAAATCCCTGGCAGAAGTTGTTTCTCATAATTGCAAAGAGTCACAAAATGCCACCGTTTCCAAGGTGGATGAATTCTGATTGATTTCCAATTAGTATTACATGAAATGCCAGGTGGCATTTGATGTGTGTATGCAAAAGTTTCAAAATCAGAAAATATGCTGCAGCATACACTGACAGGCCCAGAGGTCCAAAGGCTTTCTTGGATTATCAAAATAGGCAAAACTGCCTCAAGTCCTGTGGCAGAGTGTTGTTTTAGCAGAGAAACTGTTAGGGATCTTCCCTCCCATGCTCTCCATGGCCCTCCTCAGGCTGATTCTATCACAGGTGCCACCGATCAGCAATCAGCCATGCCTGCAGGCATTTCCCGGGCCAGCAAAAAGAGGAATCCAGGACCTTCAACCTGGGCTTGATCGTACTGCTCCCACGTGGTAACTTTGCCGACAAGCTCCTTGGCTTACCTCGCAGTATTACTGTTTCATTGTTCGCTTGCTTCTAGCCATTCCTTTTTTTTCTCATCCCGCTTGACTTTGTTTTTTTTTCCCCAAGATTCCCCTGGCTCCAAGCTGCCTCTGAGAACCCCTCCGTGATTTCCTCCGCGTCTCTCGTCTGCCTCCTCGACCCTCCACGACTCCACGCCACCCTCCAGGACCATTCCCTATCCTCGACCCTCGCCTTCACCCCCATCTGTCTCCTGGACAAATCGCCAATCCCTGCCTTGCCTTCCCTCCTCTGGACCCTCGTGCCCTCTGTCCCTAGTGGTAGGGCTCCCTTCCCCACGGACTGATTAGTACACGCAACAGTTCACAACGCACACCCACGCATACACATAGTTAAATTACACATCTCATCTTACACAGCCACGCACCACACTCCCCCCATTTTTTAGGTCCCTAAGTTAGTGTAGATTTTGTTCCTTCCCCTTTTTCTTCCATCCAATAAACAGCCTTTGGGTGGTTTCATCTGACTCCCTGTGTTCTGTCTGTGGTTGTGCTACCTGGGTTCAGACCCGTTTTGGGTCGCCTTATTCTGAGCCTAACAGAAACAAACAGAATCAAAGCAAACACAACACCATAAACAGATGAAATAAATCTATGCACTAGCCTATTCTGTTATGGTTCCAATTAATGTCTAGTGTCTAGGGAGACAAACACACATAAGAGGAGGGCGAGAGCAGAGGAAAGTCAAGCCAAGACAAGTCAGTTTTATTTGTCCATCCATCCATCCATTTGCTTCCGCTTATTCCTTTAAGGGTTGTGGGGGGCTGGAGCCTATCCCAGCAGCTACAGGCGAGAGGCAGGGTACACCCTGGACAGGTTGCCAGTCCATCGCAGGGCCAACATATAAAAACAACCATTCATAACTACGGTCAATTTAGAGTATCCAATCAGCCTAGTCCCCAATTGCATGCCTTTGGATGTTGGGAAGAAACCACAGTACCCTGAGAGAACCCACACAGGCACAAGGAGAACATGTAAACTCCACATAGAAAGATCCCGTGCCCTAGCCGGGACTCTAACCCAGAACCTTCTTGCTGTGAGGCCACAGTGTTAACCACTGCATCACCGTGCCGCCCCCAGTTTTATTTGTGTTGCACAAAATCACAACAAAAGTTATCTCATGATGGAGAAACAGTGACATTTGGGTATTGAATGAACTTTTATTGTCTTTGTTTAGGTGTAATCTCACAGATGTAAAGCAACTGAAAATTCAATTTAAGAACATTATTCAAAAAGGTGAGGCATGATTAGCTGACACATGTAGGCCATTGATTCAAGGATTCAAGGATCTTTTATTGTTATACCATTTCACATTTGCATGTTAGTGGTATGAAATTAGGACTCAAAACCAAGGAGGTGGTGGTTGACTTGAGGAGAGGGCGACAGGGGATCCAGTATACACCGCTCAAGATCTACGGGAATCCGGTGGAGAGAGTGAGCAGCTACAGGTATCTCGGGGTACTCATCTCCGAGGACCTGTCTTGGACTACGCACACCTCCAACCTGGTGAAGAAGGCGAGGCAGCGTTCATTCCATCTCAGGAGGCTCAGGAAATGCAAGGTCTCCAGTAAGTTGCTGTGTACCTTCTACACCGCCACAGTAGGGTCTGTACTTTCTGCGAGCATCACTGCCTGGTACGGCAGCTGCAGCTCTCAGGACAGAAAGGCTCTACACCAAGTCATCCGTTGTGCTGAACGCATCACCCGCACTGCACTGCCCAGCCTCCAGGACATCTACACCCAGCGGTGCAGGTTCAGGGCAAGACGGATCATCAAAGACACTCACCATCCCTACCATAGACTGCTAGAGTGGTTGCCCTCAGGCAAGAGGCTTCGCTCCATAAGGGCCAGGACGGAGAGGCTGAAAAGGAGCTTCTTCCCCCAAGCCACTTGGATCCTGAACTCTTCATTACACACAACCCCTTAACTGACTGCACAACACCCTCTAAACAGAGTGTGCAGCATCGGACAATTTCACTGCTCACCTTACCTGTTTACATATGTTGTACATAGCCTCTGTTACCTGCTCACTTGCAAATAGGAGTCTTTTTATTGGAGTATTTATTTATCTAATTCTATTTTTATTTTCTCTTTACCATATAGCATCTTTTTAACTTTATTATTATTTTTTTTTTACATACTTGTGTTATATTTATATTCAGTTTGGCCAGCACAGAAGTCACTTTCATTTCACTGCCACTGTACCTGTACATTTAGGCATGTGACAAATAAAAACTTGAATCTTGATCTTGAATCTACATAAATAAGGTATAAAAAAAAAACCTCTGTGTAAACAGTGCTGTTGAGGGTGGGAGAGATATTGCACAATGGAAGAGTGTATGTGTGTGGGTGTGTGTGTGTGTATATATATATATATATATATATATATATATATATATATATATATATATATATATATATATATATATACTGTGTATATATATATGGAAAAACCAGAAGAAGCAAGCAAGAACGCAGTCTGGGAGTGCGCAAGCTAAGAGAGGAAAGAGCGGCAGATGGGGCAGCGACTATTAAAGTAGACTGGTCTGCCTTGGAGGAGTGACTGACCTGTGTGGGGTCTCTGGCCAGTCAGCACTCTTTGCTGTCCTCAGTACCTCTCAGATATTACTGTATTAAACAGGTTAAACAGAGAGCGATCAT
Organism: Aulostomus chinensis; assembly: GCF_037954235.1. NCBI lineage: Eukaryota > Metazoa > Chordata > Actinopteri > Syngnathiformes > Aulostomidae > Aulostomus > Aulostomus chinensis. The sequence continues at coordinate 27,940,199 of NC_141333.1, read as the reverse complement.
GCATCATACGAGCTAGAGAACCAGATTGCTCAGAGTTATGACAATAACAGTGAAAAGCAAAGAGTTTAACAACTAAAGACAATGATTCTTGACATTGTCAAGAAGAGGTTGGGTAGAGGTTGCAGAGGAGTGAGAAACCCCTTTCGGCTGGCACTCCTGACTGGAGTTGCGAGTTCCTGGGTCAGGATGAATAAGAGTGTATGACTGGAGTCTTTGAAGTAAAAAGGGGGAGTAGAAGTTCTTGGTTCATGTAAAGGTTAATTATCATTAGAAAGGTCAAGAGAGGTCTTCTCCTCTTTCTGGACTAAGTGTCCAGGGGGTTATTCCAGACATCCTGCAAGGATGGAGGCCATTGGATATGTGCATACCCAGGTGTGTAAGTAGTAATAAGACTGCGCTTTGGCGCATGCATGTGGAAACTTTTGCCCGTGCATGTGAATATGCATCCTTGTGCGCGTGCACCCCCGTGCTAAACAGGGGCATGTCTGTTTCCTTCCTGAGATCTCAAACAATGGGAGTCTGTAGCAGGATGTAAACATGCCCAGGCATGTTCCGCTAGTCATATGGGATTCTTGGCTAGTACTTAAATACGCCCGGAGTTTGTTGGCTGTATCATATGTGTTTCCAACCCAAGGTGTAGACCGGTGGACTCCAGCCCGTGTTTTTTCCGTCAAAATCATGGACATGACAGACAGACAGAAAGACAGACAGACAGACAGATTACTTATTCATCCCTTTTGGACGTTCCGCCAGGGAAATTGCAATGACCCTGGTTAACGGTAAGTTTTTCCCCAATGCCTATGTGTTTTAATGCATTTGTGTTTTTTCTGGTATTTATGTGCACACAAACGTGTCCGTTTCCTCTTCCGCAACAATCTGTGATATTATTAAACGTGTTTGATGCAGACATAATTAGGGTTGTTGGGGTGTCTGACCATATGCCCCACATGTTGTATGTGTGTGTATGTGTGTGTGCGCGTTTGTGTGTGTGTGTTTGAGTTTGAGTCTAGGTAAGTTTTTCCCCAATGCCTATTTGTTTTAATGTTTTGTGTTTGAACACCCTGTTATTTCTGTGCGTAGATGAGGGTAGAAGTTTGTATTCGTTGGTGGTGACGCATCAACTAGAGGATCTGCCCTGTGAGATTCTAGTGGGATCTGCCGATGTATATGTGGATAATGATGATCGCTACATGGACCATGAGACTTCAGACTGCTTTATGGAGCACCTGAAATGAGTTGTACTGCCGCTGCTAAACGAATCAATCATGTCGCTGTGCGGAGTGCCACGCGTAGCAGCGGGACGATGGCTGCGTAAATGTGTGGAAGGGACCACACACATGTGATGATGACATACCCTCTCAGTACTTTGATAGGAATTATGATGCCATCATGACGAGGTTGTGGAACAACAATTTCCTGCGCACAATCAGAAACTTTTCATATCTAAAGAAAATGCTCATCAGCCCCTCTAAAATAGCAAGAGCCGTTGAGACACTGTTAAACCGTCTAGCCCAGGGGTCCCCAAACTTTTTTCTGTGAGGGCCACATAACTTTTCCCTTCTCTGATGGGGGGCCGGGGTTAGTTTGTAACAGAAAAAGTGTGACGATCAGAGGGGTGCCGAAACGTAAAAATGTATTGTTTTCCAGAAAGCCACACAAAGAAATAACCCTCTCTGGGCTCTTCACAGAAAAAAAAGTCAGGAAATATATAATGACACTACCAAAAAACCCTCTCTGGGTTACAGTCTAGGATTTTTTTCTGGGGGTTGCCAGATAGGGGCACAGACTGCAAAAGGGTGGAATAGAATTTCACGTTCTATGCGTGTATGAAATAGTTACTAACTGACTGTGTGTTCACACCAAATGGCACGCGAATTTTCGCGTCGCTTTATTCGCGAATGATGCGAATATAAACATATTGATCCAGCGATCAAATTCGCGCAAATAAAGCGATGTGCGTTTGGTGTGAACATACCTCAATAATTAATAATGACAATAGTTCATAGCTAGCTATCAATTTTATTATCAAATACAAATACACATATGGAAAAAAAAATGCGTCTCTGGTATTGTTCAGGGGGCCGGGCCAAATGTGGAGGCGGGCCGTAGTTTGGGGACCACTGATCTAGCCCAACAAGACGCTGCAATAAAAGCCATCGACAGTTATTTTCGCAGCATACTGTTGGGACCCGGATTCTGGGCAAGCTGTGTGGAACGCCACTTGATTTCAAACACATGGCAGCCAAAGTGAGGTTATTTTCGATGTGGGTGTTTTGTTGTTGTTTTTTTCCCTGTATACTCTGAAGAGTTAAATAAATATCAACCTTTTTAAACACTATGTGTCTTGTTTTCTGTGATGACATGCTTGTTAAAGGGGCCAGTATGATAAAATCTGAAAATGTAATTAAACATGAGTAGGCCTATCTGTTTTAAGGGGTTCTGTAGTAACCCATTCTGGCTAAAATATTTTATTTTGTAAAATACTGTGTTTAAAAGTAAACTCAAGTCCAGACAAGTCAAGACATGCCGGGGGCAGTGTTTCCTCTACCTCGCCTTGCATCGATGTGTGATATTATTAAACGTGTTTGATGTAGACGTAATTGGGGTTATTGGGGTGTCTGACCATATGCCCCGGTCAGGTGGCAGAGCTCCACCTATTTTTCATTCATGAGTATGGTTTAACCACAGTGGTTCAGGAGGTCAAACAGTTTGTGTAACCGGCCCCGCGGTGCATAAGCACAGAGGATCGTGATCCTGATTTTTCTTATTGCTGGGAGAAATAATGGCTGATCAAAGCGGTAAGCAACTCCGTATATATTGTCTTTACATTTTACAGTAACAAATTTACCACTAATTAACCCTAACCCTATATTAATTAATCACTTATTTGTTTACAGACACCCCTACCACACCTGAGCGCAAAAACTGTTATGATCCTGTTCTCTGATTCTCCTGTTCTCGTACATCCTGATCCCCTGCAGCAGTTTGTGGTTGAGGTGGACGCCTCTGATTCAGGAGTGGGGGCCATACTCTCCCAGCGACACTCGTCGGACCACAAAGTCCATCCCTGTGCCTTCTTCTCCCGACGCCTGACGCCGCTGGAGAGAAATTACAGCGTGGGAGACAGAGAGCTGCTGGCGGTGGTTCTGGCCCTGCAGGAGTGGAGACACTGGCTGGAAGGAGCCAGCCAGCCTTTCCAGATATGGACAGACCATAAAAACCTCTCCTACCTGCGCTCTGCTCGACGACTCAACCCACGCCAGTCCCACTGGGCCCTGTTTCTTGGACGTTTTGAGTTCACGCTGACTTACAGGCCAGGCTCCAAGAACTAGAAGCCAGATGCTCTCTCCAGACAATTTCCATAAGGAGGAGACGCAGAGAAGTCAACGGAACCCATACTTCCTAGCTCCTGCATTGTAGGGGCTCTTCGATGGCAAGTCGAAGATGAGGTTCTTCAAGCCCAGCAGAACTTGGAGTTACCAAAAGGGTGCCCCCAGGGACGCCTGTTTGTTCCAGAGGGGAAGAGGTCCATGGTCTGACAGTGGGGGCACAGTTCCAAGGTCGCCTGCCATCCTGGGGTTCGGCGTACACTATTCCTGCTGCAACAACGCTTCTGATGGCCTGGAATGACCAAAGATGTGAAGGAATTTGTGGCTGCATGCACCGTATGCTCCCGCAATAAGGCCTCCCATCGCCCCCCTGCTGGCCTACTCCAACCTCTGCCTGTGCCCAAACGCCCCTGGTCCAATGTTGCCGTGGACTTTGTTACAGGGCTGCCTCCCTCAGAGGGCAATACTGTGATTTTAAGCATTGTTGACAGGTTCTCAAAATCGATTCACCTGGTTCCCCTATCCAAACTCCCATCCGCTGCTTAGACAGCGGATCTTCTGATCCAGCACATGGTACGCCTGCATGGCATACCTGAGGACATTTTGTCTGACAGAGGCCCTCAGTTTGTGTCACGAGTCTGGAAGGCTTTTTGTGAGACCATTGGCGCAACTTGTAGCCTTACATCGGGCTAACATCCCCAATCTAATGGCCAGGCAGAACGAGCTAATCAGGACCTGGAATCCGCCCTTCGCTGTGTGGCATCCAATCTACCAGCTTCCTGGTCCTCTCATCTTCCGTGGGTGGAATACGCGCACAACACCCTGGTAAGCTCTGCCACCAGTCTGTCACCCTTCATGGCCACCCATGGATACCGCTGTTCCCAGCCCAAGAATTGGAGGTTGCAGTTCCCTCAGTCCAGGCCCAGTTCAGGTGGGCCAGGCGAGTGTGGCGTGAAGCTCGGGCTGCCTTGGGTCGCACCGCTGCCCGAACCAGACCCTAGCAGACCGGCATCGGATCCCTGCTCCAGAGTACCAAGTTGGACAGAAGGTTTGGCTGGCTGCCCGGGACTTACCTCTCCAAGTGGAGTCCAAGAAGCTGGCACCTCGTTTTATTGGTCCCTACACCATTGAGAAAATAATCAATGCTAGTTCAGTTCGCCTCACTCTGCCAGCAGCTCTAAAAGTCCATCCTGTTTTCCACGTGTCTCTCATCAAGCCGGTGGTGGACAGTAACCTGCACCCTCCGGCCGACGCCCCTCCGCCCCCCCGTATGGTTGATGGAGGGCCTGTTTACACGGTGACTGAAATCTTGGATGTGCGGAGAAGAGGGCGTGGTTATCAATACCTCGTCGACTGGGCACGGTACGGTCCTGAGGAACGCTCTTGGATTTCGAAGGCGCTCATTGTCAACCCCACTCTGCTCAGGGATTTTTACACGAAGTATCCAGATATACCAGGTAAAACGCCAGGTGTCGTTCATTAGGGGGGGGTACTGTTATGATCCTGCATTCATGTGCCATTTCCCTCTCTCCACCCAGTTCTGTGCTCCGCCCCTGTTGGTTGGTGATTGGCTGCTCCCTTTGTCAGTCACTCTGCGGCACACAGGAAACACCAACTGAATCCATTCCCTGATTACCCCCCCCCCCCCCCCCCGGGTATTTAAGTCCGAGCTGGTTGTTTCCGTGTGCTGGAATATTAAATAGCATCCGTCGTCTTGACCTGCTCACCTTCTGTGCATTTTGTAAGATTTTTCCCGAGTTTGCTGTCTCGTCACTGTTTTCTAGTTTTTTCTCATTGTTACTTTTCTAGTCCGAGTAGAGAGACCTCCTCGTTGATTGTTACTTTTTCTAAGTGTGATTTCGCTCCACTTTTTCCTGAGCCACTAGGTGTGCCAGAAGACCCAGTAATTCTGTGGTATTTTTGTTAGAGCTATTTGTCGGATTATAGCAGCTGAGTGCTGACCTTTTGATTTCCTTAGATTTCCGTTCCCAATCTATTTGGCTCACTGATTCCTCAGCCTTGATTTATTTTTTCCCCAAAATTCTTATTTCACCCCAGAGTTAGTCTGGTGGTCGCCTTTTGTTATCGTTCCTTCAGCTTATAGTGCTGCCCGTGGTTAGTTATAGTGTTTTGCCAAATTTTTGTTTTTTGCACCCCGTGTGTTTCATTAGCGTTCCACTTGTTTGTTGTGTCTCAGAGAAACCTTGACCACTGTACTCTAATAAACCTCGTTTATTAAACCTTGAGCTCCGTGTGCGGACACTTTGTCTCCTCTTGTGCTGATTCTGGTAGCCTGGTGAAGGCAGGTCTAACAAAAACAGGCTCAGTTTAAAGAAGAGACCAATGACCAGGGCACAAGGGTGTATAAGAAGGCTAAATCATTCTTTGTGTATGTAAAACACCCACCACACAATTTAACACATTTAATTTTAAAAAATACAGACCCTGTGAGAAGAAGCCATGCACAGCTGAGAGACAGGCAGTGAGCCTAGGCATGATGGTATGTAATTGCATTCTTTTCAAACAGTTTTTATCGACACTCTCAGACCTAACAAGTTTTTCTTATTTTCTATTCATTGATCCTACACTAGGATTCCTACATATCCAGCAGGTGGTCAATATGCTTGAAAGACTACCTATTTCAACACCTCACTGTGTGTTCACACTGGACACAAACGCGAATTTTGCATTGCATCATTCGCGCGAATTTGACGCCTGATCAGTTTAGTGTCCATTTGTGTCATTCGCGCGAATACGCGAATTCGCTCAACTGCCCAAATAGCAAGTATTTCTGGCAACGTTTCCTTCCGCCATTTCACCATGAATATTTACAAAACTGTTGCGTTGTACCTGCCGTGGAAGGCAGAAATATGTTGGAAAACTAAACGCCGTCGTATCTGGGTTATCAACATCATCGAGAGGCAAGCTCAGCTGGGTGAATTTCACCGCTCGGTGAACCAAGCTCCTCCAGGGGCTCCGTCTGGATAACTGCCGCTTAAAGCGGTATTTTCGGATGACGACTGGCCAGTTTATCGACCTGCTAGCTAGGATCGGTGACAGAATGTAACGAATGGACACCAATTTATTCAACCAGTTCTTTTAATTTTGACACATAGTGTCATATAGCACCGGGTTTCCACACACAGCCACAATCAACATGTCCGCCATCTTGTCAGTCACAGTCAGTCAGTCTGGCTGTCTTGACGCGAATTTTTCGCCAAAGTTCAATATTTTCAACTTGTGCGAATGGCGAATATTTCGCGGTATTTGCGCCGCCAGACTGCAAATTTGCGTCCGGTGTGAACACACAGTCACAACATTCAACTGCCCTTGACACCGGAGGACGCAAGAAGGCCCTGGAACATGCAACTGTCACCCACAGTGGTGGCTCTTGTCGCACTGGAAGACATTTGTCAGACCAGACAAACAGAAGACGATTTTAAAGATCTGGAGGAAATCTTTGCAGCAGAGTTCGAACCAGCACAAGCAGACACAGCGGAGATGAACCAGAGTAAACCCACAGATGAGGATTTAAAAGATCTGGAGGAAATTTTTGCAGCAGAGCTCGAACCAGCACAACTGGCAAGAGACCCTGAACTTTTAAATGTAGGGCCTTACACCACACAGTCACCACAATCTTAACAGGTTATTACAAGAACTGTACTTGAACCTGAAGCCGTTGCTGGTAGCAGTATTAACACACCACACATTTTAAGACAAACTGGCCATGATCAGGGGTCTGTGAAGGAGATTAGCCAATTTAATGCGACAGAACTGCGTCAAAAAGTTGATTTTACGGATGTAGCTATTGACAACCCACAATGTGTACCCACTTTTATTAGAGACAGGCTCTCTGGAGTGACTGACAGCGCATTAGAAAGGTCACAACCTGGCAGTGTTTTAAATGTTGTGTTGAGAGGACCATCCCTGGCTAACAACGTGCAATGTGTATTACAATCTGCCGATGAATACAACCAGGATACGTTTATAGAGGCGGTTGCACAGGCTATTCAGAGTAATGATTCATCGATGACTGACGACGAGCTGGAGTTACAGTTGCGCAAAACCACTCAGGAGCAGGGCGTTTGAAATTGGGTAACGTGTGCTATGATCATATTCTATCTAAAAAGACACATGTCCTCTTTAACCCAAACAACAACATAGAAGATAACAGCCTTCGCTTTTCACTATGCCTAGCACACGCTGCCGATGCCGCAGTGTCTGAACAAGACAAAATGGTGCTTGCCACACGTCTGCACGCGTCGGCAGGTCTCGACCCCACACAACCAGTTTTATTCACAAACGTGGCCAAATTTGAGGCTGTAATAAACGCCAAAATTGTGATTTACCACCACACGGAGGCCCGTAAATGATTGCAATGTTTCCAGACTAATACCACTCCTAATTTAAACACCATCTGGCTTTATCTACACAACAATCACTACTATTTAATCACCAACATGAAAACTTTTTTCGGCACAGCGTATATCTGTAATTACTGCTACAACACTTATGACAGTCCTCTAAGGCATAAATGTAAATATTTGTGCAATGTGTGCTTTACACACTGCTGCGAACGAATGTCAAACACTTTCAAATGCAAGGACTGCAACCGCATCTGCAAATCAGAGGTTGCTTACAAAGCACACAAAGAGCACGATAAAACTCATGGCTAGATCCCCTGCGACAGCTGAAAATATAGTAGCGGCTGTGGGGTGATTTACAAAGTTGGTAAAAAAACCCATGCATGTGTGCCTGCAAAATGTGCCCACTGTAATGAATGTCTCATCAGCGGCAGCTCAGGCCATATGTGCTTTATACAGCCTGTAGAAAAAAAAGACCTGGAGAGCAAATACATCTTTTATGATTTCGAAACCCGGTACCACGAGGGAAAACCCAAGGCATGTTTTGTGTGTGCTATGGACATGGATGGAAACAAATTCTGTTTCAACACTTGGCGCTGCATCGGGGCATTTGTTGATCATTACAGACGGCCCAAGTTTCACGGATTCACATTCAAAGCCCACAATGCTTCGGGTTTTGACAACTACATTCTGCTGGAGCATTTTGTCCGGCTGGGGATTGTTCCATCTGTCACCATGCGCGGCAGCAGAGTAATCCACATGTATGATAAATCACACGACAAGAGATGGATCGACTCTTTTTCTTTTCTACCGATGCGTTCAGCAAAAAACCCAGACGCTCTAGGATTGAAAGATTGGGGAAAAAAACACTTTCTGCACCATTTTAACACAAGAGCAAACAAATACTACAAGGGTAAATACCCAGAACTGTCTTGCTACGGCTTTGATAAAATGAGCGTCAGTAAGCAGAAGAAATTTATGGAGTGGTACAACACGGTGTGTCATGAAACATTTGACCTACACTCTGAACTGCGCAAATACTGCATCAATGATGTGGAGGTGTTGAGAAAGGCCTGCACAATCTACCTCAACGCATTTTTAAACTGTACACAGACAGATCCATACAGTTTCACCATATTTGCGGGTAGCTGCATGGGGGTTTATAAAACACTATTCTTATGCCCCGCGACACAGTGGCTCTGACATACGATGGCGCATATATGACACAAAATAAGACCTGCTCTAACGCCTCCATACAGAGGCTGGAGTATGTGATGCACGCTGAAAACATACACATCCAACACGCTCTTAACGCGGGCGAGCGGAAGATCAGGCCATACTTTGTTGATAGTTGGGTGGTTTGCAACGTCTTCAAAAGATTCAACCTCTCCGGTTTACCACTTCGGACCTCGAGTGCAGTGCAGTGACGACAGATCTGCTCCACAAGGACAACTCTCTCCCTCCTGTCACAGCGTCCAGAGAAGCCACCGTCAAGCCACGCAATCCGCGTGAACTGGTCCCTGGTGAAAGAAAGCTCAACAGCTTCTTCATCCTTCCCACCAGTAACTCCAGCAGACCCTGCAGGCTGCCCCACCGCCGCTCTGCTGCCCTCCGAGTCGAGCCAAACTGCGCTCCGGAACACGGAAACCGAATACCTTACCGCTCCACCGGGTCAAGTAAGGATTCCTTTATCTCGGCATTTTCTGGGCAGAGAAATAGCTTATTATGTTGTATAATGTCTATGAATGCTCTGTTTATGTGACAGAAGTCCTGTAATTAGCAGAAATTACATAGCATTATACGTTATTTATTGACGTTAGCTATTAATAACCGTGACATCTCAAGAAAGTGTTACCGGTTATTAATACTGCACAAGTGTGTTAACACACATTCTTGGGTTTACCTTTATTCTTTTCTCTCTCTATATATATCTCTCTCTTTCTCTCTCGCTAAGCGCTCCGCTTCGTTCTTAACATTCCATAAGTTCTACCTCCACGGTGCTAACTAGCATCTAGCTAGCCTCAGCTAACTAGCCTAGCGGTTAGCCCTGCAATGCTAACTGGGTGCTAGGCAACCAGACACCCCCCTCCCCTTTCTTACTCCCTCACTCACATGTTTACACACACACACACACACACACACACACACACACACACACACACACACATTATCACTTGTGTCTTTTGATTAGATAACCGTTATACCAACGTGTTGCTGATTAGTTGATGCATTGTGTTAACCTCTTCCACTCACAGCATATTTTCAGGGAAAAAACACCTAAAAAGACATACCCATAGTAAATGTGTAATTCCTACACTTCTTCAAAAGGTTATATGCATGTTCTTGGTGTCCTTGGACATCTAGAGACTTCAGAGAATGTGTTCCAAGTGTCAGAAGTGTTGTATCTGTCATTAAGCCTGAGTAAATTGGAAGAAACCAGAGGAAAAATTCTGTTTTTTTAACTCTCGCCAAAATAATTTATTTTTTTGACAGAGGAAAACACTATGCTAGCAATGATTTCATGCACCCAGACATCACTGATTAGCTTCATCCACTCCTTGACCACAAATTTACCAAAGTTGATCGAATTTGGGCCAACAGTGAAGCCTACTTCAAGGATTTTGTAAGGATACACCTAGGCGAGAACTCAGTTTGGCACAATTTGGCACAAAAGTGTGCCAAATTGTGGCAAAGGGATTATTTTCTACCTCGACCTTGATGAAAACTGGTTCCAAATTACAATAAATTTTAGTTGTGTACTGCTAGTGGAGCTTTTGGATATGAAATTTACCTTGTGCCTCATCATTTTTTATTTTACATTCTGCAATTATATGTCTATATGCAATGCAGAATAATGAAAAATAACAGGAACTTCTACTTTTTTGGCTCCACAGGGAGTATATTTATTTCCAGAAAAGTGCAAACATAGAAACAAACAACCATTCTGTGCAAACAATGTAAAATAAAGTAAGAGTGCAACAAATATAAAATTAAAAAAAACAATATATAACAATATGAAACACAGCAAACACAATTAGAGCAAATGTAATCTAAGTAAGGAGTGCAACAAATTGAACTATTTACAATCTGCAATAAGGGAATGGAATGGCTTTCCAGCAGCAGTTCTTTTGGAACTTCTTCTCCCTCCTCACTGCTGCATGAAAGAAGGAGTACAGATGTTGAAAGCAACATATTTAGAAGACTGATGATTCACATCAATTTCTACATAGAATAAGACATATAAATACATAATTGAAGCAGTAAAGAGTGCATTATTCATTTTAGAGACCAAAACTACACAATTGATCTGTACACATACCTTGATATAAGCGGTGACACCTCTCTTGTAGGCAAGGGTGGGGGTGGGGTGACTTGTGCAGGGAGTGCTGGAGGTGTGAAAATCCCGATGGACCTGGACACTCCTCACTCCCTTCTTCTTGGAGGCTAAGAACATGGTGAAAAATTACTATGTAGAACAAAAATAAAAAATAACATTTGTACATTTCAACAAAGGACGGAAAAGGTGTGTAAATATGTAGCCATGACCTCCACTATAATTTGTTTACATTTGTATTTACAGATAAAATGCAATATCTGGAAACAAAGTTAGCCAAAAATAAACGAATATGGTAAAATAACACTCAATACTATTGAATTGCCAAGCTTACAACTGTGTTTACTGCTACTACTACTGTGTTTACTACTACTCCTACTACTACTACTACTACTGTTTACTACTGTGTTTACAGGTTTATGATAAATCGGGGGGGTTTGGTTTTCCATGAAAATAAAAATTCACACAATTTACACAACACTGAGCCTTATAGATAAATGCAAATACCGGTACTCACTCGTAAACGGGGTCCACGCGACTCGTAAACTGAGCCTCCTCCACAGAGCCGGCGTCATTGCTGCTGTTGGAGTCCAACGAATCCTCTATGTCAACGTCGGACCCCCGCTGTATCTCAAAGAGGATGTCAGCCATGTCCCTATTGGTGTTAAAAGTTTTTTTTTCCATGGTGGAAATGTTTTTGGGTTTTTTTATAAGCACTTCAGTGACTAGCGGTCCGGAGGAGATCCCGAGTGTGCAGGGTGCTGTTCAGCGGTCTGCCTTCGTCTGTGGGGCGCAGCGCGTAAAAGACGGCGAGAGCGCAGGTTTTACGCTCGAAGTTTTACGTAGCTGGGATTTGTAGTTCTTGGAATGGTAGGTGTCGATCGATTAAGTAGCTTCTCACCTTTCCAAAGACTACAAACACTGCCATAAAGAAGAAGTCTACGCGACACTATTCAACTTTGATTCCGCAGTGGTCGCAAAATTTAAATGTCCCTAGTTCGTACCCAAACAGATTAAAATCACCATAAAAAGGTAACGTATGCACTAAAACAGACACTCAACCCTGTTTTGTGAGCATTAGTGTCCAAAATTTGATCGAGAATTGAAAGTAAACATTGCCGTCAAATTTCAGTACATTTTTACAGCGCCCAATTACGTCCAGCATTTTTGGGCCTGCCCGCGGGCCGATCGGGCTCTGAAGGTTAATAACTATATTTTATTGTCAGAGAGAAGTCGTAGTGTCTTTTGTGTACGAATTTGTGGTCACGTGTCTAAGCAATAGCCAGTGCTCGGATCTCATCCTTCAACATCAGAGCTGTCCCTAGGTAGTTAATGTCACAAAATATTGACTGTTTAGTAGATAAACTCTGTTTGAGACTGATAAGTGTTGCAAGTTTGGTCGTATTATAGTTTCCCTGAACTCATCAGGGTGGTGCCCCAAATAATTAATATTTAATATGAATTAGTAATTTATTTAATAATCGATAATTATATTCATAATTATATATTATCATTATTTTGACCAATTCGCTCTTCAGCGCACAACACCACGTACAGAAAATCCGAACGTCTAAGCCCTAGAGATGCATTGTTTGGGGGCCGTGCAAATGCAGTGAAACTGTACCAGTGTGTGGATGGTGAAAAAATTCACGACTAAGACTTCTCCAGCCTTTACCCCACAGTGCAGTCTAAAAAAACAAAACCCTGTGGGCCATCTGCAAATTATTCACAACAACTTTGATGACATTGAAAACTATTTTGGTCTCATTAAATGTTGTGCTGCCGCCGTGGGGGCTCTCCCACCCCGTCCTCCCACACAAGGCTCATGCCAAACTCATGTTCCCGCAATGCCGTACCTGTGCTGAAGAGCTAAATCAGTCAGACGAGTGCAGACATAGTGACACAGAGCGTCAGTTGTCTGGGACGTGGGTCTCTTTTGAACTCCAAAAAGCTCTTGAAAAGGGGTATCGTTTGTTGCACATTGATGAGGTCTGGAACTTTCCAGACAAGACAGACACGCTGTTTAAAAAATATGTCAAGACCTTCCTGAAATGCAAACAGGAAGCCTCAGGCTACTCCAAACACGCCACAACACCTCAGGAACGTGAGAAATACATATCTGACTATTATGAAAAGGAGGGTATCAGACATGACCCGGCCAAAATCTGTGTCAACAAAGCAGTCAGAAGCTGTAACAAACTCCTCAACTCGCTCCGGGGCCGTTTTAGCATGCGTTGTAACATGGCCACATGTGAGCTGATCACAGAGCCTGAGAGGTTTACCCAGCTCATGTTTAGTGATCATTACAAAGTGAGCCAGTTTTGTTTTATCTCTGACGATGTTGCTATGGTGCAATGGTCACATGCCGACGGTGTGGGGGCTCGGGTGAAAGACGAGAATGTGTTCACAGGCGCCATGACCACTGCGCATGCATGCCTCGAGCTCTACAACCTGCTTGACAAGCTGCAGGAGCGCGTGCTTTACTGCGACACAGACTCTGTGATCTTCACATCTCAACCAGGGGAGTGGGTCCCCCCAACAGGTCTGTGTCTGGGTGATTTAACAGATGAGTTAGAGGATGGGGATTTTATCACAGAGTTTGTGTCTGGAGGGCCCAAGTGTTATGCGTACCAAACACACCAAGGCAAGACCGCTGTTCAATGCAAGGGTGTGACATTAAACTCTGTCAACTCCAACACCGTCACCCCCCAATTCCTGGAGGGCTTGGTTCAATCATTCGCAGCCAATAAAAACACAGATGCCCACTTGACAGCTGTGTCGGATGTGATCAAGCGCGATAAAAAGCGATTCCACCTTAAAAATGACACATTAGTTAAAAGAGTTCAGGTAGTTTATAACAAGCGCCGGGTGTTTCCCGATTACACCTTACGGTTTTTAAAAATGGATTCTGGGTCGGGGGCCCTGGGCCCTTGTGCCGGGGATCCACGCTGGTCCCCCGGCGGGTTCCTGCGGTGGGGGGGCTGTGCTCGCCCGGTCCCCGGGTACTGACGAGGTGTGCTTGGGCCTTCCGTGGTGGCTGGGGCATGTTTGCCCCCGAACATTGGGAGGAGGGTGGGGAAGGAAGGTTAGGTGGGGGTTGGAGAGGGAGGGGGGTTGAGGGGGAGGGGGGTTGAGGGGGAGGGGGGTCGGGTGGAGGGAGGGAGGGAGGGAGGGAGGGAGGGGGAGGGGGGTCAGGAGGGAGGGAGGTAAGGGGGTGGAGAGAGAGTTAGAGGTGGATTGCTTGGTACCTGGGACTTGCTGGCCTGGGACTCCGCCGCTCCCCCAGGGGGTCGCACCCACATTTGGGAGGAGTTTGCTAACCTCGGCCCGTCCTCGGGCGGACTGGGCCCTGGTGCGATGTCCTGGACTGCTGCCACTCCCGGACAATGGGAGGATGCTGGCGGACGTCTGAGGGATGGGGGCTGACATCCTTGATGCTGATTGAACTGGGGGCCCTGACCATGGGCTGCTGGCTGGGGGTTCCTGGGGGCTCCCTGCCCTCACACTGCGCGGTGGTGGACCCTCTGCCCGATCTCCGGACAGTGCCCCTTGGTGCTCCAATCTGACCCCTGGACCAGGTAGGCTAGACTCCCTGTTGGCTGGTTGCAGTGGTGACGGGGTGGTCAGCGGGGCCAGTCTGGAAGTTGGCCCCCTGCAGGTCTGGCCCATTCCTCAGCCCCTCTCATCACCTCTCTGTCCCATCACATCACATCTCATGTGACACTAGGCCTTGAGGGGCTGGACCCCCCCAATTTTAATCACATCGTAGACATTTAGGGCTTGGTGGACTGCATGAGAATGTACTGGGAGACTCTGCCGTCTGCAACCGGAGGGGCTCCCATGCTCTGGGTGCCTCCCCCAATTTTAACTACATTCTAGTCATCCACATTATCACATCAACATTCCCTCGCACAACACACACCCAGCACCCATGTTGGGATGGGGGGGCAGCTGGGGCGGGGAGTGGGTCCAGTGCTACCTCCTTTGCTAACTGCACCATTGCAGACCTGGTGGCCTGGCTGGTGCTCTGGGGGTGGGGGGGGGGGGTGTGGTCCTCCTCCCGGCGTGGTGGTTGGGCTGGGGTTGGTTGCGGGCCTTGCTGTTGTGCAGTGGATCGCTTGCTGGTGGTTTCACAAAGTCTGAGGTGCCCTGGACCATATCAGCATCTATGGAGTACTCAGCCCCTGTATGGAGGAAGATGAAAGTATGATTGTTTTGTCCAGGGGTGGCGGTCCTGGGTGTGCGTGCCTTCGGCTCACCCCGGCAGGCGGGCTGGGCCTCTCGGGGGAGTAGGGGGTCCTGGCTGGCTGGCTGGTGGTGCCCTATAGCCTGAAGCCCGCCTGCTCTGGGGGGAGGGGGAGAACAGTGGATGGGTGGAGGGGATGGGGATCGAGTTTTGGGGGGGGGGGGGGTTGCTCTGTACGGGGGCGGTGGGCCTGGTTGTTGTGGTGGGCTGTGGTTGCCCTGCCTGGGTGTGGGGTGTGGGTGGGTGTCGGCCTTGCGCTGGCGGACCTCTTGGGGGGCTCTGGTCGGGTCTCAGGCCAGAGGGGCCCTATGCCCCTGGGCTCTGCTCATGCTGTGGGGGGGGGGGGGGGGTGCCCGACGGGACCAGGGTCCTCTCTGCCCCGTCTCTCTGTGGTTTGCTTCTGGGTGGGGGTTGCTGCTTCTATACTTTCCTACGGGTCCTGGCATGGGTTGGACCTGTGGCTATTTCCTGGGGGGAGAGGTGGCCCGGGGCCCCCCGTGTCCTGGGGGTTTCTGGGTGCTCTGGTGGCCTGGTCCTGACCTGCCTGTTATCCTGGACTGGGGGTGTGATGTCCTGGCCCCCTCACATCAGCTACAGCCAGCTACGCACAGCATCCACGACAAACCGTAGCAGACACCCATACTCACACACACGTATACACACATACACGCATGCGCCGCACAACTGACCCAGAAACACACACTCAGACATTTATCTAAAAATTATATTAAACCAAATGGTAAGCCTGCACTGGAAATTCTGCAACCAATGTTTTTTCCTTTTTTTTTTCTTTTCTCCTATCTGTTGTTGTTGTTACTTTTTCTTTGTTTGTTTGTTTGTTTTTTTTCTGCTATTGTTGTTGTGTGTGTGTGTGCCCCCCCCCCCGTCCTGTCCCTGTTCTCTCTGTCTATCCACTCCTGAGCCTCAGTCAGCTTTATCAATGAACCAATACCATTCCTAATAAAATTAAGCATAAATGGCAATAGGAGGAGTTTATCAAATTCCTCCTATGCAGAATAAAACTATTTCAGTACAACAAGGCACCACGAACATTGATGCTGCTTGCCCCAGCTGCTGAACAGGACAGGTTTAAAAAAATAAAATAAAAAAATGGATTCTGGTTTTGACCCAGAAACACCCCTTTAGCATGGTGGTGAGCGGCCCATCCAATTGTTGAAAAACTTTTTTGTTAAAGATATTATAGAAAAGAGTTGTTATAGAGTTATGGAGTTGTTCAATGACGCAGCCTCCGCCACTTACAGGTACCTATTCATAGATTATAAAGCAAAGACCCCTGATCATTTGAGACTCAGAAGCAATCTTTTGGCTGAGAACACAGTCATCTACGTGCCTAAAAAAAGATTAGAAAAAAAAGTCTTGACGTTTTCACATGTTCAAAGAAACCTCCCACTGCTTGAACTGCTATATAAGTCACCACCGAATATGAGAAGGGTCACTGTAGCAAATTCAGGGTCCTATCTCATCATTTCCCTGTGTGAAATAGTGCTTAATGTGCTAAATGGGAACATACCTCTAAACACTAGGCAATACAGACAGCTTAAGAAGAAAAAAAAACAGATCAGACTCATTGCAGACAAAAAAGTCAAACTTGTTAAACAGAGAAAATCTGTGAACCAGTCTGGGGGATTTTTACTGCCGCGGTTAGGTGATGCAATCCCTTTCATTGTTGACCTCGTCCGGAGAATGTAGAGGGAGCCATGGAATATGTGTATAAAATGTATCTGGTTCCTCAACGTCAGCTGGGTTCGTTGAAGCAGCAGAACCCAAACTCAATTAGAGTTGATGCACAAAATGAGCTGCACAAAGCCATGGCCGAGGTTCTGGATCAGCCAAGGGTGAATTTGCATGAAAAAGCCAAAAAATATGCATCTATCTTACTGAGATATCTGACACTTGTGAGACAAGGTGAGCAGCAAAAGAATGTGTTGACTCTGTCGCTCCCTATTTCCCAAAACCCTGTTCAGGCCGTTGCTCATGCTGAAGAGGGCGCTGTTGCCACATCTGCTGCATACACACCAGACGCTAGAGACCGCGTAGTCTCAGATTTAATTAAACATATGCCTAAGAGGAGTCGGAGAAACGCGGAGCACATTTTGGCATTACTGACGAGGGCTCCAGACACTGTCTTGGTCAGACCAAGGGGAAATTATTCTCAATAATAAAATAATTATAGGCTTACACTTGTATGATTTGATCAAGAATGTCACAGCTAGCCATAACGTGAGCAACTCGTCAAGACCCAGGGGATGGTCGACTTTTCTAAAAACTTTGGCTGATTTAAATGTGCCACTTTCGGCGATACCAAACACTAATGTCCGCAGAGCTATCGGTGACATAAAACATGCAGACAATGTCGGCTTTACTCATTCAACACCGTGTTAGAAGAGGCACCAAGAGAACAGTGTTGGGTGACGAGTTGTGGGAGACCTATTGATGTTTAGTAATTCTTTTCTTCTTTTTTTCATTTTATTATTGTTGTCAATACATGCATTATACAGGCTTATTTTTAAAAAGCTATTTGATCAATGTGGAAGAGCTGATGGAATGGATGTCTGCATTATTCTTTTCTTTTTTTTTCATTTTATTGTCGTTGTCAATACATGCATTATACCAGCTTATTTTATTTTCAAAAGCTTTTTGGTCAATGTAAATCCATGATTTTTCACTTATCACATGTTTTGCCTTGTATGTTTTACTATAAATCAATGCTGGTGCATATGTTATGATGTTTTCTTTGAGAATAAAATACGCTTGAGAGCACACTGATCTCTTGTGTTTTTATTTTTATTTTCCACACTGCACACATGTAAAATCATGGCCGTGGCACACGGCTACAGGTTTGATATTGTTTACAAACTTACACACCATAGCATCATTACGCAGTAAATTATCCGTATACATTTTTAACACTCTATCAAAAGACATTCCTTTCTGCATGTGGTAAAGAAAAAACACACAGTGTTGGCCACAGGAGACAGCCTGATGGCTTTGAACGTGTTTTTTTTAATAAGACACAGCTATAGCGTTTTTCCATTTAAAAAAAAGTGTTTATCTCGGAGGCAAAAATATCAGGTGTATTCCCAAAGCTGTCGAAAAAGCATCCGTTCTTGTCTTTTGTGACGTAAAGAGTGAGCCAATGCTCTCAGATGTGACAGAACTGTGTTAACAATCATCATTGAAGGGAACCACGGTATTTTCCTTTTCGGGAGCTCATCACACGCCAGTACACCTAAAAAACACTGGTCTTTTTCTGTATTTTTTTAACAACGCCTGTCAGCTCGGCGGTGTTCATGGTTCTCAGTAGTAGTCCAGCAGCACCTGTCTACTGTTTGATATCTCAATGACTGAGTCAAACACTGAATAACAAATGAGGTGAACAGTTCTGGTGAGGGGATTTCTGAATTGCGCCTCCAATCTCACATTTCCAGACTTGATCAGAGAAACGTTTCCGCCATGACCCTCGTCAGGTTCCAGGTTGAAACAGACAGACAGACAGACAGACAGACAGATGACTTTATTAATCCCTTTTGGACGTTCCGCCAGGGAAATTGCAATCTCCTACACATTCACAGCACTGTTACCATAAAGGTAAAAAGAATAGACATAAATAAAACTGTATAGAAAAATAGAAAAGAAAAGAAAGACTATATATATATATATATATATATATATATATATATATATATATATATATGTATATATAGTTATATATATATATATATACATTATATACAGTGTGTGTGTGTGTGTATATATATATATATATATATATATATATATATAGGCAAGGCAAGGCAAGGCAATTTTATTTGTATAGCCCGTTTTCACAAACAGTTTGTCTCAAAGGGCTTCACATGGCATCATAACAACATCCTCTGCCCTTAGACCCTCACATGGACTGAGGAAAAACTCCATAGAAAACCCTTTTAACAGGGAAAAATCTGAGAAACCTCAGGGTGAGCAACAGAGGAGGGATCCCTCACCCAGGACGGACAGACGTGCAGTAGATGTTGTTACAGACAAGAAAACAGTTTACAATGCAGAATGTGGGAAACACGGAAATGTTAATAACAGCTGAAGAAGGAAGCTTCTGGAGGGGGAGGCAGGGAGAGCAAGCCAGCTTGATGGGGGACTGGATGGTTGACTGGTTCATGGAAGGGGAGCGCAGGCCGGTGTAACAGTAGGGAATAAGGGGGGGGGGGGGCGATGCAGGCGGCGGTTGGGGCTCTGGTGGATCTGTGGAAACACAGAGAGACTGCGAGACACCAAGGCCAAACTACAAAGTGCAACAAGTAGTGGTAATGACAGTTCCAAAAATGTGCAGGGAGGAGAGGAGGAGAGAGGGGGAGAGGAGAGGAGAGGAGGGAAGGGCTCCATGTAACCTGATGTGTCCCCCAGCAGTCTAAGCCTATAGCAGCATGGCTATCAATGGTTCAGAGCTACCTGAACCAGTCCTAACTGAAGGCTCTGTCATAAAGGAAAGTCTTAAGCCTGGACTTAAACGTAGTCAAAGTGTCTGCCTCTCTGACCCATGGAGAGAGCTGGTTCCACAGTAGAGGAGCCCGGTAACTAAAGGCTCTACCTCCCAGTCTGTTTTTATTGATACTGGGAATCACTAAAAGACCTGCATTCTGGGAGCGGAGTGCTCTGGTCGGACAGTAGGGACTAATGAGCTCTTTCAAATAGGATGGAGCTTTATCATTGAGAGCCTTATAAGTCAGCAGAAGGATTTTGAAGTCGAATATACACACACATGTGCATGTGCCTGTGTGTTCCTGTATGTGATTTTGTATATGTGCATAGTAACAGGAATAATAATAATTATAGTATTAATTGTTGTTATTATAACAATAATAATGATGATATAATATGATACAATGATAATATAATATAATATAATTCATAATAGTAATAATAGCAGCAGTAATAATAATAATGAAGATGATATAATATAATAATAATAATAGCAGCAGTAGTAACAATAATAATAATAATAATGATTAATAATAATAGTAATGTACAGTCTCTTTTTCTGCACGAGTGTCCGGTTGTTATCGGGGCAGGTTGGTGCTCAGCCCTATCCTACAGTCCCTCTGTAAGCCCTCCCCCCCTCCAGTGAGGAGTTTAACAATTTTATGGCGCTAAAAACAGGGTGTTGCCAGACCCAAAGTCTGTTCTGTTTATGGCTAGTGATCTGTCCTTCAGGTGTCGACCCGTGCTTTGAAAGAGATGAAAGTCTTCTCTTACATATTGACCATTTGGGAAATGTGGTTGAAATGGCTTGGCTGCACCATCAACATACAGGCTGATGAACTCGGTGTTCCATCCTTCCATCCATCCATCCATCGTCGTCTTCCGCTTATTCCTTACTAGTAAGGGTCGCGGCGGTGCTGGAGCCTATCCCAGCATCAACGGGCGAGAGGCGGGGTACACCCTGGACAGGTCGCCAGTCCATCGCAGGGACAACATACAGAGAATTCAATCAGCCTAGTCCCCAAATTGCATGTCTTTGGACGGTGGGAGGAAGCCGGAGTGCCGGAGAGAACCCACACAGGCACAGGGAGAACATGCAAACTCCACGCCCGAGCCAGGACTCGAACCCGGAACCTTCTTGCTGTGAGGCCACAGTGCTAACCACTGCGCACCACTGTGCAGCCCGAACTCGGTGCTGCAATGCTGAAAATGAAACGGGTTTCTGGTATATGACCCTGTGTCGGTCTCGTTATCAACAAAGCATACAATTACAAATTTCAGGACCTGGCTGTTGTAAAGGTTTTCCTGATTGCACACCCTCGTGCCTCCACCAATGTACAGGTGACGTGGGGGTGCTTGTTCTTCTGAAAGTCCACCACCATCTCCTTAGTCTTCTGGACATTGAGGCAGAGGTTGTTAACTCTACACCACTGCACCAGATGTTCCACCTCCTCCTTGATTCAGACTCATCGTTGTTTGTGATGTGTCCTACTACTGCTGTGTCATTTGCAAACCTGACAAGATGGCAGCTGAGTGTCTTGTCGAACAGTCGTAAGTCAGCAGAGTGAACAGGAGGGGGCTCAACACACAGTCCTGTGGCAAGCCGGTGCTGTGGGTGATGGAGGAGGAGACGGTGTTGTGGATCCCGGTGGTCTGAGGTCTGTTGGTCAGGAAGTCCAGGACCCAATTCCCCAATGTGGGACTCAATCCAAGGGAGGAGAGCTTCTGCACCAGGGTCTGTGGGATGATGCTATTGAAAGTGGTAACTCACTTTGGTTATAATTTTGTTTGACATATCAAACAAAGTTAGTTACAGATCATTCAGTGATCTTTTGTACATATAGTAGCTGCATCCAGTTTTGTAGATTATTGGGTGAGTTTTACTCAGCCAACAGCAAGATGGCAGAGGCCCGCAAAATGGATGGAGGCCCACCGCCCCCACCTGCCACAGCTGCTGAAGAGCCAGAACACTGGGAGACCAGTGGCTGAAAGCACACAGGACACAAATATCTACACAGACACAGACATAGACACACACACACACATGGTAATTGATAACGTATGGGCCTTCAAATACTGACTGTTGCATTTGTAGGAAATAAAGAATTAATATATGAATGATTATTTTATTTGACAGTGGGTTGTGGGTAAAAGAGTTGTACAGTCTGTCCCAAACAGTTCTTCCATCTGGGACATCTGCAGTGTTGCTGGGATGGTCTTCCTCAAGCTTATTCATTTTTATGGCAGGATGTTGCTCTCCTCCTATTGTGGCAATATTATGGAGAACAACACATGCCACTAAGATGTCACAAGCCCTCTCTGGGTGACCTTGAGTTTATTCAGGCACTGGAACCGGGCTTTTAGTGTCCATATTGTCATTTCAACCTGTGCTCTAGTCCTAGTGCATTGAACCACTGTTGGGGGCCCAGGGTCAGGGTAAGAGGTCATCTGTGAGGGTGGGTATGGTTACCCTCTGTTACCCAGCAGGTAGCCTCAAAGTCTCTTGCATATATAGTGGATACATTTTGAGTGTTAGAATATAGAGACAAGGGATATTTGACCAAAGCTTTACCTACCATGTGCAAACCCGTTGCTCAGGTATGCTTTGGATAGACCTGTGAGGCATGCACAGAGCTGGGCCACTGTGCCTCAGTATTGGTGATGAGGGATGCTGCATCACTTGAACTTGATTGTGCAGATACTGAGATATGTTTGTTTTAGTAAGTTGTGAGAGTGTCTTTTGTTGTTAGACAGTCAATGTGCCTGCACATTTATGCTGTAGAGTGACTTCTTACTACAGGATTTCTGTGAAATGGAGAAACTCAGAGTTTCTTTGATAAAACCTGCCAGGAAGCAGGCTAGGTTCACAGAGTAAGTTACCGCAGCAACAGACCCAAAATTTAAGTTATCTCTTTTTCTGGAACCAAAAACTCAGAGTTTCCCTCATTTCAGGCTTAACAAACTCAGAGTTTCCACAAATGAATGAATGAATGAATGAATGAATGAATGCCTTTTATTGTCATTATACAAGTATAATGAGATTAGAGCCAGAACCATTTTCAGTGCAAGAACAAAAGGAAAAGAATGAGAGAATAAATAAAAAACAAGGAAATAAATAATTTACAATATTAAAAATATAGAAGATATATAAAAAAAAAATAAAATATATAAGGTATGTACAGTACACATATATACATATATGACATAATAATGAGGTACGGTATGTATTTCACAGTGTATTCTACATACAGAGGGATATTGCACATGGGGATATTGCACAGAGAGAGAGTCGGTTTAATGTGGTGGGGATATTGCACAGAGAGTCGGTTTAATGTGATGGGGAATTTGCACAGACAGTGAGTCGGTTGAATTTACTGCTTATGTGAGTTAAGGGTGGTGATGGCTTTTGGAAAGAAGCTGTTCTTGTATCTATTTGTCCTTGTTTTAATACTTCTGTAACGCCTTCCAGAGGGCAGAAGGTGGAACAGGTCAGAAGCAGGGTGTGAACTGTCTTTGAGGATGATGTTGGCTCTGCTGAGGCAGCGTGAGGTGTAGATGTCCGTCAGGGAGGGGAGAGGGCAGCCAATGATCCTCTGAGCTGTCTTCACCACCCTCTGCAGCCTCTCCCTGTCTGCAGCAGTGCAGCTGCCGTACCACACCGTGATACAGTATGTCAGCAGGACCTCGATGGATGAGCGGTAAAAGGTCAGCAGCAGGTTGGTGTTGAGTTCGTGCTTCCTGAGAACTCTCAGGAAGTGTAACCGCTGCTGCGCCTTCTTGGTGATTGCTATTATATTGTCTGTCCAAGTGATGTCGGCGGAAATGAGAACACCGAGAAACCTGAAAGTATGGACCCTCTCCACTTGCTCGCCATTGATGAAAAGGGGGGCTGGGTCAGTGCAGTGCCTCCTGAAGTCAATGATGATCTCTCTGGTCTTCTTGGTGTTGAGAGCGAGGTTGTTCTCTGAAGACCAGGCTGTCAGCTTCAGGACTTCCTCCCTGTAGGCAGCCTCATCACCCCTGGAGATGGGCCCGACCACTGTCGGGTCATCGGCAAACTTCACGATGAGGTTGCCGCTGTGGGCCCGGCTGCAGTCGTGGGTGTAGAGGCAGTACAGGAGGGGGCTCAGCACACAGCCCTGTGGGGAGCCGATGCTCAGCGTGCGGGTGGAGGAGAGATGGGGGCCAAGTCTCACAGTCTGGGGTCGGTCCGTGAGAAAGTCTCTGATCCAGGCACAAATCCTCCTCTCTGAAACAGACCCCAGATCAGTGGACCAGACATGTACAGAGAGCTATGTTCCAGAGAGCTGTGTTATTATCACCCTTTTATAGTGCATTTGCTTAGTGTATAGTGGTTTTGGTTTAGTTTCTTGTTCCAGTGCTTGGCTTACCTTGTGTAGTGATTTTGTGTTTCTTATTTCAGTGGCACCCTGGATCTAAAAGCCAGTGTTTTTCTGAATTCTAATTCTTGGGCATTTTTCCCCCTCCTGTTGAATAGATTGCTTTCAGTTTAAAGGTTAGACCTTGCTTAATTTGTTTTTTTTTTCTCTTCCTGGGTACTCATCCTTTCTTGTTATTGTTACTCCTGGTTCCCCTGGACCACTACGACATAACACCCAATTTGCAACTTTTCATCAGAAGAAAGGACATGCACAAGGTGAAGGCATGGAAGTGTGTTTATGTAAATTGTTGTATGTGTGTGGAAGACAACAGGCATCCACTGAAGCAGAAAATATTCCCATGATTTTGGGCATCAGTTAAACCCCACTGCAATCCTACACATCTGCTCATCTGATTGGTGCATTCTTTAAACAACACTTCACGCATAACGCCATTGATTAAAGACCAGCCTCTTCTTTGTTGATGTCAAAATGTTTCCTGGTGTCCCCAAATAGCAATGTGCTATGGTTGCGCGATACCACACCCCATTAACATACATAATAACCTGCTGGCACACACGCAGAGCAAGATTATTTACTACTTAAAAAGTGAGGGCTCTTGGCATGAAAATGTGATCTGCAATGATGCTTGTGCTTGACCGAGCACCAGCTTGTGCCATGCTCAAAATAAGGCCCAGAGATTGACTCCATGAGTAAGCAGTCTTCTGATAAAGTAGGCATTCTTTACATGACAGTTGTGTATTTGGTTGAACATGGCTATCAGCAATATTTTAAAAGTTCCCATGAATAATCATGAAGTATATTGCTTAATTGCATTTCATTAACAATTAGAACTATCTAAAACTAATAAAACTCTCAGAGCACCTGGAATCCAGGGTGTTTTTTTTGTGCAACAGGTTATTAGGTTACAAATAGCAGTTTGCTGAGACACAGGATGGAGGAGACAATCTAAAAGAAAGAGCCTTTAGACTTACATCTGCACTGTACCCAAGCAAGTTTGCCCTTTAAAATCCAATTTTTGATGGTGCTCATGTAAGTGTAACATTGTTTCGACTCCTTGGTCATTTTGGCAAATGGCTGATTAGTTTAGAATCATTCAGTCATTCACACTTGACCAGGTTGTTTTCATGGAGCTCTGTTTTACTGTATCAGAAATAATCTCTGGAAAATGCAGAGGGGTTGGGTACATTCATGTCCATGATAATGTGTGTGTTATTTGTTATGTGTTTGCAGTGTGGGAAAAAGATGTGACGATTCTCAGGGAGTGGTTGAAATCAACCTCTTTACTAGTTTTATATTCATAATGAGATGGACTAAGTTTTAGCTAATTATACGAAATGGGTTGTCCCCAACCTCCCTACCAGACTCAGCAGCTAATGTCAGTCAGCTCAACAGGTGTACTGTCACCCCACAACTAAACTCAATCCAGTGAACCACAACATGAAGGTGAGCAGCATGGCATGTCAGTTAGCATTATTGAAGGGGGTCTGTGGGAACAGGTAAAAGGTAAAGTTAATGAAGCTTTGATTGTGTCGATACCTGGAGATGTGGTTCCAACAGTTGCACAGGCTTCTTCTGGTGTAGGAATTAAATTAATAGATAGATAGATCAGAAGTACTAGTCTTAGGAAGCATTTTGTGAATCACATAGGTTTCTGTGGCCATCTCCCACCAAGGAACAAAAGGACAAACAGTGACGGAGACAGGATGAAGGGGGGAGTTGAGAAGCAAATGCTAAACAGGTGCTACAGTCAATGCTTTGATGGGGAAACCATTTGCCTTTTCTTTGTTGTTGAATGGTATAAAGGAATGGACATTGGACATTGGACATAATGGACATTGTAAAGATCTGCAGAGAACATTCAGCAAGAGTCTTCTCTCCATACTGCATGTATTAAAGAGACTTGATTCATCACACCGAGTATGTAATTCTTCAGAGAATTAGCAACTCTCAACTGATCTACAAGGAGAATTTCCCTTAAACTGGCCTTTGGCTATGGGGCCCAATGTGATATTTTTTCATTGGGCCCAAAATCCCTGGTGGCACCCCTGCCCACAACGCCCAAAACACCTGCAGCTGCTACAGCCATATTTATGGCAAATGAAGACAAAGACACAAAGGATTTTGTTCACTTCCAATTATTTTCTCAAATATAACATAATAACATTTTCAGTGGAATAAGGAGATCATTAAAAGAAGTTGAGAAACAACCAGGACATGGTGCCGGCAGTACATGGTGCGGGAAACCACCTGTAGCCCCGGCGTGGAAGTGGGAACACCACCAGAGCAGCTGCCTACATTACTGACTGCATTCAACAACAACTCCAATGGTGCCCAGAGGCCCCCGTTTTCATCTCAGGGGACTTCAACCACTGCAGACTGGAGCTGTCTCTCCCTGGGTTTCACCAGAATGTGAAATGTGGAACAAGGGAAGACAGAATCCTAGACAAATGCTTCAGGAACATAAAGAATGCATATGTGATTAGAGTCAAATCACCACTCTCCAACTCAGACCATAACACAGTTCACCTCATCCCCACCTACAAAACAGCTCTCAAACACAGTAAACCACAGACAAAGACTGTTAATGTCTGGATCGAAGACAGCAGTGAGACCCTTAAAGGATGTTTTCTCTGCACAGAGTGGAATATCTTTCATGGGCTGGATGTGGACACTGCCGCTGGGACTGTAACTGATTATATCCAATTCTGTGTGGACAATATCATACCCAAAAAGGAAATAACTATCTATCCCAACAACAAAACATACATCACCAAGGAGGTTAAAGACTGCATTAACCGCAAGAAAAGAGCATTCAGGAACCAGGACTTGGTACAAAAAGAACTGAACCACATGCTTAGGGAAGCTAAAAGGAAACACAAAGGACAATAGAGGAACACTTTGCTATTAACAACCCTAGGAAAATGTGGGACACTATGAGGAGAATCACCAACGAGACTCCTGCTCAAAAATGTCTCAGCACCTTTAATGACCTTTAACTATAACATCTATAGTCATGAAGTGTTTTGAGAGGGTGATGGTGACTCTGCTCAGGAGGGAAGTGGATGCATATTTAGACTCCTTTCAGTTTGCCTACAAGCAGGGTCGCGGCACTGATGATGCTATCAACAACATCACACATTTGGTCAGTAAACACCTCGATGACCTCAGAGCTTATGCACATGTGTTATTCGTTGGCTTTAGCTCAGCGTTCAACACAAGGCAGCAACACCTGCTTATAGGAACACTAAAAAAAAAAAAGATGAATGTGAACTCTTACATCCTGAGGTGGTATCACTCCTTCCTGACACAGTGCACACAGCAAGTCAAGGTCAAAAGCACCTTCTCAGAACCCAGATTAATAAGTACAGGTTCCCCCTCAGGGACTGCGTCAGCTACCCGGTCCTCTTCACATTGTACACAAATGATTGTGTAACATCGCACTCAGGGAACTTTACTATATCGTTCTCTGATGACACAGCTATTGTCAGCTTCCTGCATGCTGACGGACTATTTTTCAGAAATAGAGTAATATGTCCAGTGGTGTGACCAAAATTATCTTGTGTTGAATGTGGGGAAGACGGATGAGAGGATATTAGATCCAAAGACTGTTGGTGACCACAGGCCAGTTGTCATTAAGAACAGACACATCAGCCAGGTGGGTTCATACAGGTATCTGGGGATCCGCATTGACAATGCTCTCAGCTGGAAGATACATGTTGGAATTCTCTGCTCCAAACTCAAACAGTGTCTTTACTTTCTACGCAGACTCAGGGTCTATGGAGTGGAACAGAGGATCATGTTGCTGTTCTACCGGGCTGCACTGGAAAGTATCATCAGATATGGCATTGTGGTCTGGTATGGCAACCTGACTGTGCAGTCGAGGTCACAGATTGCCGGTCTGGTGCGGACTGCCATGAAGATCATGGGGGTCAAGAACCATACTTCCCTCCAGTTGCTTTATGAGCAGTCTGTCATCAGACAGGCACAGAAAATCATGTCTGACCTGACTTACATTCTACACCACGAGTTCCAGCTACTACCCTTTGGCAGGAGGTTCAGGGTCCCCAGAACCAGGCTAAACAACAGCAGAAACTACAAAAACTCATTCCTGCCAACATCCATCAAACTGCTCAACAACCAACAATAACTGTCAGTGCAATACAAGCCATGGTGCATTATTTCTTTTCTGTGCAATAGGATGTATACATCTTTCTCATGTGTATTTTATACATTTTTTGTATACTTTTTCCATATTTGTGTCTGTGAGATATGTTGCTTCTTTTTTGTACTTGCTTGATTTTTTTCTTCCCTTGTTTTTTTTTCAAATTCTGTCACACTTCTCTAACAAACTGCAGCTGGACAGAGTCCAGGAAAAAATTTCGCCCATGGGGACAATAAAAGTATATCGTATCTTATTTTATTCTCGCAACTAGAGTTAGAGAACACATTATTAGATAGACATTAGCTAGCTAGCTATTGCTATGATATTAGCCTAACCTTACCTTGGAGCAGCCGTATGTATGCTCGTTTATTTTCGAGACATTCAGCTGGGCCATCCTCACTGTTCAATCCATTTTAGGCACCACTCCTGTTGTGTTTTCGGTTTTGGGAAAGGAAAGAACACAACTCCCCTCGCCAAACTCTTGGGGTACCTACTGTTGGATTAATCCATATGCTTTACCATTTTGTCGGAGGTCTGCAGATTTGTGGACCTTGTTTACTTGTAACAGTTGCTAAGATGTTGCTGGTTGGACAACGACTGTTTGGGGATGGGTTTTGTGAAAGGTCAGTTGTGTAAGATACTGATCAGTGGTTAAATAGGCATTTCAATAATATATGAAAGCTGCATGAATATTAATATTATTAGTATTATTCAAATATATTTCTAAATAAGGCAGCATGAACTTAAAAAACTGAATTTATAACGGAATCTTTGAAAATAGTAAATAGTTTAACGTGTTTGTGTGTATCTGTTCGAATATGGCTGTTAAAGGACTATGTTGCTTTATTAGGCAGGAGCATTAAGTCTTTGTCTAAGATACTTGTGCTGCTAACAGCATTGCTTCTTATGCTTTCTGTCAAGAAAAAAAGAAAAAAGAACCTAATCCAGCCACAAATGTATAGCCTGAGTAATTACTTGTGATTGAGAGTTGATGAGTTAGTCACTAAATAAATTCGCACACTTAAGAGCAGACATGAAGATATAAATAGAGAAGACAGAAAGAAACTCATATCGGCATATTAAAATCATTTATTGTGCTCCAGAAGAGTAATTACTATTTAACCAGAAAGAAAGACAAGTGACAAATAATCTACATTACAAATGCCAGACTAGCTCACAAGTGCTCCCTGTTTCACATGACATTCCAAGAACCAGTCCGTCTTTGTGTTATCAGACTTAGAATAAACCTCTGAGGATGAAATGAGGATTGGTGATAAGTCACCTCCACTGGGATTTGAGGTTAGAAAATGTCATGTTGTGTTACATTCTTTTGCAGTGCTTGTTCTTTCCTTCTGTCCTACATACTACAGCACAAGTCTTGGCAGATTTACACTGGAACAGGAGAGGAACCCCCCCCCATCACCACCATCAAACCCCCCCCCCCCCCCAAAAAAAAAGCAGGGTTTCTTTAATGTCTTTGTCAGTCATATATGGGGTGTCTTCTGTTTCCCCCTGAAATACTGGTTCATTTCAATATACTGGTGCGCTGTGATTCAATAGAAACAACTGAAGAAGTGCTACCTGGGCGGGTCTGGATTCCTCTCTTTTTATTCAAGAGACAGTTGTCAAGGAAGGAGGTATTGAAGCCATTTTTTTTCTCTGGCGTGTTACAAAGTTATCTTACATTTGCACTCTGAGGTTGGGTCGTAAAGATGCATTAACAGGTGCACATTAAAGAAATCCTATTTCAAGTCTTATTTTTGGACAACACAAATGGGATATGGCATCAAATAAACAGAGTATTCAAAAATATTGACACAGAAACAAAAGCTTCACATTGCAGAAACTAACTTGATCAATAGATGTTCACAGGTCTCATAAATCTAACTGAACCTATGAACAATATCACCACGAATAAGAAAAAAAAATCTGTGAAAAGGAGTTGTTTGGATGAACACTAAAGATTTAGGTAATGCTGAGATGTTTTCCATAACACTGATTTTGTATTTTTTGGGGGGCAATAATATAAAACATAAAAGCAAACACAAAAACACTTGATCATCTCATACATGCTGCATCCATTCATTTTACTTTCATGGTAGAAGAAACATGAATCAAGTCAAGAACTAAGGACAATATTTGGGAAGTATCTATAGTCCGATGGTTTTCACAGACAGGTTTATTATAGTCTGATTTGAAGAATATTTTATGCTGAAAGCATGATGAAAATTGATTTGTTAATGGCTGATTATAGAGTAATAAAACAATATGTCATGTCAAAGTCCCATTTGGACTGTGGTGAGTTTAGGTTTGGACTTCGTAAGCATTATTATGGACTTTTGAATCTTGTTTACTTCACCGTCACTGGAATGTTTCTTCTTGTGTTTTGGATCTTAAGCCTGATCTATGCTTCTGCGTCGCGTCGACGGTGTAGCCTGACGCGCGCCTCCAAAAAGGTGGTGATGGTGATGTAAACGTTGAGGACTGTGATTGGTCTGCTCAGAACATAATTTCCAGTTCAGTCGCAGCCCTATGGTCGCAGCACAACAACAACACCGCCATTTTCAAAGTTTCTGTGGTGAAAGCTCCAAGAAAAAATGGACCAAGCCGAAGAAAGGATTATCGTGGAGGTGCGCAAGTACAACCACCTCTACAACTCCTCTTTGCGTGTGAATTGTTGTATGTGACCGGAAGAAAACCAAGGAATCCAACAAGAGCATGGCATAGATGGTGACATCCCAGTTACATTGTTAATATGTAGTCTTTAAATATAAAGAATTTGCTCTGTGGAAAAAAAAATCTGTATCTGTATGTCAGAGGTGATTGTTACAGAATACCACATGAAGTTTTCTGGCAAAATAGAAACAGACCCTTCAAAGATTTATGTACAAATTATCAATGAAATGAATGGTGATAACTCAAATGAGTGGTCAGAAGGCAGTGCTCATATTTTAGCTCCTTGCCTACTGTGGACCAGGTTAGGTATGTTACATGTAACTGTAGTCATATATTCCCCTAAAAAGTCAGCAAACTTCATTTCTGAATTAAGCCTTAATTATCTCACTAATGCACAAATCCTGATTCTTATTACAGGTCCCTGTTATTTTGTATTGCTCTTTTGTTTAACAAGTTTTGTTCTAGTTTTGGCTTCAATAAACTGTTAGTTAATAATTTCATGCCTGCCAACCTGCTGCATTTGGGTCCTGCCACCACACCCTGCCATATCAAAAATAATTGTGTAAAAACCTCTGAAATTAATATCACCAAACTAAACACCAGTGCTAAACCTGTTCATATTTATGTTTTGGAAACATATGCAGTTCTGCATACATGACGGACAGCTCATAAAAAATTCCGAAAACTTTTGGAACAAAAAAAAAATTCCCCAATTTAACTTACTGGGAAAATTTCACTGTGACATCTTTAGCTTAAAGTGGATACAAAAAAAAACAAAACCCAACTTGAAACTCCCCAAGGCAATTCAATATCCATCTGTAATATAAACTTGTAATGAAGAGGATATGAACTTCAATATGGCTACCACACAATATTTGGGTCCCAGTCTGCATCAAGTATTGCATTGGAAAAACAGAATGGGAACAAAAACATAAATTAAATTAAAGCTGCAAGCAGCGTTGTTAGGGCCTGAGCCCCCTCGCTGCGAATTTCAGCGAATTTCATGCATGTGTAGGGGTTCAAATTAAGGATTTACTTGGCATGGAAGAAAGAAAGAATAATTTATGCGCATATAGCGCGCACTCATTGACAGCAAGAACAGTGTAGTACCAGGTTTTGAATGGGTGTGTATGTGAAAACCGGCTCCGGGCCGTCTGGCCAAGATGCCTCATGGGTGTTGGGGGGGGCTGGGACACTGTTTGGTGTGTGTTTTTTGTGCTGCTAATGTGTTGCTCTGCCGAGCAAACATAATAGGGTCTTCGCCTGAAGTACCTTCAGGCTCAGGCCCTCAAAAAAAGCTTTTAAGCTCCAATTGAGAATTTACTGACTTATGTGAAAAAGAGTTTCTTGATAAATTGCGAAATGATAACACATTTGCAGAAGAAGTTCTGATGTAGCAAACACTGATTACATGATGGCTGTTTCTGCTGAAGTTGTCCTCCTAGTTAACAATAAAAACAGCTTTGTGTGGATTGATGAGGAGACCAAAATATTCCTAAATCTCATCCATGAAATAATTATGCACAATAAAGTGTTCAATACCAGCGTGCCTACTAGTTTTGTTTCTGGTTCTATGTTATTTTTTTTACAGTGATGTTCGGGAACATTGCCTATA
Organism: Aulostomus chinensis; assembly: GCF_037954235.1. Lineage (NCBI taxonomy): Eukaryota > Metazoa > Chordata > Actinopteri > Syngnathiformes > Aulostomidae > Aulostomus > Aulostomus chinensis. The sequence goes on along the minus strand of NC_141333.1, from coordinate 27,907,576 downwards.
CCACCATCTTCTGGCAAAACGAGTTCTGTTTGTCTACACTAACTACTTAATAGAAATGTAAATAAGGTGCACTTTTTTTTCAAAATTTTAAAAAGTATTTACTTTGGGTGGAGATGGAAACTATTAAAGTAACTTATGTCACTGGAGGTTGCAGAGATTTATATTTGATATTTTTTGTCGCATGTATATATTATGTCATGATCATTATATTTTATACATTGTATGTGTTTGAGTGTATATTTGTGTTTTGAATGATAAAATGCATTGATTTGCCCGGAAATTCAGTGATCAGGTTTTTGTCTCATTTTTTAAATTTTCCTCTTGCGGTGTATTTCATGTTAAAAATTATATATTCCAGAATTTAGTCACACTGAGGTCTACAGTTGCTTACTCTCATATTGTGCAGCAACCACATAATTTAATAATGCTTCCACTTTTTTTCTGGTCTGCATATGTACATTTTCATTAAATCAAGTCTAGTCAATTTTATTTGTATGGTGCCAAATCACAACAAAAGTTATCTCATGACACTTTACAGGTAGAGCAGGTCTAGTACCACACTCCTTCAATGAATTTACACCCAACAATTCTCCATGAGCAAGCACATCCTGCAACAGCAGCGACGAAAACCTTCCTTTTAACAGGCAGGAACTTTGAGCAGACCCAGGCTCAACGGGGACGGCCTTCTGCTTTTGCCAGTTGGGGGGAAAGACAGCAGGAGAGCAGGGCAGAGACAAAGACAGATAATGGAGGAAGACAGATATGCAGAAGGAAAGAGTGGGACAGAGATAAAGAGAGAAAAAGGTTAGTTCAAGCTATCAGCTTTTTCAAAATGTCCAGCCAACCCTTCTCATCAGGGTATTAAGGTCATCTGATGCTTTGACTTTTTAGATCATTTCAGTTACAGTTTCTCTTGCTAATGACACTCTTCCCATTTACAGTTAAAATTTTAACCATACTCTTCCTCTGCCAGTTGCTAGGCATGTAAAAGTTATTTACTCCATTTCTGCTTTTATATAACTCTTGATTCATGAGTCACTGCACACCTCCTCTCTAACAACTTTTTTGTCCGTGCATCCAAATTTACAGCTTTGGGCAATCCAGCAGGACTGCTTGCTCTGTCGGAGAAAACAAGGGCTGACTTGTTTGTGTCTAGTCAACGCACATGCTGCAGTTTGTTAGAATTTGCCACAAAATGTTAAATTCTCCACAATTGCAATTACATTTTTTTTATCAAATAAGTCATATACAGATCAGAACCTCTCTTGCTGTCCTTAATTTACCTTCCAGTTTACCCCCTTTCATCAATCTGATAATCTAATCACAGCAATTTATTAGTATTAAATTCTTAAATGTCAAAGAGCTCCAACTGTTTGACTATTGACCCATCAGTGGAATGGGTGGCTCGTACCTTGCGCTCACTGATTCACTTTCCAGGTTTACAAAAAAAGACAATAGAGTTAAGCTTGCTCAGGAATTTGCTGAATGTGGCTTGATGATGTTGCACTAATTAGCATACTTACATCATCGTGTTGTATTTTATATTCTGCATAAGGTCAGATGGTGTCACCCCTTCACATCTGGTTTCTCTCTTTGCTCAAATGTAGTGGGGTTGTTGTATAAATGTATAAAGCTACTACTACGACTGCTCGAGTAATTACATACAACTTAATGGAACCATTCATTCATTGAGTGGAATCATGGAACCACAGAACATGGAACATTCACAGAATTAAAATGTTTAGTAATAAATTGACAGTGTACATGTTAATTATTTGTCACTAGAAAGAATGATAGTAACTGTGCACTATGAGAAAAAAATAATTTTTGCTATTTGTGTGGCAATAGCTAAATTACAACGTAGCAGATGTAGGGAGTAGAATGGAGTTGAGATGTTAAAAAAAAAAAACAATTACAACCAAATGAAACTGTGACTGAAATGCAGTCATGTTAATTCACTGTCACTTCCAAGCTATAGCCAAGATGTTCTGCTCTGCTATGATTCAGGTGTTTTTTTTTTTTTCAAACTACTCTCCTGTTGGTTCTGTTTTGCTTCTCATTGTTACGAAACAAAACATGGAGTCCACAAATGTAATCTTCAAAGGGAGGGTAGCACTAAACAAGAGTTTTCAAGCAGGAGTAGAATAAGAAAATCTTTTGCTGTTGTTGCATGGAAAATAACATACAATAAAATATGCTGCCTCTGGGAGATTTTATAGGCCATGAATAAACTGAAAGTTCAATTATAACCCAGTATCATTTTAAGTCTCTGTACACAGAAGATGCTGATGACCAGACAGTCCTAAGGCACACTTACACACCAGGGACTTTTTATGTGTCCTTATTTCAAAGGCATTTCAACTTTTAGTATTAATGACAGTTTTACACAGAGCTTAGAGCAGGAAAAAGTGCCCATAACCGACTTGTTCACATATTTGCCTGTACCAGGTTTGGCAAATCAAAGTAGTATGATCTGAATTTGAGTTACTCTGTGATATACTGTATAGAAGATGTTCACAGAAGATGTTTATTCAATTGGACAAACATTTTCAAAACAATAATATGAAATCATTATGATATATATATATAAATGATTTAATTTAACACTATTAAATACATGACTATCTATTTTGAACTGTCCTATACTGTCTTTTATGTTATTTAAATGTTGTTTTCCTATTCATAGTTACTTTTGCTTCTAAAGAATGTCTGCAACCAAACAAGTAAGGTCATGATAATGACCATGATATAAATGTCCACAATGTGGTGGTCTGGCTTCAAAAGTACACCAAAAGAATAGGTGAGCTGAAAATGACACAGCAAAGCCTCAACAGGAACAAGCACTAAATGCAGCAAGCTAATGTTTGCGCGACTTCTACCTGAAGCCGCAAGGAGCTTGTTGATGTACATCAGGACTTTGTTAATTATCAAATTAACAATGACACCAGTAAAGATGAAAGCCTTGTCTTCATGTGTCAGAATAAAGTAGCTCTATTAACAACAGAGTTTTGTACCTGGGATGTGTGTAGAGAGAAGCACGGCAAAAGTGCTGGCCCAGTACAGTTTTAACAAAAAATTGAAATGCAATTGAAAAGCCTTTGAACAAACTCCCTGCTTAGTGTATGAAAAGCAATGACTTGCACTTCAAGTAATAACCTTTTTTTTTTTTTTTTGGGTGATACTGCAATTTTATTCTTAATTGAAGTATAAGGTTTACATTTCAACTAATCGGATATGTATCTGCTCTTTCAATTAAGTAACTAGTTAGCATAGAAGGCTCGGACAAATAGTCCTCCAATGTATCATACTGACGTATGGACTCAGTTTTCTGTTTAGGCTTCCATATAAATCTGGAAACAAGAGTGAAGCTGTCACTCCAGAGGCAATTAGCAAGCTCGTATCTGTTTAACTGTTAAGCGGTGAAGGAGAAGCTTCTATTATCTATGCAGTCTCCATCTTTTTATTAAGGTAAGGTGCCTTGGTAATGTTTTCATTTTGAATTTTCTAGTGTGGAGCATTATCATTAAATGAGAAACTGTGCCTGTCAAAATGCACCTTGAACAATACAATGTACATGAGGAAGGCAAAGGCATTTTAAGTTTTGGTTATCCAAAATTACACTAACATACTTTTCTTAGTAGGAAGGAGCATAATGTAACAAGTTATCTTTCACACTGACTGTGACTGAAGTGCAATATAGAAAACATGTAAGTATGTATTTTTATGAAAAAAAAAATTTGTCAGATGGGTTTGAAAGAATTGCTATGTTGGAACCTTTCAGCTTCTCAACCTTTGCCAGATAATGAGGAATGCCAATAACACAAAAATTCTTTAGATGGCTTGATGTAGGAAGTTCAACTGTCACCAATTACAGCTTTACATCTTTAACAACATACAAGATTGAGCTAGATGAATGTTTATTTGAGGGGATTTTTCATGTGGCATGAGTGATTTCTCACTAACAGGTGTTATTTATTTTCAAAAATGGTTCAGCACCCATGGTAAGAGTCATTAGGTTGCTCACCAAATGAGAGATTATTCTGTTCTCTGATGCTGTAGCATGATGGGAATTAATAAAGTAATCAGTGTTTAGTTTTTTTTGTCATCAAAATATTGATATGCATCCCAGATGAAATAAGCAATTTTTGTAAATGACGCAATTTTTATCAATACTCTCCAAGTCTTTATATTTAAAACATGAGTATGGGACTTTTAGTTCACTATAATGTTAACATTATCAGCCAGCCAGCATCAGCATTGTATTGTCTTCCAAGGCTCCTCTGATATTTTGTGAAATAAGGTTTGGTTCCATTGGCTAAGGGTAGAAAAAAAAAGTCAGGTTGCCTTAAGAGCACTTTCTCACCTGATGGTCTGGTACAGGGTCCGGACTTTTTTGTTGTTGTTGTTGAATTGTTTTCATAGGGTCCAGTAAAGTTCGCTTTCTCACTGCAATTATGAAAGCGGACCAAAGGAGCTACCTACGTCATGACGCCATTAACTGCAAGGTTTGCGCCTGTCATTGATTGGCTTGTGGATGAGCGTGCATCTGACGTTACCGCGTCGGAAGTGCTCTGGTGGTGTATTTGTTTTGGTCACAGCAAAGAAGTTACCATCAACCATTGATCCGTGGATTCACTTTGTTGTTGGTAGACGCCCCACTCTTTCTTATGGCATTGTGCGCCTTGTTGTACGCCTGCCCTAACGTTTTCATTTTTAGGTGAAATTTTCATTATCTGAATGAAATATTTAATTTCCTCCTCCCCCCCAAGTATTGCCATGGCTCATCTTTGCTTCGTTTATGTTTTTTTTGGCGGGAACGAGACGTTTAAATATGCTTTTGGTCCGATAGGCCGAAAAATGCTTTCACATTACACAGCAGCGGACTTTGGACCAGGATAATCCGGACCTAGACCACCTCCTGAGGCAGGACCAAAGACTCGGTCCTTCGTCTGGACCGTGGTCCGGTGGAACTTTCACATCTGTCAATTTGCTCCGGACTATCTGGAAAGTCCGAAAGTCCAGACCAAACAAGGTAGGTGAGAAAGTGTCCTAACAGGAGACTAATAAATCCCAAATCCGAGTGCAGGCAATCAGTGTTAGCCTATATGAAATATTTGTGTATAAATCTATCCGTGCAGCAATGGATGAGCTCAGCACTGGAGCCGGAGCCTGTCTCTACAATACCCCCCCCCCCCCGCCCCCCATTGTCTGTTATTACTGATTTGATTGACAGAGAAGGTTGTAAAAGTATCTGGCTCATGAGGATGATGTGTGATAATGCCTTGGAATCTTTCTTTTGTTTAAATCCCAGCTCAAGCCCTTGTGGTCCATTTCATCTAGAGAAACAATCTAACATTCTGGAGCAAACAGATGGAATTAGTTTTTTCAATTTAAATCTTATGACTTTGTGACAGATTGGCGACCCATCCAGGGTGTACCCTGCCTCTCGCCCAATGTCAGCTGGGCTAGCCCCCCCCATCCTTATTGGATAAGTGGAATAGAATATGGATGGATGAATGGAATTTAAATCTTATGCCAAATAATAAAAATCCGAGACTCCCTGTGACAGGCTACATTTGATCCCCCATCCAGTTTATCTGCTGCACTGTTATATGGAGTAACAGTGGTCTACACTCATGATTTTTAATGACTACACAGTAAAGGCGTGTTCACACCAAACGCAACACAAATTTTTCACGCGATAAGTTTACATGTAAAGTCTTTTTAGAGAGGCGATTAGACGCAAATTCGTGTGAACACTTGCTGGGCGACGCAAATGATGTGAATAACATGACACCAATTTCCATCCATCCATCCATTGTCTTCCGCTTATTCCTGTTAAGGGGGCTGGAGCGGATCCCAGCGGCTACGGGCAAGAGGCGGGGTACACCCTGGACAGGTCACCAGGGCCAACACATAGAGACAAACAACCATTCACACTCAAATTTACATTCATACCTATGATCAATTTAAAGTATCCAATCAGCCTTGTCCCCATTTGCATGTCTTTGGACGGTGGGAAGAAGCTGGAGTACCTGGAGAGAACCCACACAGGCATGGGGAGAACATACAAACTCCACACAGAAAGATCCCGTGCCCGAGCCGGGACTCAAACCCAGATCCTTGTTGCTGTTTGGTGACAGCTCTCACCACTGCACGACCGTGCTGCCAATGCGAATTTTATGGCATGAAACTGTGTCTACGCGGGAGTTGAAAATATTCAACTTGCATGACAATTTATTGTGACGTTGTGTCAAGAGAGCCTATAAGAGTTGAGATTCCCCAGGCGTCTGTGAAGTCACGTCAACGGTCCTGGCACCTGTAGTTGGTGTCCATCCATGATATCCTGACACCGATCCTCGCCAACAGGTCATCGAACTGGGCCCTCATCAGCCTGAAGTCCTGCTGGTAATGGCCGTCATCCAGGCGCAGTTCCTGGTGAAAGCGGTGAAATTAACCCAGTTGTGTGCTCCTCCAGATTATGCCATGGATCCAGAAATACCAGCGTTTGGTTTTCCGCTGTATCTGGGACTTCCACAACAGATACAAGCCAGCAATGGTTGATGATGGAAAGAAATTAATGGATAAATTGTCCTCGCATTTGTGGGGGAAAAACGTTTACGCGAATGAAATAAAAACAAATGATCCAGTGATGAAATTCGCGCAAACAAAGTGACGCGAAAATTCGTGTCACGTTTAGTGTGAACACGCCTTAAGAAAGCCAAGGGGGGCAGAATATGTTCTCACAACAGGGACCTGTGCTTCAGATGATCAAGCAGTGTCTTTTACTTTTCCTCACTATACATTCCTTCACTCAAGTACAAAAGGCTTCCCATAAAGGATATTCATCTATGTATTTGTGTATATTCTCTGTCATCCAGGTCATCACAATTCTCAAAAATTAATCAATTTCGGAAACTGGACTCCCCTCTTGTAGATAGATATTCATCTATCTATAATTGCTGTGTCTTAAAAGATTGGATGTGACTGCAGTCAGCTCTGCTGTGTGACACATCACTACTCTGGTGGATAACATTGTTAGTTGCTGAGGCTTGACTGACCTTACGGAGTTACCAATGGCAGACACACTTGCAGAATAGATGGTGAACTCAAGGGTGTGAGGGTAAACCACTTTACTAAGATAAATAACAGATGAGACAGTTGGGAATCTGTGGTAGAAAAACAATGGGTTCAAAAGGAAAAGTAGTAGCTCTTAAAAGAGAAGTAAATAGGGTTGACAGTTGATTTCATCTTCTAGGGGAGCTTTTCTCTTTCTGATCATGATGCTGTATGCCTCCATAAAGGCTAAACCTTGACAAAAGATGAAAGAAGACTAAGAAGTAATCATAAGGATTGACCTTCTCTGACTCAAAACCCATTAATTTGTCCAATGTCTGCACATTTTAGGACCAGTCAGTTCCACCAGATGCTCAGCCTTTGGGTTATATTTGTTATACATAGGTATTCATCATTTAAAAGCTCTGCAGAAGGTGGCTGTATAGTAGGAAAGAGAAACTATATATAGCTCAGAGATTCACTTCCTTTACTGACACCCCCCAATTTTCATCCTCTTGGGCATTCATTGAAGCACTCAGTCAACACAGCTCCCACATAAAGAAAAGAAAAAAATGGAAAAGAAAGGAATGTAATTCCTTCTGTATGTCCAGTAGTGAGAATATCAAAGAAGAATATGGATCTCAACTGAAAGTCTCATGAATTTGATTGATACAGTGAAATGTGATTTAACCACTATCAAAAAGTAGTACCAACACACAGAGTACAAAACTAGTCCTTACATACCCAGCTCCACTCAAGCTATACTATGTTATGCAAGAAAGTTGACCATATTCCCAGCCTCTCCCTTCTCCGTCCCCAAATCCAACCCACAACATCCACAGCTTGGGGCTGCATTTCCCATTGTCTCAGGAAGATGAGTGTGTTTCCTGTAATCCAATCAGGAAATCCGACAGAAATTGCTCCAATGCAAAGGAGAGGGTGAAATGATCCTTAATAATGACATAATCAGCAGAGCAGCCATCAAGCAGATAAATTGTCATGCGCATCGTGCTAAAATATCCAATTATCCTTTTGTCCTCCGGCTCTCTGTGTTCAAGTTGGAACCGACAGCAAGCTAGTAGGTAGATCTCCACTTCCCACTGGTTCAGTCCTGCTGGCAGATTTGTAGTAGGCCCTCCCAATCACCCACCCAACAACAATAGAGGGCTTTAGCCTTGGTGCTTCATGTACAGATCTAGATATGTAAATATGTTCTATACAATAAAATTGCTCCTGATCCTCAAAAATAAATGGATGAAAAGTATCTGTAACATTTTTTTTCCTCAAAAAGGTTTCCGTTGTGCATACAAAGTTTATTTTTCCCCTTGAGTTTTCAGTCCTTCTCTGATCCTCTCAACAATTGTCTTATCTTACATTGCCTCTATTGATGAGGTGAACACATGCCTAAATATGTTTGCGTGGCATCTAATCTGTGCCCCACAAATGCCGGAGTCTTCGGTGCAGCACCACTGGAAAACAATATGTTTTCTTTCATCTACAAAGTGCTCCCCTCTTCTCCCCTCTGAGGCTTGTCTGTTGCTCTGTTTGGCTTCCAGATATAACTGTCAGTCATTTAGTCAAAAGATCCCGAAGGCCATATCTGTCACCAAAAAGAAAAAGTTACCTACTATACCTTGTTTTGCTGCAGTATCAGAACAAAAATAATAATAATAAAAATCTTCTGTTTTGTTTTAGCTTCTGAGGTGGTTTTATTCATCTCCCTATTTTGTACTTTTTTTTAGATCCATGTCTCTTATTTTTCTACAAAAACATAATTTTTTTTTTTCATCTGGTCAAGGCCCCCTGTGTATCCCTTGACTATATTCCCTCAGGTATGAACAGGATGTGGTACAATCCCAGTATGACCAGTGTACTCCAGGCTGGCATTTCAGCTCCTGACATATCTGTGTATGTCTGCGTGTGGCCTTATGTCTCTGCAGTAGCAGTGGCATTAGCATTGCCTGTGTCAGTGCTTCCACAGGGCTATACACGGGTGGTGGAGTGTGAATGTGGGTGTGGCAGAGTATTATTCTGCCCACTGCTCGGGAAGGTGTTGAAAGAGTGGAGCGATGTTAGCCCCCCCATGGTGCTGGGGATCATGGTAATGGTATTTGGTGTCATGAGTGGGATATCATCTGGTGAGCGCCTCATGGCCAGCGTGTAGTCTGGTGGGCAGGCAGTCCTCAGCACCACATCATGAGGGTGCAGGGAGTCGCCAACCCCCCTGCAGTCCCGGTCCAGGTCAGAGTGTTGCTTCATCTGGAGAGACATGATCTCCTCCTCCTGGGTGTGGGCAAGGTCATTGGCTGCACTCCTCTGAGGGCTGCAACGCCTGTGGACATCATGCCGGCGTTTGTCTTTCTTGTAGTAAAGAGCAGCAAAGGCCAAGATGTTGAGAAAGAGCAGGGAGGCACCCACGGCTATGGTCACTGACAGTTCTGTGGAGTAGTCACGCTGGTCCACGAGATGTGGCTGGTTGTGGCTGTCCTGGGTCTCAGTAGGGAATGGAGTGGGGTTTGGCCGTTTGGTTACCAGAACCTTAGTCTTTGGTGTGCGGTTGGTAGCCTCTGGTGGCGGAATCTGAAACAAGGAAGTTTACAGGTTACATATTAAATTACAATTTTAAGTACATATTCCGATTTGCCTTGATGACACTCAAGGTCAAATTTTTTGGTCTAAGTTTTGGAAGTTTAGATTTAAGATAGTGAAAAATATGCCTTTTTGTCATTATATTCCCATTAATCTCTATAAACAGATTTATTTATTCAGATACAGAATCGGAAGCCAAGGGTTAAAATATTGAGACAGGGCAGCTTCTGGTTTCCATTGTCTTTTGGAGTAGCGTTAACCAATCACGTTTGAACAGCAATAGTCTGTTGTTCCCATGTAAACATCTACTGTATATGGAGTGCAAATAGAAATTCAAAGTTTGAAAAAAAAAAAACCTTCATCCTTATGAAGGTAGCCTGTGGAGATTTACTGAGATGTCACCTGGGCCTGGTCTGGAAGTCTTGGACCAGATATATGCGGTCTGGGTATACAGAAAACCCCCCAAAATACTGTCACTACATCACCTATTTTTTTCATTATCAGACATAGCCCATGGGTTCCTAGACTGTCTTCCTGTGAGTCTAACATGATTGCAAGGAACAAGCATAGGGCTGAACTGAAGGTAGAAAAATATTGCAGTTTTGTTAGACAGGTCAGTAAAAAGCTTGAGATAAAAACATGTTTTATTGTAAATAACAATTAATTTTTCCTAAACTTTCATTTGTTATGTATGCTAAGGAGGTCATGTGACTTGAGAAATGGTGTGAATAAATAAATGATGTGATTAATACCAACCTTGGTTGTGGTAGGGATTAGCTGGGTGACCTCATTGAGGCTGTGAAGATGAGGAACCAGTTCCAACCACAAATTGACCTGTGGTGGGGAGGGGAAAAACATCATAGTACACATGATAACTGAGTTCAAAGGAGCAACCTAAAACCAAGAGGAATAAATTAGGGGGGGATGTTGTGATTTACAATCTTACTGAATCACTGACAGGATTTGGGATACCAATTTAGGAGAAAGTATTTCTACATATTATGGCAAATGTTCTGTATGTTTAGCAGCAGAGTGAGTTAGTGATATGGACACCTTTGTCTCTTCATCATCAATAAATCATATGAATAAGCAAAATACTTTAAAATTAACATAAAATAATCTTTATGCACAGTTAAAAGGCTTATACAAACAAATGATAATTTTCAGTTAAAATAAAATTGGATTATGTTCTCCATTAGTGTGTGATTGTACAAAATTACTTGTCATTCACCAACGAGTAATTATGAAATCTGTGGTTTGTGAAATGCAAAAACAGATTCTAGTAGCAGAGCAGTGAGATGTTTCTTGTCAAGTGAATCACTTCACTCATATTTCACTCTCACATTAGATCAAGAATTTATAATGATTAACAGTTTAACAGTTCTGAACCAGAACCTTTAATACCGGATTGAAGTAGCCCCTGAAAACTTTTTCCCTGAGGTAGAAGAGCTCACTGTTATTCTAATGTGTCTCATGCATGTTAAAGCAACAACAAATATCTTCAACTGCTGTGTACAGTAAGTACAGACAGACACCAAAACTAAAGGACTGTATCTGCTGCCAAAACTGAGAAAACTATTTGAAAGAGGAGGTTTTTAAAATAATATTTAAGCCTTAAGGAATATTTACCTGCAATCAACATATCTTAGAGCACTGTTTGGCTTAATATGCATGTTGTCTCATGTTTTTATGGTACATCAAAAAAAAAAAATCAAGCAGATATCTTGTCAGGAATATGGAATAATATAAACACCTTTTATTTATCTCATGAGCACGTTAATATAATCTATGTTAGCCCTCATTTGAAACAAAGCATTATTATTCTTTTTTTTTTTTTTTTACAAATGAAGAAAAAAGTCTTTGAAATTAGGCATTTTTGATGTTGAGAAAGTTTGTAAATGTGTCACCTTTTTCCACATGAAAAATTTCAAGGACTAGTGTAGACAATTTTTTACCTAATCCTTAAATTGGACCTGATGTTGATTTATCTCGATTAGAAGGAAGCCAGATGTCTGACATCAGAAAACCTGCCTATCTGTCATACAGGCACATGACATAGTTCCAAAATCAAGAAATTCCATTCTAGATTTTAGACACAATTATTAATATTCAATACTGAAGAGAAAATTTCCAATCAGCAGACCAGCTTTGAAATAAACAAATAAAAATGACTCGACTGACATTATATAACGTGGTGTACTGCAATATTGAAGGGAATGCTAACTTTTACATCATTGGTCTCATTGGAACAATAGATTAAAATGTTAAACTAAAAATACATTTCTTAAGTCTGTAGCACCACACCTCTGCAGTACTACAGTATATAATTTAAAATGTTTTTTGACACACAATTAGCCATGAACACATCTTCCCATGATGTGGAAATTTGCAGTTGCCAATTTCTGATTAATTTACAATAAATTGCATGTCCCAAATATGATGAAATTAATACCTTGTTGGCCCGATAGTGCTCTTTGACACGGGGCTTCAAGCCAATGTGCAGGTATAGCTGATCCTTCTGGTTGTAGCGTGTCCATGCTACTTCTTCAAAACGGTTGGGCTTGGTGTGGATGAACTTGGTGTCCTGGGGGACAGGTTGGTTTGGGTCCCTGAGAATAAGTTAAGAAGGAAAATAATGAATAATGAAATAATAAATAATAAAAAAATAATGAAAGAAACAACTGAAAGGAAGGTCTGCTGTGGCTATTACTTTACAACAGCATACACACTCATTTGAAACAGTGTAACAATACATGTATTGCCCTCCTCATAATCATTGTTGTCTTCTGCATTTATAAATAGCTGCTACAATCTGTACACTTACTTCAGGGGAGAGGAAGGAATAAATCGCAACCACAATTGGAGTCGACCTTTTGAAACACAATTGTCTGCTTATTAAAATTTTTAATTTTGACCCAAGTGTAGCTTCTCCCCAGGCTGATAGGTATAATTATGAAAATAATGGATTGCAGAAGTAAGATACAGCCTCCAGTTTTCAGATTTTATTCAGCAGGGTTTGAGGTATTACACTTGATAGAATAAAAAGGGTCAAAAGGAGTATTGTTATTATTTTTTTATTGATTTTTGTAAAGATTCAGATTGAACAGAAAAAAGGTCTCAAACTGGCTCACGAAGTGACAGATTTCCCTCATTTGAAGGTTCAAAGGTTTATTCAAATTCCTTTTTTATTTAATTTTTAAAATTATGATTGTCTTCTATGTAAAAGGGAGCATCTAGGTAAGTAAGTGTTTGAGTAATGATAAGAGTTGTATGTGCTGCTTCAGTGGTCACCATGGCAGCATTTGAGATAAACAGAGAAATGCCAATTTTTGTATCTTATGTACACTTGCGGGCTGCACGGTGGTGCAGTGGTTAGCACTGTGGCCTCACAGCAAGAAGGTTCCAGGTCCGAGTCCCGGCTCGGGTGCGGGATCTTTCTGTGAGGAGTTTGCATGTTCTCCCCGTGTCTGCGTGGGTTCTCTCCGGGTACTCCGGCTTCCTCCCACAGTCCAAAGACATGCAAATGGGGACTAGGCTGATTGGATTCTCTAAACCTCTTGACCGTAGGTATGAATGTGAGTGTGAATGGTTGTTCGTCTCTGTATGTTGGCCCTGCGATGGACTGCCGACCTGTCCAGGTTGAACCCCGCCTCTCGCCCGTAGATGCTGGGATAGGCTCCAGCCCCCCCGCGACCCTTACTAGTAAGGAATAAGCGGACGACGATGTACACTTGCAGTTAACATCAATATCAATTCATACTAATACAATGGCTCTTTAAATAAATATCTGGAGCCTCCCATAAAGTGTGTAGCAGAGGTTACAAAGCACATTCAGTCAAGGACCCTGTACTAAACAAGTCCACTTACATTTTTATCTGAGCAGAACAGAGCCAGCCATGTGAGCTACGGAAACCTATTCAGATCCACTAAGCGCCCAATTGTCTGAGAGTGGCATATGGAGCCAGTCAGACCTCATCAAGAACATGCTTAACCATACAAATTGGTGGCTTAATCTCCCAGGTACCCAGTATTCCATGTCACTTTGTGGTTATATATGTAGATCATTAGTGGCTCTGTGTTCCCCTCAAGGCTACTGGGCAGTGCACAAGAAAAGCCACTGTCCCATTATACTATTGAAAAACAATTACTGTGACTAGAAAGTATGCTTAAAGGCATCATGAGACATAAGGGAATAAAAAAGTATTTTATTTGGTCCTATTTGGACAATAACTCATCAGCATGAGTGCATGCCTCTCACCCGTAGCCGCTGGGATAGGCTCCAGCCCTCCCCCCCCTGACCCTTCACAGGAACAAGCAGAAGAAAAGAAAATGGATGGATGGATGGATGGAACCTGAGAGACTGAGGCCTTCAAATGACCACCAAAATATATGCACCACCGTGCATATATATATATATTATAATTTAGTTCCAGCATCAATTTGGGAAATGGATGAGTAAACTTGGAAGATCACACCTTGTTAAGCTGGTATCTGAGTTATTAGGTCTTGGTTTATTCTAGAACAGCTCTTCATTAAAGGGCCTGGACCTCAGTTCCAGAGGGTGGCAAAGAGATTTGTCCAGCTGTCTCACTGCATTTTTCTGTACAACTTTGAAAACTGTATTTGGGAATTAAAGCCAGACATAGCTCAACTAACCAGCTATTTACTGAAATGTCTCTGCTATTTTTGACCCACATTTATCTTTCTTGTCCTTACCATGGTAATGTCCTGAGTATTTTATTTTACCTCTGGTAACAAACCTGTCCTCTGCTTCATTGTTCTTCTTGACAGTAACAACATACACATCTCCCTTTCTCTTTGCCATGGTGTTTTATCAATGCTCCAAAGAGTGCCCTGTCATTCTATTGGTCAGTAACTGTGTGTTATAGGAATAAAAAAAAAAGTGGTTTGACACTGGCATGATGCCTAAATGCTGATAATGGATTATGCAAGACTACCTGGGATAAAGATGTTCAAAATCAGGCACAATGGTGGAAATGTGTCAATCACGTCACAATCATGTCAAAATCTGTGTGTGTGAGAAATCTCAGCAATATTTTAATCCTTTTCTCAGTAATGATTTATGAACTCATGATGCCACAGTGGGACTGACATTGACCCATAGGAACCATATTTATGTGTCATTGTACCCTGTTTTGGCAAAGTTTGTCCAGTAAGTCATGACCACGGCACTGAGCATCACATCATTCTTGGAGAAGTTGCAAGGAAACAGCTCTGTTGGCCCAATCATGGGCAGGCCAAACACATATGGGATCTCATCTCCATGTGCTGCATCTGCCCACGGGGGGACCTGATGAAAAGGAGAAGAATTTAAAAAGAAAAAGACATTTAAAGGCATTGTTTTTGCTGTCACCTAACAATGAATATTCAAGTATCCGCAGAGAAGTAAAAACTCCACTTTTTTTCTTTATAAAAAAAGGGACATTAGTTTTAATGTTATTTTGAGCACAATGTCTGGCCAGTTATATTACAGTGAAGGAAAGCATGGGGAAAAAAAACCTGCTGATGACAGAAGAGACAGCTTTGAGTTGAATTTTTAAATAAAAAGTTTAAGTATGTTTGGGGATATAATCGCCACTTTCCACTTTCTGTCAAAAGGATTTATGTAATTAGTCAGTTCAAGCTGCAGGAGCATACAGACAGCTACTACACACATACAACTAGGAGAGAGAGGTTGATCAAGAAGCATTGCTTCTGTGGTTGAAAACTAACTTGTAACCAGAGATGCAACATGATTTAAGTGAAGTGGCATTTTCCTTTTCAGCAGCTGAATGCTATCTATAAGCATCCATTAAATATTATTTTTAGCATAACTGTCACTATGTCACTACTAGTTGTGCCAAGAAGGGTACATTTTATTAAACTACAGAATTATAATATAATCATGAATGTTGTTGCTATCTTAAGGTAATTTGCCAAACATTTCGGAAATCCCCTGAGGGGCCATGTGCCCACATTGATGGAAAATCAAGAATACCCAAATGAAAATCTAAAGATGGTGCTCCAGACTGCAGTCTGACAACTGTCATATCATGTAGTGTCAGCAGTGGATATAAAATAAAAATGACAACAAAAGAAAGCTGCATGAAATACCTCAGTCTGTATTAGAAGGATGCATAACAAATGACACAAAAAAATGTGGTTTGATGAAGCATCAAAGAATTAATGTGAACTGACATGTACTTGTAGGGTTTATTTTTAAAACATCATGTGTCAAAGACTTTGTAAATATAATTCAATTTTCTAAAATAAGATTAATCATTAAAATATATTACAAAATATATTATCAAAAAATATATTATTACAATATTTCAACAAAGTTGCCAATGATTTTGCACTCACATATGAGTGTGCTCTCGCTTATTGTTTTCACTCAGAAAAATCCCAATTAAGAAAACTGTGGTAAATGCTAAATCCTAATTAAAATTATTTAATAAGATTTTAAAGAACGATTTCTTCTCAAGAGCAGTTAGTAAATTAGGTATATCATCAAACTGAGATGCCATTATAAATCCATTATTTAGCCTGGAATATTAGTTGGCAGGATCTACTACAACTATCTAAACATTTTGCATTATGTTCAAAGAAATATCACTTTCCAAAAGTCTGCTTGCTACCTTATTTAGTGTATACTTGCAGTTTTAAATGCTTTCAATAAGCACACAATGATCACATCACTGATGATCAATACACTTGATGCCAGTGACTCACCTGTTCTGTCTGACAATGGTGGTAAAAGGCATAGAAATACGTCGGTGACCCAAAACTGGAGTGCAGGTCAGCTGTGGCAACAGCTGGTGCCACCCACTGGTGATCAGTGAAAAGCGCCAACAGAGTCTTCCGGCGGGTCTCTGGGTTGTGCCTATCAGCCCAGTCAGTGTACATGAACTTGATGGTTTCTCGTAGAATATCTTTTCCTTCTGGGTAGCCATAGAGGTCATCAACAAAACTGGACACTGCGTAGTCAAAATCATTTGCTTGGACGCCATTTTCATTGTCCACAATCAGCTCCACAAACTTTAGGCCCTCTCCCTGGTTCACTCCCAGCATAATGTCATAGTTTAGGAACTCACCTGGAAGGAGACATGTAAAGCACAGAGGGTTGGTGATGCATCAGTTGTGCTAACCACAAAGTGTAGTTATGGAATATGTTACGTTACTATAGAAGGTGATTTTAATATCCATGTGTATAATGATACATTATTGCTGTGTTGACTTCATTATTACACTCAAAGGTTTCTCACAGCCTATCCAGAGTGTACCCCTTCTCCTGCCCAATGTCAGCTGGGATAGGCTGCAGCCTACCCATGACCCTTAACAGATAAGCGGAATAAAAAAATGGATGGACTGATGGATGGGTTTCTCAAAGATGGTAAATACATCAATTCACTTTTCCCGTCAACCTTGTGGCACATGGGTGATGAAATTGCACATGTTTAAGCTTGACTGAATCCTCTTTTATTGTTTATTTTAAATGAAGAAAACTTTTAAATTACTGGATTATTTGATGTTGTTTCAGACAGATTTAAGGAAGTAATTCAATCACTGTGATGATTGATCATATTGAATGTGCTGTAGCCTCAAAAGCAAATGATGCTTGTCTTCTTTTTTCATCCAAAAGAAAGGACAACAACATGGTATAACTCCAAAGTTAAATGAAAAAAATTGCAATAACTTGTAAGAAAAGAACTTCAAAAAATGGCTTGAAGAAGAGAGTAAGATTTTAGACAAGAAGCATCTACATTTTCAATATTTCAGTAGGCTATAATTAATACATTTTAACATTGAAAGTTTACAAACCTCCATGGATTTTGTAATTTTTTTCTTTTTTCTAAACTTCCAAACTGGACTATTGCACTTCCTTGTTACCAGGCTGCTCTGCCAAGTATCTAAAGCCTCTCTCAAGCTCATTCCTCTTCATTTTCCATCTCATCCTGTCAATTTTTGTTTGCTTACTAATTTTTGTTTGCTAACTCCAGAACGACAACAGTCCACTTACCCACCACCCCAACAAGTTGAGGCGGATGGATGCTCATTGTGAGATTGGTTTTGTTTCTTCTGTGCCAGCGTGGATGTGAGTGAACGTTCTCACACTTGAGAATTTTTGTGCATGTAGAGTGGGGCTTGACCTAATTTGTAAAAAAGCCCCCAGAATAACACCCATTATAAAAAAAGTGTTTTTAACTAAATTGTAAAGTAATTGTGGAGGTTGTTTTCCCGTACCTTGCTCCATCAGTATCTGTGGGTCATCAGGTATAACGTCACCATCAATAACAGGTCCAAATGCAATATGGTAGCGGGCTGGCTGAATATCTTGATCCACAAGCTCCTTGTAATGTTTTCTCTGAAGACACACAACAAGTTCGACAGTGTCCTCAAGGTTGCACCCCACCTTGCGGGCCAGCATGCGGGCATACTTGGCTGGCTGGAAACTAACAGCCCAGCTGGACAGAGCTGTGCCACTCTGGGCGATGGCCCTCTGGAACAGGCCTGGAGATGTGTGCAGCACAGGGGCAGAAAGACAAGAAAGAAGAAAACTATGTTTCAGTGACCTTTACAACCAACCAATGATGTCATGATATAACATACAGTATACACCCTGGGCATTGAAATCACAAAATAATGGTTGAAACTTAGAATTTAGAGAAAATTGAAGTCAGTGTTTAGTCAGTCTAAACTCATGAGTAGAAAGTGGAGAAAATTTCATCATATCTTGATGTGACTCAATTGAAGGGCATCATCTTCAAGTTTAACTGATCATCAGATATTTCTTGTTGGCTAAGATAGCAGCTAGTCACTAGACACAAAGTCTCAAGGTCTGGCATGGACAATATATTAATAAGGTCTATCTCTTCTTTGGCTTTGGTCGTAAGGAGTGTGTTTATTTTGTCACTCTAGATGGAGACAACTGAACAATCTTAGCAACTGAGGCAATATTTTAAACTAATAAAATCAACTATTCTTTTCAAAAGAATATTGTCCAACTCAGATTGAGACCAGTTAAATCAAATACTAGAATGGGAAAAGAAAGAGATAAATTCATGTATAACATACAAGAGCTGAGCATAGACACAAAAAACAAAATTTAATCATTCTAAAAAATTACAAGGTTTCTGAGGATACAACCGTTATGTCATACATAAGGTTCTAAACATTGTTAAAAAAAGAGAATTTGGATTTGAATTAGATTCTTTAAGGAAGATCACCCATTTTGTCCTCCAAATGCATCTATCTTTTTCCTACATTACCAAACATATGTGTCAGAGAAACAAGGCAAATTCAAGAAAACCACCACCAGAGTGGAGTGTAACATCTACAGGTGCTGTGTGTGTTATACTTTTACAATGTGTGTGTGTGTGTGTGTGTATTTGTGAGAGTTTGCATGTGCAACGGTGAAACAGATACAACTGTAATATGTTAATGATTTTATTTTCCAGCAATATCAGCCTAAACTTTGGATTTCCCTTAAAAGTATTTCATTATGTGTAAAGAGTGTGTGTTTTAGTTGTACGGTGTGTGTGTGTTTGTTTGTGTGAATGTGTGTATGTGTTTATGCCTCCTGTACAAAGTAAAAAAAGTGAAGGATGAACTGAAGACATACAATCAAGCATTAACTCACAAGTAAATTAAATATATGTAAAATCTTAAAAT
The DNA here is from genome assembly GCF_037954235.1 of Aulostomus chinensis. Classification (NCBI taxonomy): domain Eukaryota; kingdom Metazoa; phylum Chordata; class Actinopteri; order Syngnathiformes; family Aulostomidae; genus Aulostomus; species Aulostomus chinensis. The sequence continues at coordinate 27,888,259 of NC_141333.1, read as the reverse complement.
CTTGTACACTGATGTTCTGCTCAGAGTACCAAACTACAAATGCCAAGTGTGAACAGAGGTATGTTAATGTTCTGCATACACACTAAATATGAATGAAGGTACTTCTTGGATTCCTCACATGCTTGAAAGTGTTACCTTTGGTGGAGTTGCTCCAGCGGTTGCCCTCTGAGTAGTGAGACAGTGTGAGCAGATTGACACAGGAGGCTCCAGCACCTGAGCCAAACACAGTGATACGTAATGGATCGCCGCCAAAGGCAGCAATGTTCTCACTGGTCCAGCGAAGAGCCTGGATTTGATCCAACAAGCCATAATTCCCTTTAGCTGCCTGGTCACCTGTACTCAGGAAACCTGTATAGCAGGAGACAAAAAAGATGATTTTATATTAGGTCTATGTATTTTGCAAGTAAATAGTGCTATTTAAGTCATAAATAACGGAATTAAAAAAATAATTCCCACTGGCCAGTCTCAGTTTCAGGATGTGATGAAATTCTTTCACTACAATGCTATAAAAATAATAATAATTAAAAAAACAACAAGCAAAGTATCATACTTCCATTTCAGCAAGATCACAAAATTATGGCAGCAAGGAATACATCTGAGAAAAAAAGACAAGAAAAGATATGACTGTTTCCTCAATTAAATCTCAGAGTTTTACACAACTGAAGGATGGACAGGACAAAGGATCTGAGACAGGACAAAGGATGGAGTTTAGTATCCAGCCTAGAGACAGGAAATACCGCTAAAGCCAAAACATTTCTGTTTCTCCTTCTTTCTGTTATTTTGTTCCAATGTATTTGCACTGCAACTTACTTCACAGGTGAAGCAGCCTGGCAAGAGCAACTGAAAAACCCACACACGTCTAGACACACGCGCGCACACAAACACATACACACACACAGAAGCATGCACATGCACACAGACAGACACACACACACACAGACAAGACACACAGAGACACACACACACAGTGGTGAGAAATGCACTCAGTATGTGTAAAATAATTAAATACATTGGAATCATCTGTGTGCAGGGAGCAAGGGGGATCCGTGTAGCAGTTTAGATAATTACTACCTCAAGATAATGAATCTATGACATACACTTCAGTCCATCAATTTACACAAATTGTATTCTTAAAAATTACTTAATCATCCTAAGCAGAATAAAGGACTAGAGAAGTGTTTCTGAAGTAGGAGCAGCACAGTTTCTTCTGATTTTGTTGTTTTACATTGCACACACCTATGGCCTCTTTACTTCAATTCATAACATCTTAGTAAATCCACATGTTCTGTTATGCTTATTAAATTCTCTTGTGTGGGTGGGTGAGAAAAATGTCCAAATGTTCAAAGTCATGTCCTATGGTCAAGGTCTCATGAACTGCTTTATTAAAACTTGTGTTAAAAATGAAATTGTACAGGTATGCTTGCAGAAATTGATTGAATGTAGTACAGCACTTCCACGAACACTTTCCACCAGCTGCCACAGTCTCCCACAAAATTAAGTCTACATCACAAGGAATAGAAGATGGATGTTTATTTATTTTCATTTGGTCTCCAAATGATTACTACAGCTACTACTAAAAATGATCATATTATAGTAAAGAAAAAATACATAGCAAAGTTCCAATAGATAAGCAGCCATATTTCTCACTGTACAAGGAACCCTCATTTAAAAGGGAATTAGCCCTTTTTGTTTAGTCTAAATATCACACAGAGACTCGTTTAAGAGAGTGATATATTAAAATTGTTGCCAAAAAACAGAAATAATGGTAGAGTAATTATTTACAGAAATCTCCTATTTTCTATTGTGAGAAAATGAGCTTTTGATCATGTTATGTTCATATGGCACCACCATATCAGGAGTTGATTGTGTATAAGTACATGACGTGATTGTTTATGTTAAGTTGTGCAGGCTGCTAGTTGCGCCCGAACTGTCAAGGCTGAATGACGACAACAGGACAAGACGAGCTGACTGTGCAGGAGGCTGGAGTACTAATCAAGAAGTGTGATATGCATGAGGGTAAAATTATGTATGCAAAAAAGGTGTGGCTTCAAGCATATATTCACTGTCTGTTAATATATTATTCAGACTCCCTGCTGCACTCTCAAGGTGCATGTAGTGGGGTCTCCAGATATATATCTGTCTGCTTTGTTGTGTGAAATAAAGTGTTGATTTGTCTAAAGCAGACGACTCCGGTTGATCTGTTCTCATCAACAGACCCGGTGAAGTTGGCGTACTTCAACACTATTTAATGGTAAACCATAAAAAACATTCCTTTTGTAACCCTGGCTAGTTGAACCCCCAGGTTATTACTGTCCCTTTAATTCAGGTGTGTTGGTTTCAGTGTGACAAAAACTGATCCGAGTGACTATCTCAACGTCAGTATACGCTCTTTGCGCGCCCCCCTGGACTGAGGCAGCATGGTGTGCATGGATGTAAGAGAAAAGAGGAGGAAACTTGTAGATTAATAAACAGAAAATACAGAGAAAATATGAGATAGAGTTGAGCACAGAAGAAGACAAGAGGAATGACGAGCTGTGACTCCATGTGAGATGACGCTGAACTGTTAGACCTGTAAACAACTGATCTCCGGCTGAGTGACAATCATTAGCTACATTAGCATGCTAACTCGCTAGCGACATATTACATGATGCTGAAACATGAAAATTAGCTTTGTATTCTCACTTAAACCAGTCAGGATGAACTTGAGGGGGGTCGAGTAAATTTATAAATGTCTGAAGTCTATTTAACATGGTTATTGAATCTTGCATTGTTAATTACTGTATGTGAATGTGAATACTTGATAACTGTTAACTGGAAGTTAATGAGATTTCGACAGATATTTCATGCATCTATAAGCTAACTGAGTATGTGTTTAGGTGCAAGAGTGGAGTTCTACATTACTATGAACAGTGAAGTTCATGTAAATAAGTTACAATATGTTGTTATTGTGAAATGTGTCATAGGTTCTATGTACTTTGAAATAAGATGGTTATTAAGAGGTTATGGGAAGGAGTAACATTTGACACTGTAAGCAGTAATTTTATTAGGGCCTGAGCCAGTTCCTGGCCAAGACCCTATTATGTTTCGAAGGCACACTCGCCACTTCAAAAGTTAATTTGACCCCCTAAACATGCTGGAAAACTCACCAAATTTGGTACGCACATCGGGTGCGGCGAAAAATTTGATAATTAAAAAAAAAGAGGCGCTCTACTCAATAGCGCCACCTACATACACAAAAAACCACGCCACAGCCTGTAGGAATGTCCTACAGACATGGGACCAACACCATTGAACTCGTCTCATCAAGACGGATAAATCATACACTCACACCCCTGACCTAACTGTAACAGGATGTCCACAATTTGGACACGAATGTCTAATTTTGGACAATTTTGCGCCCCGAACAAAATCTATCTCCTCCTAAACCGTAAATGCCAGGGCTTCCAAACTTTCACACATTACTCTCCCAACTGTGCTGATTAAAAGTTGTTAAAGGTTAATATACTACGCGCTTGGTTTGGATTTTATGAGTCGTCAAAATGGGGGAGACACATTTCACCTTACAATGGAAGTCTATGGGGAGAGCGCGTCCTCTCAGGGTACATACTCTCAAACAAATGCTTCTCACATCTACACCATACATCCCACAGCTTTTAAAAACACACCACTGTATTCCTGACAAAAATCCCGACAAAAATATGGTATTTTGTGTGACTTTTCACCAACGTATGCCGACTTATTCAGCTTTTACACACTACATTTCTCTTAATCCTCCGCTCTCTCCACTCCAGCACAGATCAGACACAGTGCAGCGGGGGAGCGGTTCTTAATGGGCCAGCTGGCAGCTCTGCTCTCAGCTCTGCTCTCAGCTCTGACAGAGATGGCAGAGAGCGAGCAGAGAAGGGAGGGGCTCTTAAAGGGCCGGCTCTCAGCTCTGCAGTCACACTGTGCAGCGCACTGAGGCTCGTATCTCCTAAACTACGAGGCCTAGGGATTTGCCGATTACACCGTTGGATTCGGGCCGGTGTCAAGGTCGCGACCGTAGGCCGCGCGGGGGCTCAGGCCCTAACAACGCTGCTTGCAGCTTTAATTTAAATATTGAAACGGACTTTGGTTAAGTACTAGATGAATAATTATTTTCCATGGCCGTGTAGGCTGTTTTTTTTAGTTGGAGTCCTTCCTGGTGTCCTCGGTTTGCCTACCATCTTCTGCTGTCATCTGCCGGTATTCCCATCCTGCTTGTCACTTACCTGCAGGAAAAGGATCATCCACGCTCATGTCTCAATATCCCCCCATTTCCCCCCTGCATCGAAATACTCACCTTGGACATTCACTGCGAAAGAGGGCGGTAGGACTTTATGAGTGCACTAATTTTTTTTTTTTATTCTCTCAACTCAATTGAACTCCTGGGACATTTTTTTACAAATATTCCTGAGATCTCAGAGGTTTTTTATTTATTTATTTGTTTTTGGGGGGTTTAAAGCAAAAGTAACTTGTGGTGAAACAAAGTAATTAGGGCCTGAGCCAGTACCTGGCGAAGACCCTGTTATGTTTCGAAGGCAGAGCAACACATTAGCAGCACTAAAAACACTAAAAACACACACTAAACAGTGTCCCAGGCCCCCCCCAACAGCCATGAGGCAACTGGGCCAGACGGCCCGGAGCCAGTTTTCACATACACACCCATTCAAAACCTGGTACTAGACTGTTCTTGTTCTCAATGAGTGCGCGCTATATGCGCATAATGCGCATAACGCGCATAATCTAATTTGACCCCCTGAACATGCATGAAATTCGCTGAAATTCGGCACAATCGTTCGGTATGTCTCAACATTCACTAATCAAAAACAAAAACACCACAAAAGTCTATAGCGCCACCTAGGGAGCCACACAAAAAAAAGATAATTTTTTTTAATTTCGCGTGCTATAACTCCTCACACAAAACTCCCACAAACATGGGACCAACACCGTTGGACTCATCTCATCAAGATGAACAATTCTTACACTCTGACCCCTCACCTATCTCCAACAGAACGTCCACAAATTGAGTGTGTCCTCTCAGGGTACATACTGTCAAACAAATGCTTCTCACGTCTACACCATAGATTGCACACCTTTTAAAAACACATCACTGTATTCCTGACAAAAATCCCTACAAAAATATGGTATTTTGTGTTACTTTTCACCAACTAATGCCGACTTATTCAGCTTTTACACACTACAATTCTCTTAATCCTCCACTCTCTCCACTCTAGCACAAATCAGAGACAGTGCAGCGGGGGAGGGGTTCTTAAAGGGCCAGCTGGCAGCTCTGCTCTCAACTCTGCAGTCACACTGTGCAGCACACTGAGGCTTCTATCTCCTAAACTACAAGGCCTAGGGATTTGCCGATTACACCGTTGGATTCGGGCCGCTGTCAAGGACGCGGCCACAGGCCGCACGGGGGCTCAGGCCCTAACAACGCTGCTTGCAGCTTTAATTAAGAGTGTGTATTGTGAACACAATTGGTATAGGTACTGCAGTATTTTGATCCAGTGCTCAATTTGTGTTGCCTTAATCTATTTTTTTGTTTATTTAATTTTCATGAGATACTGCACTGTGAAATTTCTTCTCTGGGTCCAATATACTTTCCCTAAAAATTCAGTTTGTTGTGTATGTGGTATTTGGGGTGGATATCTTCTGCAACAATAATTGGCAAGGTACATATCAGCAGTCTCCTCATCGAATCTAGAATAGAAATAACCCTCATACATGATATTTGATACACATTTAACTGTCTTAAAGCGACAGGAGCAGAGAGGGGTTACACTTTCATTTTATACTGTTAAATATTTATAAATGTTATCAGTCTGACCAAAATGCAGACATATGTACCTGCACAGTTGCTAAATTTTTGCAAAGTCTTTGCATAGTGTAAAAACAATAATGATCCCTTGTCATATGAGCAACTTTCCCTCTGGTTTATTTTCATAATTACAAGGTTACATATGTTAAAATGCAGAGAATATTTGACCACAGAGCACAAATCAATATAATTATTCTAGGGACAGTTTTATGATGGGTTACTATGGGGTGTGATTTGATCATACATCGTATATAAAGTCCACTTCAGCTGCAAGAAGCACCAGTGCTAACAGTATGACAAATGTGCTGATGAGACAAGGCAAACATCCATGGAAATCCCCATCTTTTGTGTGAGTTCATGTTAAAGCCACCCTCTATCCCTCTGATTTCCATGCCAAACTCTCCAGTGCTTCCTACATGCATCCAGAGAACCTCACACACCATCCTGCTTACATATTTGTCTCCATATTCTCCTTTTCAGTCTTGCACCTTCCCAAGTTTGCAGCTATGTGGAATTGCAATTATCCTGCAACTCACAACTCCAGTTTCCCCAGAGAGTTGCAGTGAAGCCACATTTATACAGACACCTACAGTAACGTATCAGTTTCCCTCTCTGGAGAGACATCAAAAATAGGCGTATGCCCGATGTAAGTATGTTGACAGCAAACACAAAAATATCACTAACTAACTTTATTACAATCGTGGCGAGTTGATGAAATTAGGCACATTGTTCTGAATTTTTAAGAAAAGGAGATAAACATGGAGGTAATTTTGAGTTTGGGTTTTTAAATTGAAGCTACAGAACACAAGAATTATATCTGATATATGAGGAAAAAAGGCATTTCAGAGGGTAGCCTGTCATTTGAATCCATACAAAATTACAAACATTGTTACTGACCATTCTTACCTTCAAACACTGATTCTTTGTGACTGAACTATGTAACCTTGGAGAAAAACAAATAAAAACCCTCCCATCAAACTTAGCTGAAGTGCTGGAACTGTAACACATTAAACTCAGAACTCAGACGGTCTCAGATCAAAAGCTTGCATGCATTGAACAGATCTTTTGCGCAAAATAGATATGGAATTGTTTTCATACCTTATTCTTACTTGATAATCCTCATCTGTATCTATACGCACAGGGAACATCAGGAAATGAAACAGCGCCCCTTGTGTATCCATACTTGCATATAAGACAATGTCATGAATGAATATATCTGAGATTCAACTGTATACATTGATGGTCATGACTTTATTGTACTTTACTACAGAACTGTACTTAACTTAAGCATATCAGTAAACCTGGAAACTGCTTTAGACACACACACACACAGAGCAAAATTATTGCTTAATTGAGCTCATTTGTTTTCTATTCCCTTCCTACTGTGTTATTTATTTATTTGTGTTGTTCTTGATCAAAACCTAATCTTGTGGAAGCAACAGCAGACATCTACAAGAAACATTTTAATGGATTCAATTTAGCTGCAGTGCAGGGATGGGCTGGCATTCACAAAGAGCAAGGCAGGGAGAATGATTAGTACAGTGTTGAGGCAGCATAGTAGTGCTCACCCTCCCATTCACTTCCGTGTTCTCTTTTACCTCAGGCACACACACATATATACAGGTTGTTGAGCTACAAAAACTACAAGTAAATTTCCACAGATTAACATTTAAAATGACTGAGGGCATTTCACTGCTTGGCTTTCACCCCCAAATTAAAAACGGAATCTTAATTTTTTTAAACCTACAACTCATCAAATCAACAACTTTCTGTTGTTTGGTGAATTTTCTTAATAGTTTAACATATCCAAGGGAAGATATTTGGTCCTTGTCGGAAAGGAAATAGAGGAACACCTAACAACAAGACACACAGGGTGTGATTCAAATCATAACTGCTCAAAGGCAAGAGAATTTTTCGGTGACTGCCATCATTCACAAGTTATGAATACATCATTTACTCTGAACTGTTTTTTAATAGTTCTTATAGGTATAATACAATGTGTGTCAACCAAGGCAGGTTTTAGAGTTGACCAAGTTCAAATAGAGTCAGTTAAGATTTGAAGAAAAAGCAATAAAAAAAGCCCATCAAAAATGCTTCTCTTTCCTATTTTTATTTGGGCAAACTCAAATATATATATATATATATATATATATATATATATATATATATATATATATATATATAATAAAAACAACAAACAAATTAAAGTACCATTTATACCCATAAACCACATTTAGTGATTCAAACCTTAATAGGGAAATGGGGGGTCAATTCACAAAAGTTAAAAGTTTAGGTTGAAAAAGTGAGTTTCATGCTTCACATAACTCAGCAAAATCTCTTCAGCTGTTTGATACAAAGCTACACCCATGCTTGCAATTGCACTTTCACACTGCTGTTGATACAGTCAAAATCCAATACTCGTGCTAATGTTTTTAGTTCATGGGGAAAAAAGAATTCAAACATGGTGGACGTATGTGTCCTATTGGACTAGTGCACATTCAGCTGCATATGTGTCAGTGTGACTCATGTTCATTTTTTCCCCAGATTTTCTTTAAAAAAAAAAGTTAATTTTTGCTTCACCAGCTGATTGATTCTTCTCATGTTTTTTGTGAGGCATTGATACACATTGGCAAATGATCATTTTCAGTTAGACAGCTCCATCGCTCATTCTGACCAAAAAAAATGAAGTAGAAGAACAATAATGGCTTTTTCCTTTGGATCAGGAAAAAATAATTTAAAAAAAAAAAATTTTGGCGTTTACCTGCCTGTATGACTCTCACAGTGTGTTTGTAATGTCCAAATGTGGGAATGTTGAGCTTAATCATCCTTCAAGCTTTGCAACCAGACATACCTGTGTTTATTCCCCTGCGAAGGATAGGCCATATGTGTATGTGTGAGGTTCAGTAAAAAAACACTGTCCATGATCACAGCTACTGTGATATGGGTGCTCGTCTTCTAAGCTCCAAGGGATGACATTATTGAGGTGAACCTTGATCCAGGCATCCAGCTTTTATTCTCTCTAACTCTGTTGAGTCATAGAGAGAAGACCAAAAGGAATCTTTTTTCTTCTTTTTTTTCCCTCCCCCACACATCTTTCTCAGCCCACATCTAGTTTTCAGTCAAAGTCTGGATACCCCCCCCCCCCCCCCCCATCTGTCTTGCATCACAGCAACAAGGTTTCAGGTTTGAGCCCTGGTTCGAGCGTGGGGTCTGTCGGTGTGGAGTTTAAATGTTCTCCCTGTGTCTACGTTGGTTCTCTTGGGGTACTCAGGCTTCCTCCCACAGTCCAAAGAAATGTAAGAGGGGACTAGGTTAATTGGATCCTCTAAATCTACCGTAGGCATGGCTATGAGTGTGACTGCCTGTCTGTCTATATGTGTTGGCCCTGCGATGGACTGGCGACCTGTCCAGGGTTTACCCCGCCTCTCGCCTAAAGGTTGCTGGGATAGGCTCCAGCCCCTCCGCGACCTTTGACAGGATAAATGGTAGAAAATGGATGGATGGATTTTCAACATGTCTCTCGTCATTCCCAGCACACATATCTTTGTATATTGAGTTGGGGAGGTTTCCCTGGAATCTGAAAATATAAGCACCATGATGGTTCTCTGACTTCACAGTTGCAGTGGTGTGCACGGTAAGAATAAAAGCCATTTTATTGAAATAAACACACACAAACACATATATTATTAAGTCGACAATAGTTACAACTTATATAAATCTTGGGTCATCTCCTCATCATCAGATAATCCACTCTCAAATCCTGAGCCATTCTCCGGATCACTGGGACCAACATCCGCAGTGGCATCTTCATCGATGAGTTGTGCCACTTCAGTTGCATTATACAGTGGTCCCTCATTAATCGTGGGAGTTAGTTCTAAAAATAACCCGCAATAGGCAAAATCCGCAAAGTAGTCAGCTTTAATTTTTCAATTATTATAGCCGCATAACTTCTAACTTCCTTCAGCATATCCAGAAATCCACATTTTTGTGCGATGGTTAGCATCTTCCTCTCCAGGTACTCTGGGTTCTTCCCACCGTCCAAAGACATGCAATTGGAGACTAGGCTAATTAGATACTCTGAATTGATTCATTGTAGGTATGACTGTGAGTGTGAATGGTTGTCTGTCTATAAGTGTTGGCCTTGTGATGGACTGGCGACCTGTCCAGGGTGTACCCCGCCTCTCGCCCGAAAGACACTGGGATAGGCTCCAGCCCCCTTGCGACCCTTAACAGGAATAAGTGGAAGAAAATGGATGGATGGATACTTGAATGCAAAAATAAGTGATAGGTACCACTATAAAGGTGCAGCTGTTTTGTCACGTGATATGCTTTTGATCAAGCTCCGATGAACCAGAGATATTTGAGTGCAAAGAATGTGTGTCTAAACTCACTCTTTGTGGGAAGGGGTCCCTAAGGGTTAAGTGGGTAAAGTGTAACACTTGACATCACAGGAAGCCAGTCAGACAGCAGAACATACGATATAACTTAGTGTTTAAGTATTCTCTCTTATTTATTCTTGCTCCATCTCACATAAGAGGATCTTCCACCACCAGTGTTGAAAAACTGCAATGAAATAATGCAACAATAGCTGAGATGCTCTGAGTTCGAACATTGTATATTTAAATTATGTATTTCCCATAAGATCCAGCCATTTTCTACTGCTTATCCTGTCAAGGGTTGCAGGGGGGCTGGAGCCTATCCCAGCTGCCTTTGGGCCAGAGGCGGGGCACACCTTGGACGGGTTGCTAGTCCTTCGCAGGGCCAACACAAATAGACAGAAAACCATACCCTCTCACAGCCACATCTACGGTCAATTTAGAATATCTGATCAGCTTAGTCCCCTCTTGCATGTCTTTGGACTGTGCGAGTACCTGGAGAAAACCCACGGAGGCACAGGGAGAACATGCAAACTCCACACAGAAAGACCCCGTGCTAAGCCGGGCTCGAACCCAGAAACCTCTTGCTGTGATAAAACAGTGCTAACCACTGCACCACCATACTGTTCTTAAGATCATAATGGAAATTATGGGAAATAGAAATGTCGTATGCCTAAATTCATATAACTAAGGACATCACAATGATTTTGTTTCCTTTTTTTCTCTCTCTTCTTATCTAGGTGCACCTGCCGACATATGAAAACACTGTCAGGATAGAGATTTTCTGTAGCACAATGGCAACTGTATAACCCCCCCCACACACACACACACACACACACACACAAACCATAAAGATACCATATGCTCATCTTCAACAGTACACTCCTCCCACTCTACCCTCCAGTCTGTGGATGTCTGCATAGAACAAATGGCACAACAGCTCGAGCAATTTACAGTGCCTCAGCAGCACTGCATCTAAATCTGCTCTCTCCATACAACTCCATAGACAATGATGAGCTGAGAGCAGTCATCTGAGGAATAAGATGAAGCACAAAACACCTCTCACTTACAATATGAAAATGGAGCAACAGGATACTCACTTATTGTCATATTCATTCTCTATGCATCCACTAGGGCAGTTACCCACCCAAAACCCGATAGAGACTGTCTCTGTCCCCCAACCATGTCAGTTCATTCACTTAAATACAAACAAAGGAGGAGTCAGTCAGAAAAACCTAATACAAATTAACACCACCACTGAATTAATTAAAAAGAATATAAGAATTAGATATGGACCACTGAACATCATATATCTGTCACCAAAAGCTGTATTTGTAAATTAACTAATATCTGACAATCACATTGACCTGTTGTGTCTCACTGAAACCTGGATGTGATGAGTATGTCAGTCTAAATCAGAGATTCCCAAAGTGTGGTGTGTGTGCAAGCTGCCACTAGGAGGTGCGCAAGATAAAAAAAAGTGATGGCAGTTTGGAGTTGGTTTTTAAGTGGGGTTTTCCCACAGAGTAGAGACATGTAAATTTCCTTTGTGAAACTTGAAATCAAAAGCTGACACATTAATTAATAAATAAATGCAGGCTATTAAAAATACACAACTTCTGAAGATGAAGCGTAGTCGAATATATCTTCTAGGAAATTTATATAGTATTACCACATTTAGTATTTTTTTTCGAAGGTGTGGGGAATTGGGGGTGCGCCAAACTGGGATAAAGAAGGTGGTGGATGGCCAAAAAAGTGAAGGAAATGCTGGCCTGAATGAATCAACTCCTCCCAGTCATAGAAACACTCATATTCCTTGAGGCGCTGGCTGGGGAGGTGGACATGCTACCATTTTTGACAGAAGTTTAGTAATAAATACCAAACCCAAAATAAGTTTTACATAATAAATGGACTCAATTTTATATATATGTAATATATATATATGCCACCTGCATCATTTGAAAGCCACAAACTGAGAGACGGCGGCATGGTGGTGCAGTGATTAGCACTCAGGCATAGGATCTTTCTGTGTGGAGTTTGCATGTTCTCCCAGTGCCTGCATGGGTTCTCTCCGGGTACTCAGGCTTCCTCCCACAGTCCAAAGACATGCAATTGGGCACTAGGCAAATTGGATACTCTGAATTAACCGTAGGTATGAATGTGAGTGTGAATGGTTTTTTGTCTATATATGTTTGCCCTGTGATTGACTTGTGACCTGTCTAGGGTGAACACTGCCTCATACCCGAAAGCAGCTGGAATAGGCTCCAGCCCCCCTTCCCCATGACCCTTAACAGGATAAGCGGAAGAAAATGGATGGATGGATGGATGGATGGATGGAACCTGAGAGACTGAGGCCTTCAAATGACTGAGAGAATGAGTCATTTGAAGCCTCATTCTTTCAGTCTGTCTCATCCAGCTTGGAAAACTCTGCTTCTTTTTGTTATTGCATACAACCCTCCAGGTCCTTACTCTGATTTCTTATCTGAATTGTATGAGTTTATATCTTGTTTAGTTAGGGCCGCCCCTCCCTAAATGCAGAACATGCACTGTGCATGGGGCCTCATCTTCTGTACGGGGGGGCACATTTTACTCAAGGGGATGCATTTATGCGCTAACATGAGATCCACGTAGAGCATCAAATCAGCTCGACGAAGGAGAGAAGAGACCTGTAACCTGACCATGCATGCATCGCTGTAATGATTGACAGCACACGACATGTGACCAATCAGAGGAGTGCATCAGTTGAAACTTCTAGGGTTGCAGGTTGAAGATGAAGAGCGGTAGCATGTCGACATGTCCAAAAGACATCATGAATCAGGAACAAGCAAGAGGAAGAAAAAGAGTAAACAACAGGAAGCTCGTTCTTCATTCGATGGTGCGTATGTTGTTGAAATAAAACTTTGTCCCACAAACACCTAAGCTGCTACTCATTAGATAGGAGGCCCTTTCTCTAATCTCTGCCTAGACAGGAGAATTTTTGTCTAACTCTGTTAAACATTCATTGAATGTCTTCTTAACGCCCTATGCATTCACCTCTGGTGAAAAAGAGTGGTAAAATGACCAGTTGGGGGTCATATATAAGCTGTAAACTTTTGCCAGGTTTATAGCCTATCAATATTAGTTTTCGACAATTCATGGAGGTGAATGTCATCATCTGTTGGTGAATTTAATTCATAACAGTCAGCTTTCGAAGAAACAAAGAAATACTGATTGAGTGTATAACTGATGCATTTGTTGCCAGAGGGAACTGTATTTAAAGTTTGAAATATCAATCTGTTTGATCCTAAATAAGAGTGTTTTCTTAGGACTGTAGACTGTACATAACAATAATAAGCCTTTTGGCGAGAGGCAGGGTTCACCCTGGACAGGTCACCAGTCCATCACAGGGCCAACACACATAGACAGAAAACCATTCACACTCACAGCCACACCTACAGTCAATTTAGAGTATCAAATTAGCATAGTCCTGTCTTTTGGGATTCTGTACCTGCTACCACAAGGCAACAGCTCATACTCTGTTTGAAGGATGTAAGACAGGTCTGACAATACCCTCCGTGTCTGCCTGAGTATGGACAGCTCATAGATGGACTGAAGAGAGAGCTTTTCAGTCTTCCCTATCACCTTCATCGAAGTCTGTACCAGGCGCTGCAGGACTAGATTTGGACTGTGGAGAAATTGCCAAATTGCGGCATCCTCCCATATCTGATGACGCTCTCCATCACTGCCTGATATAATAAAAACATGATGTTCTGGCTTACACCAAATACCCTCAGTCTGCGTAAAGTAAACAACCTTTGCTGTAATCGGGAGCATACATAAATTACACGATCACTCCAGCTGAAGAGGTTATCCAGGTGGATACCCCGATACCTCTAGGATGTGACCTGCTCGATCTCCTCCCTGTGTATGAACAGTAGAGTATCATCCTCCACTAACAAACACTATCTCCTCAGTTTTTTGTGTTAATGGTGAGATAGTTCTCACCAAACCACTGAATAAACTTATTTACCTCTGTGACAAGTCTGAGTTTTGGTGAAGTAGGCTGAGAATGGCAGTATCATCAGAAAATTAAAAAAACAAAACAAAACACGAAACAAAAAAAACCAGGTTGTCTTGGGAGACTATTGGTGCAATCATTTCTGTAAAGGGTGATGAGGACCAGTGAGCTTACACAGCCCTGAAGTTTAACTGTACTGATGAATTTGGATTGGGAGAGTGAGTGATTAATCCTGACAATTGGGGTTTTGTCTATTGGAAAATAATAAAAAAACAATAATAATATGTAAAAATAATAATAAAGGGATTAACATTAATCTGGGTCATTTTCTGTAAACGCAGATGAGGCCGCAATGAATTAAAAGCAGAGCTAAAATCAATAAACAAAAGGTGTGCATAGGCCTTGGGATCGTCCAGATGCTTAAGAGTCAGGTGGGTGATGCTATTAATTGAATTGTCTTTGCACCTCCCAAACAAAGTGAAGAAGATTTAGTTCAGGATTAATTTCAGATATGAACACGGATACTATGTATTTTTCAAAGCATTTTATGACAACAGAGGTTAAAACCATCAGCCTATAATCATTGTTTTCTGTAGGACATGGTTTCTTTAGAATGGGAACAATTTAGGATTTTTTTTTTTTTCAGAGAACAGGAACCTAATGAGAATCTACAGACCTCTGAAACACTGAGCACCATGCTGGGGTTACCTCTGCTGCAAAGGTCTTTAGAGCCCCTTTCAAACTGCACCAAAAACATGGGTTTTTCGGCACTCTGAAAGTGTTGACTTGAAATTTAGACCTGCGTCAACTGATTCGCCAAGCGATCCGGATGTTAAGCGGCTTGGCTCGGCTCTTCTGCAGTGTGAAAAAGGCAACCCGCGTCGTCTCAGGTTTCACGCAATCTTCCTGTCGCATCCTGATTTTGTCAGCGTGCTGCCTGTCAGGCTTTGCCTGTAGCTTCTTCGGCTCCCTTCCAGACTAGCCAACAACTCCATCCTCCTTCGCTACATTAGCGCTCGGAAATATTCCAATTTGTGCCGAGTTTGTATGCTTTGCAAAAGAGACAACATTGCAATCCACGCAACAACAACGGTAACGTTCGACTGGACGACATCCACGTTGTCATTTGTTTACCTCTCAATGTTCCGGCACACATTTATGTGAAATGACGTTGTCAGCGTGATGACATACGAGAGAGAAAAACACAGGCACACAGCCTTCACAGCGGGAGTTCAGACCCCGGTCTTCTGGAAGCTTGAATGCGCCCTAACGCCGAGGATACCCGGGTTTTTGGATCCGCGTTGACACGGTTTTTCAGTGTGAAAAGGGTATAAGAGAAAAGCAGAGATGCCATCAGGGCAGGCAGATTTCTTTATACATACATAGCTGAAAAGTGACTGGATTTTAAGGGGATCAACTACTAACCTTGCACAGCAGTTGTGATTGACTGTACTACATTATTGCATTCCAAAGAAAAATCCTGTGTATCAAACCTGAGAAAGAAATCAAGCCAGTTTTCTGGTTGATAAAGTTCTTTAACACTGGGGATGTATGGCTTATTTTTAGGATAGGTTGCAATAAACTTCTTGTTAAACATACAATCCACACAGAATTTAATGTACTTTGTCATAGTGTCTGTGGCTTCATCAAAATCTAAACCATGAAAATGTCCCAAAGACTTCAGAAACTCTGTTGAGCTGAAGGAAACTACAGATAACAGATAACTCCCTCACTACTGTAAGTAAACCAACTTCAATTACCTGTGGGAAAACTAATCATTAGTGTAGCTTTAAAGACGGCCTTTATGACAGAAATTCTAACTACAACAAAAGAGAAGCAGTCACAAGAAATTTTGATGAACATAGAGAGACACAGAACGAGTCCAAATGTGTTTCTTCCCCAAAGGAACTGCATGAACATGAACAGAAACTAAACTATCAAGAAGACTGCTGTGTGTGTGTGTGTGTGTGTGTGTGTGTGTGTGTGTGTGTGTGTGTGTGTGCGTGTGTGGCTGTGTGTGTGGGTGTGTTTAAATGGATTTGCATTTCAAAGCATTTCATCATTGCATTTTGCAAGTTATCTTCAGAGTAAAGCAAAGCTGCAGAAGTTAAATGACCATTTAAATAATAAAACCGAGGAGAGCCCCCACACACCTACAGAGGTGAATATGTGGAGAGAGAATTTATTCAGCATACCAGATCATCATCACTCAACGTCTGTTATTATAATCTTTGAAGCTGATGGTGGTAAAGAAATAAACTTGTGGCAGACAGTCTGTTGCATACAAATAAGGATGAATACTCCATAATGTATTAAGACAGGAAAGATCCAACTCTACTCATTTCACATTCCATATCTCATAACACACTCTCATACATACACAGCAGGTGCTGTTTAACATAACATATGGCATTAGCAATATTTATTGGTAAATTTCGTTAGCTTATGAAAAGTTATAGAATGTGTTTATTCCATAATCCTACAAATGTATGGCAACAGGTGCTATCATTCAAACCTGTGCAGTTAAACATTTCTTTCACTCTCAGTGGAAAAAATAATATTTTTAAATAGTTGTGACCACCATTTGAAAAACAGTTTTATTAAATATATACATTGCAATAAGAAGCAAAGCCTGGTAAGACAGACACAAAAATGCAGAAGGTTGCAAAAAAATCATGGTTTAATTTCAAATGTGCACTGAAAACCCATTACTGGTAACACAATGTTAACTGTAGGCTCTCACTGCACATATCCTGTTAAACGTGCTTCCTCTACTTTCTTCTAAAACATGAAGCAGCAAGTGGAAAAACATGATTCATTGTACTGAGGTTCCCTATCCATCCATCCACAACCCCCTCCTCCTATTTTTCTGTCTGTTTATTGTATTAAATCTGCCACTTATACATCAGTCACTTTCACCACATTTGTAAATGACGACCTATCTGCTCATTCTTTTAGGAAGGACTGTCTGACCCCATGCATATAGGTTGTTTACATCAATGTGGCTGTTGGGCTAAGGTACATTGATGTATTTCAGTTACCAACATGTTGCAACAAACCACAGTTTTAAACACAGCTATTTCTTCTTCAGTCAGTTCATCCGTCTATTCATTTTTCCATCCATCACTTTTGATTTCCTTCTACTTCTTCAATCTCAGCTTGTGTCTATTAAATCGACTCTCCTCTTCTTCTCTATTTCCTTCTGTCTTCCCTTCCTCCCTCCTCTTGTTACAAATCAAATTATGCTGTCAGCCTCAAAATGAAATGAGCCAGTGTTCATATTTCTTGCTCTGCACAAACACAAACATGTGTTAATTTGTGTCGCTGCCCTAAAAGATTTGCCTGCAGGACAAGCTATAGATTACCTCCCTCTGCTGAGTAGAAGACAGTGAGGGAGTATGGAGGATTTCTCTGAGTGGGTGTGGATGTGATTTACTGTTACTCAAGCTATCCCAGCATTGTGGTGTGAAAATATAATAGCCTGTAACTAAAATTAAGAAAAAGAAGAAAAAAAAAGGTCCTGGACTACAGCAGTTGTTATCAGGTATTCTACAAAGTAAATGTCACAATAAATGACTGAAAAAATGTCTTACTTGACAGATGAATAAATGTCTGAATGAAGAGGCAATGAAGAGGTGAATTTTCCCATCAAGGCTGTCAAGTAATGAAAGTGTTGGTTAAGACTTGTCAGGCCATACTGAACTGGACTGTGTGGCAATGTGGCTCAGTAAAAAGATGCTTTACATCTGAGTGTCCTCTCATTAAAGACATGAATTTCTTTCCAACTGGATTATCAGACAATTAACTAGTAGTAATTAGTGGGATTCTCCCTTATTAACCTTATAATCCATGTTTAGGTTCGAGTGACTGGTGCTTTCTAGTGGTATAGTAATTCTGACCAGAGTGAAAAAGTCTCTAGGAAAGCAAACTTTCTAACTCAGACCTATTTAAAAATACAACTAAATTATTGAAAGTATCGTGTTCCTTGCTTGGTGAAGTCTATTTTTATTTGTTATTTATTCATCATTATGTTTTTTTTTATTACTCCATATATCCATTCATGCCATACTTGACTTGCCTCATTTGAATTATATGTCATTTTTTTAAACATAATTATTACTCTGCAATATATCCCTAAGCCCAGATTGTAAACACAGGGCATTGGTGTAAAAGAGCTTAAAGCTCAGTCAGTGATTATAGTAACAGCGATATAATCTTGTTGGTCATGTTTATGGTCATGTTCTTTTTTACTAAAAAATATATAGTGACATAAAATAAAATAAAATAAAATACAATCTAACCACAGTCAAAGCAATGCAGTAATGTTCAATTGCAGTGTGGCACAAAACCCTGAATCAAAGAACTGATCAATAAGGTTGCTTTCATACATCTAATTCAGTGGACTCAGAGGAAAAGTTACAATAAATTGTAATTTTCAATTTGGTCTGGTTTGCTTTCACAGTCTCACACTGTAAAGTGCACCAAACATTGTCATAAACATCATAGGGTCAGAATAGAGACAATACTGGAATTGCACAGGCATGTCTTCTTAGTCTTGTTTGTGCAGATAATTCATGTCATTTATGCGATTAATTTGATCACCTTATCCTCCCAAAACTTCTGCAATTGCCTTCTAAAACTGTCCTTTCAACCATCAAAACAAATTCACATTTAATCAACTTTATTCCCATTTATTGACTGACTTTGAAAATTTAAGCAAAAAAAACAAAGCAAAAAAAACACATGCTCCTCAGTGCAGTCACCTGTGCACATTCCACACAAGAGGAAGCAAACCAAAACCCCATCTTTGTCAGCACCAGTGTTCATCATTGTTATTTGAAGGTAACAAAAGAGCTCAGGTCTGAAGCAGAGGTTGAAGAACAAAGTTGTAGTCTGACAAAGTATGCAATAACAAGAAATATCTTTTTTTCTAATTCTAATAAGGGCTTCTAATGTACTAAAGAAAACTACAAAAAAAAAATCAAAATATGGCAAGAAGACAAAAAAAGGTACTCAGTTATTGAGGGGGAGAGAGTGGGGGGTGGAGGGAGGATCACTACCAAAGGCAAAGAACATGGGTGTGTAGGAGTGTATGATTGCTTATGCATGCTTGCATGTGTTAAGTCCTGGTGTGAATGGCTAAGTAGCTTCCTGTCTTAGCAAAAAAGCCTAATTAACATCCAGGGAAGACTGCACCCTGGAGAGAGTGAAATGAAAACAGAGAGGCTAAAACCAGTTGGAAGAGAGTGAGACATTTTAGTGAAGGTGCAGTGAGAGAAGAATGCGTAAGAGCAAGGAGTGTGAGAGGTAGATGACAATGTGAGAAATAGAGTGGGAGGTGCTGGGAAAAGGAAAAAGAAAAGACAAAAGCTGGGAGATAAAGGCCACTCAGGCTGGAGAGGAGCATTTACAGAATTAAAAATAAAAACATTAATTCTGAATAGGAAGTGAGGGCAACGATAGCTCTGACACATTCAGTCCCATCGATGAATAATAAATTAGAGATGGAAAAAGAAATATGGACAGTGGAGGGTTAACTTAAAGAATAATGGAGGCACTCTGCTATTTGAAGGATGGAGTGAAGTTGGAGAAAAGCCATAGTAGTCAGTGCAATAAGTGATAACATGCACTTGTTCAACTTGTTTTGACTTACACTAAAACTAATCTTTGATCAGTAAAGTTAAAATAAGAGTAGCACAGGTAGGGAGTAAACAGATTGGGGAATTGACTCAGTAATGTCAGTTATACAGAAACCTTTAAAGATTTTGAATTTAAGGTACAAATAAGCTATATCCATCATTACAGTCCAAGCTTGATTCTTAATGACTTCATATTTAATTCTGAAAGTGAGCAATTCACACAAAAGCTAGTCACACAATTTCTCAAAGTAAAAGCATGACCATTCTCTTATCTTAATAAAACCGCTTATTCAGTCCCAAACTATAAACCTCCCTTCCTTAAACCAATTATTTTTTTATGCAAAAACATACAGTCGTCATAGAGTTGAAACCTTAGAAAAAACATTTTCTGGAAATCTGATTTGTGACACAGAAAAACATGGTATGTACTATATTTCTCTAACTCTGATCCTCACTTCCACTAGTTAGCAATTGGTTGTTGGTAGCAGTTAATATCAGCTTCATGAACTCATTTTCATCGGTCAGGTCATTTGCTTGTGAAGTTATTCCACTTAGCAGCAAGTGGAAAAAAGCCACTAACTCCAACAGACTGAGAAATTTGCTCAGTCAAGGATCAACTTTTATTCATATGAGACAATCAGTTTAAAATGATTAATGTAATAGTTTTCAGTATTGGACTAAGTGGCTTGTGAAAAGTGTTTCAGTGCCACCAAATGCATATCAAATATTGCTGCTATATTAAATTACAACTTGGGATCAGACCAATGTGAAAAAAAAGGATTTTGATCAGTGTATCCCAAGTGATAGCTACTCTTATTATAAAATACTGAATATCAGCACAGTGTTGGCCACATATTGTCAGTCAGTATTTTATACTAATGCATCTTCATCGACATCAGTCCTCAAAATAACAAATAGGTCAGACCTTTACAGCTGGTTGCTAAACTCTTGAGGAGAGTTGACTTTCAGATGCTCATGTCTATTATAAGAGCAGTATGAGAAGCTCAGTGCTTTTATAGTGAGGGTACTCTGATGGATTCAGAACCACAAAGCTATGCATTACCAGCCCCTCAGCTCAGCCTACAGCAGAGAGGAGAAAGTTACTGAAAATTGTGTTTTATATGAGCTCAATGAGAGACTCAAGGACAAGGTGGGAAATAATAAGAATATGAAATGTAATTGCTACTGTAATTTTCCTCTCCATCACTCTCAAAATATTAACAACATGAAAAATAGGATCAAACTGACATAGAGGGGTATGGTATGCACTGGAAGACAAATTTCTGACAAAACGCTGAAGTGTTATGTTAAGCTAGTTATTTGTAGGTATTCTGACCTAAAGTTCCTTCAGTAATCCACCTTCACTGCTCAACACTGGACTACTAAAGG
This sequence comes from Aulostomus chinensis, assembly GCF_037954235.1. Lineage (NCBI taxonomy): Eukaryota > Metazoa > Chordata > Actinopteri > Syngnathiformes > Aulostomidae > Aulostomus > Aulostomus chinensis. The sequence continues at coordinate 27,867,013 of NC_141333.1, read as the reverse complement.
CACTTTAGTAATCCAGTGACTAGCAGTGAAGGTGCAGATTGCAGTTGTTCCCTTCTCCCTTCCTTTCTTCACTTTTATAGGTGAACCTGCGATGGCATGCAGGATCATTTGTGTGATTCATTTAACATTATTTAGTGTCTCACATGTCTTGGCCTACCAACATCAGTCACCACTAATTCTGAATTAGTGTGAAGGAAAAGTTAATTTACACACAGAGTGATAATGTCATAATTACTATACATACAGAGTGGAGGTAAAGTTAATTTACACACAGAGACATAATTACTATACATACAATTATATATATATATATATATATATATATATATATATATATATATATATATATATATATATATGAATGCATGTGATCATGTGTACACACATGGTTATTTGTGTAGGGGATTAACCATATGACAGAGATGTAAGAGGGAACAGAAAAAATTGTTAAATATACACTTAATTTCATGTCTCAGTAACATATATTGTAGGAGTACTTCGAAGCTCAAAGCCAGAACCTTTTTTAAATTTTTTTTTTTTTTTACATGGCATGCTGATAAATAATTGTGCCATCAGGGGGCAGTCAAGGCTATACCTTCCTGCCTCTCCTCTTATTTCTCTGCATTTTTTATCACCCATCTTAGTAATTATGACTCATTTGCACACATGAAGAAAAATATAAGCAAAAGCGATGGAGCAGAAAGATCAGCACCTTGAAATGATAAATATTCCTCTCTTGGATAAAATTATCTTGTGTACTCTCTTGCTCTCCCCCTAATGAGGCCGAGACCACCCAGGAAGTGATGTTGAGGTGCAGTCTTACTATTGCCTCCAGTCATAAACAGGTTGGTTGGAAATGTCAGCCTGCTTCTTGCACTAGTTCAGCCTTTGCTCACACACACACACACACACACACACACACACACACACACACACACACACACACACACACACACACACACACACACACCATTCTAGTGTGCATTAGCTATAGAAAAAACTATGTTTTTTTTCATTCTTCCTATTATTCTATTCTAAAGCACATTGAAATTAAATAAATATGCACATGTGAATGCCCAGGATTGTAGCCCTATTAAAGTATTCACATGCAAAAAATTGCACACAACCATTCACCTCTACACACATCAATATGTGCACACAATCACACCCACACATCAGGCCCAGTCACTTAGTGGGCAGTAGGAGAAAAGGTTACTCGTCAGGATGGAACTCTTTGCTCTTTTCTCTTGTCTTATTTTTGTAAATAGGCGTGCATTTGAGTAAAGGTTACTATGCCACCTCTAGGTGGCTATTTTTTTAAACCCTTATGTCTTTACTGCCTCTGACTGCACTACAGTTTTGCCAAAGAGAAAGGAATATGAGTCTTTGTGGGTACAGCTCAACAATCCCTCAGCTCAGCCCAGAGCAGAGGAGAAAAATTTGAATTTGTATCTTATATGAGATCAATGAGAGACTCCAAAACAAGGTGGAAAAATAATAAGAAGAGGAAAAAAAAAGTCAGTGACACTTGTTTGGAGGTTGAGTGGCTGTCTAGCAATCAAAGGGTCACTGGTTCGATCCTCACCTCCTCGGGTGACCAGGGCAAGTGTCTCCGAGCAACATCCTGAACCCCTAATCCAGGGGTCACCAACACGGTGCCCGCGAGCACCAGGTCGCCCCCAAGGACCACATGAGTCGCCCGCAGGCCTCTTCTAAAAATAGCACAACTCACTCGTGAGCTGCGTCTAAAATTTAATTTAATTTTTTTGCTATTCTTTTTTTAATCACACTTGCATTTATATAGATTTAAAAATGACAATATCTTAAAAATATGTTCATTATACGTGAACTCTAGATCAGTTTAGGTGAACTCCGACCTGCTCTAGTTCAAAAGTCAGGATTGAGCGCGTGACAAAACCAGTGCTAGTGGAGAGAAAGCTAGCGGGCGCAGCACGGATGGACGCTGGATGGTGTTTCTTACCCCAAAAACATGGCAGAAAAAAGAGAGAAAACTTATCACTTTCACAACGAATGGGAAGAGGAGGAGTTCTTTTTTACAACTGTGAAAGAAACCTGCATGTGTCTCATTTGCGGGGCGAGTGTGGCGGCGTCAAAGCGGCACAACATGGAGAGACACTTCACTACTTGTCATAAAAGCTACCATGCTAACTACCCACCGGGAAGCGCACTACAGGCAGAAAAAGCCCGTGAGCTGAAGGCAGCTTTGGGTAAGCAACAGTCTTTTTTCATGAGGCCGGCGAAAAAGTCACAAAAAGCAACCGAAGCCTCGTTATGTGTAGTGATGTAGGTGATGGTCTGAAAATATAACAATTACTGAGATTAATAAAGTGCTGAATATTGATATGTTTCCCACCTTTTGTCATTGTTGATCATTTTTGTGACAAATCATTAACGTGACCAGTGTCTTCACATAGATGAGTGTCATTAATCATTATTAATAATGTATAACTCAAGGCAAACTGAGCAAATGTGTTATTTCAGGAGAGCCTTTCAAATTGGTAGCCCTTCGTATGACTCAGTACCCAGGAAGTAGCTCTCAGTTCCAGAAAGGTTGGTGACCCCTGCCCTAATCATTACAGATGAGCAGGTTAGCACTCTCAGTGCGAATCAGTGTGTCAGTGAATGGGTGAACGAGATGTAAAACGCTTTGAGTACCGCTAAGGTAGAAAGGCGTGATATGAAAATTTACCAAACACATAGGGACAGTGACAGCATTATAAAGGCCCCTAATGTAAAGATAGCCTTTTCAACATGTCAGAAAACACAAAAAAGATTGCATTTTGTTACGGGTTGTTGCATGCCCTGTCATGTATATGGTCGTGTGGTGTTCACTGTGTTTCACAAGTGTCTAGTCACCAGTCTCCAGCCTCAAGCCAAGTCGTCAGTCTCCAGCCTCAAGCCAAGTTGTCAGTCTCCCCTCCCTCCTACTCGTAACAGATAGGCCACGGAAATATTGAAACAAAACTCAACACAGAGCTCCTATGAGCTCTGTTGAGTCTTTGAGATGATCAAAGTTAAGCCTGATGTTGGTAATGCCTTAGAGTAATTTTTCCCCCTGACAGTTTTTTTTTCCTCAAGATAATGTTGACATTGATGTCACTCATAAATATTATTAGAATGGCTTTTTTTGCGCGCACGCACACCTTCATGAGTGGCTGGCACCAACCTTGATGAAGTCACTTTGACTGAGTTTTTAGCCTTAAACTGACTCCACCTGTAAAGGGCAAGGAGCTTTTTTAAAATTTTCCAGGAAATCTTTGCTTAGGGTTACTTGTTCACCCTTGCTGACCTCTGAAAATACATCTGCTGTTACGGCTGTATGTGTTGGGGGTGTCTTCTCTCTCTCCCCAGCAGGTCCCTCCCTTGAAGGCAGGTGCTCAAGCTGATCCTGACGAGGAGGGGGCAGGATATAAGGGGCTGTGGGTCAGCTGGTTCCCGCTCTCTCCACTCCTCAGTATTGTTTGTCCGTGGACTGTTTTTTGAAACCTCCTGACCTTTTACTGTGTTTTATTTTCCAGGTTGACCGTGGTGGCTGGAGCCTGTGGTGGTTTGTGTTGCAGATTCTTGAGTTACATTGGGAAATCGGCCTCGTGCTCGCCTTTAGTTGTTTTTTGTGTTATCAGTGAATTTCTGAGTTACCTTTAATAAACACCCACTTTGAACTGCACCCTTTAACTCATTCTTTTTTTTTTTTTTGGTCTCACCCTCCTGGTTTCTTTTTTGCCATTGTTACTTCCCCTCATCCCCTAACCATCCCCTGGGTCGTAACATCTGCTCTTTGGAATTTAGAATTCAAGGAAATTTCCACCCTAGTAAACAGTGTCTTACCTTCAAGCTACTTTGCAAAGGTTAACTAATAAAGAATGTATCAGATGATCTTCCATATTTACAATTGTAACCAGATTATATTGAGACAGGTTGTTTAACCACAGTCATATTTTAAGCAATTTAGTTTGACATGAAATTAATATCCTATAACTGTTTCTCTCTAAAGTATGTTTAGTGTTGCTGCTTGTACTCCCTCAAATGGATTCCTATAAATAGCGCTGGTTCATTTGCTACATGTTCATAATCATGTCTGCACAACCAAAACGGCACTGTAAAATATCTTTTGTCAATTACACACATGAATAAACTGCATGTAAAAACACCCAGTAATGTGTGATATGCAGTGTCTACAGTATGAATCCTCAGGAGACATATCAATTTTAATTTAATTC